>NW_026596064.1:22248154-22487468 GCF_907164565.1 Psammomys obesus
ATACATACATACATACATACATACATACATACATACATACATACATAGATGGATTAAAACTTTACAGACCAAGCTGTTTGAAATAGCTATCCATTAAACTCCAGGTATTCTTCTCAATTAAAGACTTGATAAGGCCCCATGGTTGTTTCTTGAACTTCAAGTCTGTGGAAACTCTAATAGGGTGAGAAGAAAATAATATTTCTTTAGAGGCAGACTTTAGCCAGCAGAAGACATCAAGGTGAGTTCAGGGGAGTGTGGCCATAGACTGCTTTAGCTATCCCATTGCAATGAGGTTGCATTCTGTGGAAATCCACCTGGAGGACACTTGTTTTAGCCTGTGTAGCCCCAGAATATCAAAACGTCATCAGCTGCAGTCTCCTGACGGCTGCTGGACATGCGAGTTAGGCAAGAAGCAAAGCTCTGGGGACTTGCTTGAGAACTCTGGGCTAGTTTTGCAGCGTACCCTGGCTACACACGGACACACACCTTGCCCTTGCAGTTACTCACCTCATCCTGCATCTCTGCTTTGCAGCTCGGACGATACAGTATCTCGTCACAGTGTAGAAGTAGTCATGGTAGGGGACATCGTGTATCAGCACTTCTGCATCCACTAAATAAAATTGTGCCTCCCGACTCTCTTTATACAGCGTCTGCAAAGCAGGAGAAAAATGCTTACATACCTATTTCCCAGATAGTTCCCAGTTATTTAGAACAATGCGCTGACGTTCCTTCTCACACATACAAAAGACATCAAATTTTTTGACAAGCTAGGACAGGATGAGAAACACACCACATCATCTTTCTGTGTTTATTAGCTATAATGAGATTTAAGTTAAAAATTCAGTTGATACTTCAAAACCAATTGAATAATACAAGGTCCATAACTCCCACATTCATCAAAGTTTAACAAAGGCAAATGTTATCAAAAAAGAGCAAAGAAAGGAAGGAAGGAAGGAAGGAAGGAAGGAAGGAAGGAAGGAAGGAAAAGAAATTGAGCAAAGAAAACATCACTTTCCCTAAACAGGATTTAGGGGGTCTGTCAGCTAAACCTTTCTCATTTTAACTCTTCTACCCATCATTGAAGGAGGAAGGACTGGCTTCCAAGTTTATAGAAGTTCATCTATGCCAAATACTGATCTCTTCTTGTATATGTGGCAACCTTTGGAGAGACGGCTCAGAGGTGAAGAGCACTGGATGTTCTTCCAAAGGTCCTGAGTTCAATTCCCAGCAACCACATGGTGGCTCATAACCACCTGTAATGAGATCTGGCACCCTCTTCTGGTGTGCAGGCACACACGCAAGGCAGAACACTATGAATAATAAGTGAGTATTTAAAATACATGAAAGATAAGGGAATCACATTTTCTTTAACACTGATGGAAAAACTGCAACACACGCCTCCTTCAGTCATGCACAGATGCTTGCAATGGTCTTCATATGCACCATACTTCTGCCCAGATCGGCCCCCCACTCCAAGTCAGTGACACACTAGTGGGTGGCTTGTGTTTATAGTTTTAAAGATGCCTGTGCTTTCCCATATGTCACAGCAGCCACCTAGTTCTTTGGGTTTCTCCCCTTCCATGATCCTATAAGTTAGATTTTAGAAGTGTTCGTTTTAAAATCTTCTATTATGAAAATTCGTACACATGCACAAGACCAGGTGTGGGTATGGTGAACCCTCACGAGCTCATCCACTACCTTCAACCATGTTAACTAGTGTCTCCTCTCATCTGAGCCCCACCTTTTCCCTCCACCAGCCTCCCTCCACAGTGTTACATTAGTTTTCAAAGACATCTGAGCCATTAGTAACATTTTAGACACTACTTCAGTTTTAGATTTTTACAAATTCTTTTGTATGGACCTTTTAATGCCAGCACTTGGGAGGCAGAGGCAGACAGACCTCTGTGAGTTCGAGGCCAGCTTGCTCTACAGAGCTACTTCTAGGACAGCCAGGGCTACACAGAGAAACCCTGTCTTAAAAAGACAAAACAAAACAAAAATAATGAACAAATATCCTGTCTTTAAAATACAACTGCAGGCTGGAGCATACGGCTAGCATGCCAGAGATTCTGGCCGAATCTCTGCAATCACCATTGTTAAAAATAAAACTACAATAGCATTATTGCAAATGACATAAAGACTCCTTACAAGTACTCTCTGACAGGGGATCTATTTAATTAGGTGTGCTTTCTACGCTTTGAAGCACCTTCCGGCCAGTGACAGCTCATTGTGCCTTGCCAGCTATATCTGGTGAAGCCGTCTCATAAACCATTGCCCATGACAGGGATCATCTCTCTTGTGCTACAGGCGTGCCTCCTCACATACCTGCTTTTCCGTGGCAGCCGTGTATTTTCCAGTCAGCGGGTTGCTGAGGACCACAGTGTAGGTCTTGGTTCTCAGCTGGTCACCTCCAGACTCAACTGTCCAGGGGCTGGATACCACATCTGATCAGAGCAAACAAAGGCAGAATCAGAGGTGTGACTAGAGAGTTATATAAAAATTTGTGAGCAGTCCTAACCCCGTTGGAGAAATCATTCTTCTTATAGGAAACATAGCAGGGTCTTCTGAACTGTCTTCTCTTATAAACCCCTTTCCCCAGAGAAGTTCTTACGTTGCTCTGGGCAACAGGTATGTGAAATAGGTATACAAATCACTCACTGAGATTGATTCTTAAAGAAATGTATTATAAAATAATTCCTTAGTTTACCTATCTTTTGCCTTTTAGAATAGCCAAGAGCAAATATGCATGTTATTGGATCCACTTGTTTACTTTGACCTAAGGAGCGTAGGCCATAGCTAAAAATTTGATACACGGGGTGGCAGCATGCCTTCCATGTTTTCCAGAGTCTGTAGGCTCTTTTTATAACAGTCAGCGCTGAGAACACCATTTCAGATAAAATGCATAGTGAAAAATAGCTGAAATATGTTGAGAGCCATTTCAAGAATTGTTAGGAATTCTTTCCTAATCTTATACCCAAATTCATTACATAATTTTTAAAAATAAAATTCCTGTCAGCAGCTCAAAAAGCAACATTTTAATACAATAAAACCCAAAGATATACTAACTTGATACTTAAGTACTAAGGGATGATGGCAGGAAAAAAGTGAAAGTCTTTATTACCCATAATTAAATCATTATGTTTCTATGAGGACAGGAAGTTTGTACGAGCGAAGGTATTGCAGGTATGCTGGCATCATGTGTCATGACACAGTGACACACAGTGTGTGTTCAGAACCCAGGCTGCAACAAAGTCGTTCAAAGCAACAGAGGAGTCAGAGGCACCTCAGATTCATTACACCATTGATTTTGAACTAATTTTTACTATCTGCCATTCAGAAACCTGTTACTGTCGCCAAATTTTTACAAACTGCCTTCCATATTCAATCACACACCTCACTTGTGCGACAACAATCCACAGTTTAAGAAGCTGTAATAGGGGCTGGAGGAATGTCTCAATGGTTAAGAGGACTTGTTCTCAAAGAAGTCCTGGGTTTGATTCCCAACACCTTCATAGTGTCTCAAAACTATCTAGAACTCCAGTCCCAATGAATCTTGATGCCCTCTTTTGACCTCTGTTAGCACCAGGCACACACGTGTTGCATAGACATATATGTGAGCAAAACACTCATAAACATAGAATAAATCTAAAGAAAAAGAAAAATAATTCCTTTTCAAAAAGCTATAACACACACATACACACATCTCATCTACTTATTTCTAATTGTTAATTTGGTTTTTTAGAAGTCAAAATCAAAGGTTGGTTCATCTCTAGGCTTCTGTTTAAAATCTAGGACCCATGGAAATAATGCGAACAAGAACATACGTGTAAATGCTAGCAACAGTGAGGCTAAGGCAGGAGGATAGGGAATTCGAGGCTAGCCTGAGCCATATAAAAAGATTCTGTGTCGGGAAAAAAAAAAGAAGATACAAACATAACACTTGAGTATGCCACCACTAAAGACAAAACATTGAAAGACATTTGCCATTATTCAACACTGAGATTTTAACACCTTCTTGTGGAGAAATCATGTCACAGATGTTAGCAGTTGTGTTTGGTCTGCTAAATGTTTAATGAAGGGAAGGTGACAGAAGTTTTAGATCTAGGTCATAATTCTCTTGCGTTATGAATACAACACATTTCACACACACACACACACACACACACACACACACAAAACAATAGCTTTAAAACACAGCAACATTTGGGAAAATCATTATAGATGAAAGCCTCGTGAGGTCTATTCAAAGGTCTGATTACATCACAAATGCCATCAACTCCAGTAGACATGGACAATTATTTCATAGGTTGGTGCTTCACCGGCCTTCTCATTGCAGCCTTACTTTAATTCATCCCCTGGCATCAAAGGGTTAGCTTGAAGACGACCATTTTTGTTCAGTTTCTTTTCTACAAGTAGGCCTAGTGGCCTAAGGCAGGATCTTAAAGCCTTTGCATATCTGTCGAAGTTTTACAACTACATTTAAAAGGGCAACATCACCTACCACAGGGTCTACCACTCAGCATGTGCTATAAATATAACATGTTTGGGCATTCGTTAAAAAAAAAGATTTCCACTTAATTTCAAAGTACCCGGGAAAAGACAAATAATCCACTGTTAATTGGAAACAGAATCAAAAGGTATCACTGAATTGTTAGCAAAATTCCATAGTATTAAATAAAATAACAATCAAGTTCTATTTCCCCAAGTGTGTTACATTTCGATTTTTATTGTAGTCCAACATGGCCTACTGAATTATCATTTGCAAGAACATCCTCTGATTAACATCATATTGGAAGAGTCAGTCCTCAATACTGAAGAAAAGATCTTTATCAGATAAAATGTCAAGAATAAAGTTGTAAGAAAATAACAACAGACAAAAGGATACAGTGTCTTTTTTTTTTTAATTGTGCTAATGTTAAAAAAGCAAAGACACAATTGCAGCGTATTTTAAGAATGCTTTGTTTTAGTAAGCAATTTGAATCCGTGAGACTTCACACCTGTTAGGGTGTTTGTTATGTAAAATTAGAAAGAACAAGTGTTGGTGCTTCTGTGGGTAAACTGGAGACTATGCATCGCTGCTACGACCGTAAAATGGTCATACCATTTTCTTTGAGCCTCAAAGAAGATAAGCAAAGTTACCCTGTGATGCAACAATCCTTTTCAGGATAAGAAACACTGAGAAGATATCAAAGTAGAGCCTTAAGTAGATATTCACATGTTAATGGCCTGGGTAACACTTCTTGCACAATAGCTAAAAGTCATAAGCAAGCCAAATGTCATTAATGGATGACTGAATACACAGACTATTATATTATACATGCATGCACGGAATATAATTATGCCTTTAAAAGACGTATATCTGCTACAGATCCTCTCGTGGAAGGATACATTTGAAGACATTTTGTTAAGTGTGAAACGTTTCAGTAACAGACAAATATTATATATACTCATTTACATGAAGTAAACTGAGCAGTGAAATTCACAAATGTAACAGATGAAGTGTGGTCCCTTGGGAACTGGGGAGGGACAATGGAGAGTTACTGTTTATAGGCTCAGAGTTTCTGTTTGGTGAAAAATCTGATGAAAAAGGTCTGGAGATGTGTGTGGTAATAGTTACACAACAACGAATGTAGGCAATGTCTCTGAATTCTTAGCTTTATATCATGATTATTTCCTCACAGTTTTAAAATCTGCAAAGCCTGGGCAAATTAAATACAGATGTTATTATACTAGTCAGGTAGCTTCCATTTATCTAAATGAAAACATTTTAAATTGAGTTTTTAATTAGAAGTAATGGTATGCAACTGTAAATAGAAATTAAAGAGACTGCCAACTTAAAAGTTCCTTATCAAAATAAATTAAATCTTTGGGGCTGGTGAGATGGCTCAGGAGATGTCTTAGTTATTTTGTTGCTGTGGTTCAAATTACCATGACCCAAATCCCCCAGTGACATCCATCCTCTAGCAATACCACGTCCCCTAAAAATCCCACAGCCCCGACAAACGGCACCACCAATTGTAGAGCTAGTATGCCACTGCCGGTGGGGACACTGAAATCATCACAGCAGGGAAAGGCGCTTGACATCAACCCTGCCAATCCAAGTTTGAGTCTATGAACCCACACGGTGGAAGGAGAAAACCATCTCTTACAAGTTGTCCTCTGACCTCCACACCTGTGTCTGTGTGTGCACATGCGTGCATGCGCTCCTGTGCTCATGCACGTGCTACAAACACATACACACACAGTGAAAAGAAAGACAGGCAACTTTGATTACTCGGTAGCAGTTTCTAGGAATAACAGTATGGTTTACAGTCATGAACAAATTATCTTTTGGAGAAAAGCCTCTTGACTCATGCTAGGTCTACCCTGTAAGGGGCCTATTTCTGTTCAGACTTTGAATAAGGTGGAAGCCTTTTCTTCCCAAAGTTATTTATGTCACCAGAGAGTTGACATAATCATCCATGTTGAAGCCAGATAGATACTAGACAACAAATGTGGCTATGCAGCAAGAAGCAAACTTTACTTCATACAATCTGAAATAACCTGTGGTGCCTCGTACCCGCAAAAGGGCACTACCACATCAACAATCACTGCTTAGCAAATATCCAGCCCTTCGCAAGGTTCCCCAGAGACTAGCCAAGCACAAACCGATTCACAAGAGATGCAGTAAGTTAAATATGAGCCACTGAGTACAGGGCAACTTACATCTCTTAGCTATTCCATGTTTTAATGGAAAATAGAAAAAGCAGTCTTAAAGCCATGAAACTCATGAAATAATCACAAGATTCCATCTCAACAGAATCCCTTTGCTACTCTATCATGAATAAGAACATTCATTTTTGGACCTGGTGTCAATATCATTGATATTACCTATGAATATATACTTGTGCCTTTGTAAAGTCTCAGCTAACCTAATGGGTAACAAAACCCTTGCAGTATAGAATTGATTTGCTAAGTATGTCAAATGGCTTAACTTGTACAAATGTGTACCACTATACTGTGTCTTAATTTTATATGGCTGACTCCCAAAGTTAACAAAATATCTGGAACATTTGATATAAATTCATTTTTAGACTTCTATAAACTCATCTGAGATATTTGACAAGGCAGGACTTTTATCACGGGAGTAGTAGAATCGTTCTGGGAGTGTAATCGGCTCCCTACAGAAAGCTTCCTATTTTCATTACATTATAGGTACTGTGATCAGAAGGGCATGGCTCTGTCATTTTCACAAAGGAAATACACATGAGCACTACTCAGACTAATACATAAAACCTCTTTCTGCATCCAAGAGCAGCCTCCCAGGCTTTACCCATCTGCTCCTCCGCAATGGCAATGAGCACACTGACTTCCATGTCTATGCAAAGAATTCACACAACAGGCGTACAAGCTTCATATCTAGCTCCTTTCGCTTAACACTGTGAGGTTCACTAATAATTAGAAGCAGCAGGAGTCCACTGTTGTTTGCATTGGTATATGGTATTCTTTAGTGGAAACTTGAATAATTTGTTACTGTATGGGTTACTGGATGGGTTACTGGATGGGTGTATGATGTTCCCAAAACACCGGTAGGTGTTTTTCAGACTGCACACACATCCCTTTCTGATGAGTGTGTACCTCAGAGCGGAAGAGCTGAGTCCAGGAAATCATAGCTGTAATAGATACGAGGCCATTTAGCCAAGTGGTCGCTTCAGTTTACTCTCCGCCTGCATCCAGCTGTCCCGTAATGGAACCCTTTCAAACGGGGTTCAGCAAGACTAACTAGGTAAATTAACGAATAGCTGTAGGTTTAAGGGTATAAACCTAATTTTAAGTAGCACTTACCTAATTAAACAATTATATTGTACACATGTGAATTTAACCAAACATTCAAATCCCAGTTTTAAAATCAATATCTTAAATCAAAGTATATTTACCTTCCCCCAGAAAATCCAGACAACTGTCCCCCAGACAATTTCCCCTCTAAGGAAAATCCTCACAAATGTATTATTAGGTAAGAACAGAGGACCAACCTATTATATTTCTAGAATTAGCAAATCTCTGCATAAAGCGTGAGCTAGTGAAGAGCAATTCAAACATTCTCTCGGCACTGATGTGAAAGACACGGTTGATATGAAGTCTTCCTTGAAGATCATTCTCAGGAATACTTTCTAGAAAAACAAAACACAAACCAGAGGAGAAGAAATTAAGGAAAGATAATTTCAATATTTGGGTAGGGGGAGAGGGATATGTGTTTTATTTTGGTCTTGATACAAAACAGTTTTTAAATATGAATTATCCTCCTTCAGAAATCTAAAACTACAAATTGGAAATGTATATTAAACATAAGCAGATGTACCTGACTAAATAAGATCACAATTTTTAATTGTTAAAACTCACACGCACACACACAGATACTCAGCTGGAAAAATATTGAACTCCTTTTAGAAGATACCATGCAAATGAATGTTTCATATGTGATAAAAGAAATAGTTTCTACCATGGCCCTCTCAAGTCCTACCACTGAATAATAAATTCAGGAAATATGAAGTCCCCGGTATTTCCAATTGCTACATGCACTAACACACTGGCCTGAATGATTCACCAGCTTTGCTGCCAGATGCCCCAGATAGAGGTCACTATATTCATAGTGTATTCTCAATGCCCCAAATTAAAGTGCGAATAACAACTCCTCCTGAAAGGTATTCTACAAAGCTGAATAGTGTCCAATGGATCAGCACTTGCTTCCCCTAGGAACATGATAATAGCTAAGGACCGCAGCAAATGAACTCATGTCTGTCACCTCTTTCGATGTTTTTTTGGAAACAGGGCAGAAACCCTGTTGACATAGTCATTTATATGTCAGACACGGTGCTGATCACCTTCCAGACTGACACATCTCAGCCTTATACAGTCTTTTGGAAGAAGTGACATTACCATCTTCCTCTATGGAGGAGGAAAGTGTGCTGTAGAGAGAGTTGCCAAGATGTCAAGGCCAGGAGTGACGGCCCAACACACAAAAATGTACCCTTCATTTTACATTGCCAGAAAGAATTTAACTAAAAAGACTATAAAAAAGGTTAAAAAAAAAAAAAAAAGGAAAAAAGGCAAGAATAGAAGCCTGATATATAACGAAAACAATGGAAACAACCCAACACAAAATTTTAATGATTTCATGAGAAAAGACAGGGACGTGCTACTATCTCGAGGCTTACCCTCCACCAATACACAAGAAGAAACTATGTCACAAGCTCCAAACTTCAGAAACCAAGCTCCAAGGGTTATCTGGGTAAAGCATCTGTCAATATTAGCCTTTGGGAGCCAGTGTGCTAAAACAAAAGGCAATGTTCTGCAGGCTAACTGAAAAGCAGAACCCTGCCCACCCCCAATACTGCTTTTCCCCTCATTATTGATTAGTGCGTAAAGAATTTACAAATGCCATGTGGATAATGAATGACCTTCTTATAAAAATACTCTTTATAGGCAAAACGATTCACTGAGGTTTCAAAGAGCTCCTTCCATCACTGAAATTAGGCAATTTGCTAAGGTTCTGTAAGGCAGCCTCCCTGCTAGCCTTGGGAAAGAGCTTTCTCCAACACAGAAGTATTACATGTTCATGATAAAAAATAACTCAAATATTCACAATAGAAGCAAACAGCTATAGGTAACTTAGCAGAATTTCTTCAGAAAATTCTTTCCACACAAGGATTCAACCCAATCTCTTTAGTCTGTTCTAATCTTGGGTGCCTTCTCATAATTTATGTTTGTCACACTCCTGAACCCGGAGAGAGTGATGGTCAGGCCATTTTACCTAATGACTTTTAATTTGGGCCTGCCTGGAGTTTTTCATGAGTAAACTAGAAGAGTGGATTTGGGGATTTAGGAACTTACTCTTAAGAGTAATATGCTCTTGGCTGTTGTGAATGGGAAGGTGAAAAGCTGAGCATACAGGGCTCCCTATAGGAAGCTAGCTTTAATTTGGGGGGATGGGGGACATAGACACTAGTTCACACTCTCAACAGCCATGCATAAGAGTTCCTTCTGCTCCCGCATCCCCACCAACACCTATTGGGTTTCTGTTTGTTTTCTTGATGATAGTCATTCTAACTGAGGTGAGCTGAAATCTCAATGTAATTATTTTTGGTTGGTTGGGTCTGGGGTGGGGGGGATGTTGTTCGTCTGTTTTTTTGAGACAGAGTTTCATAGAGCACATGCTGGTCTCAAACTTGCTATGTGGCGGTGGATGACCTTGAACTTCTGATCCTCTGATTTCCTGTTACTAGGATTACAGGTCTGTGTCACCATGTACCATTTTATGCAGTGCTGGGAACCAAGTCCAGGGCTTTGGACACGTGCTAGGTGAGCACTCTTAACAGATGAGTTGCAGTCCCTAACCCATCAATAGAGGTTTCACCAAGAGCTAAGAATGTTGAAGATTTTCATGTGTGTTTATTGGCCATTTTTACTTGAAAGGTGGTTTTAGGTTCACTTGTCCATTTACTAACTGAATTACTTACTCTTTGGCTGTTTAATTTTCAAATATTTTTTGGATATTAATCCCTGTTGACTATAGCAAAGATCTTCCTCCTGTTTTATAGGATATCTTGTCACTCTATTGATTTTCTTTTGCTGTGCAAATATTTTAAAATTGAATGCAATATGCGCCAAGCTCATCTGGTATTTTCTCTACATCTAGAGGTAGCCTTTTCTCCTAAGGAGCCCTGAAATGATAACTTTTCAAAAGTGAGCTGCTTATTCATATTAAAAATAGAAAGATTATGCTTATGTACGTTCTTCAATACAATATTTTCATGTTTTGCCTAAGCCCCATTAGGTCATAGATTTTTGAATTATGGCTGATACAAGTGCAATTTATTATATCCGTATCAGAAATTATTAATATGGTCTGCATGTAAATTTACTCAAGGAAATTAGTAAACAAAATAAATTATTCCTGCTTTGGATTACTCATTTATGAAATTCTTGACATTTCAATCCTCTCCAAATAATACAAATAAGACTGCTATGCAAAGTAAGTTGGCAGGTGGTATTTTTTTAGGTGAAGAAAGGACACTGCTCAACTCAGGAGCAGAGTAGTATTGTTAATATAGAAAAAAAAATAGTGCTTAAAAAATATCAGTTTGTTGGGCATAGTGGCGCATGCCTGTAATCCCAGCAGTTGGGGAGGCAGAGGCAGGTAGATCTCTGTGAGTTCAAGGTCAGCCTGGTCTACAAATCAAGGCTAGAGAAGCCAAGGCTACACAGAGAAACCCTGTCTTGAAACACACGCACACGCACATGCACAAACATATAATCTCAATTTAGGAACCAGAGAGGTGGTTGCTCTTCCAGAAGACGCAAGTGTGGATCCCATAATCCCCATTGGACAGCTCACCAACATCAGAAACTCCAGCTCCAGGAGATCCAAGGACCTCCTACTTCTGTGGGCACCAGCAGTTGCAGGCACAGACACGCACAAGTATACATAATTTAAGACGAGCTTTTAAAGCATCGGTTGGAAGATGGCCAGTAGAAATAATTCGAAATGAAGCAGATAAATACAGGGGAAATCAAGCAATGTGAAACTTAAAACATATACTGCCAGTTGTTCTGAGAATGCATAAAACATGCTCTATAGGAAAAAACTGAGTTTGGGATTTGGGGCAAGCACAGGCAAACACCGATTTCCTCCATGAGACAGTATCATGATTTTGTGTTTTAATTGATCTTGTCGGGATACATAATCCTAGAGTGAATCTCTCCATCAAAATAATCCACTGCCCCTTCCCCCCAAATTGTAGCATAAATGTGAGAGAAAAGTAGGGTGGGATTTTTGCATTTTCCTATCTGTTCAAAAGCAGATCAGGGTGCTCCATTTCAGCAAGTGTGGTGACGTGTGCAGGATCCTAGTGCTCGGGGTCAGGCAGGAACGTCACTGGAAGCTCAAGGCCTGCCGGAGGTCCATGACCAGCTTCAGGACACAGCAAGACCCTGTCTCTACAGACACACTGCATCCTTGTTGGGTTTGAAGGGATTTCCACCAGCTCCCTCTAACCCTCGCGGCAAGGCCTAAACCCTAGTTGGTCTACTTCGTTTGACTCTCCCCATTTTCTCCCCAGTTCATTTCCTGCCTATGGATCCATCATTTTACAACCACAAGAAAATTGAAGAACAGATTCATCATCATACTCACTTGAAAGACCTGATGGGCCTGGGATTTGAAACTCATTTAGGGAAAACAGTTGGAACACTCAAGTCATTATCTAATGATAATCTAATTTTAAAAAAACAGAACAACACCACCACCTTAGGAACACTCGGGAAAATGTCATGTAAATGTTCACTGCCAAACCAAGCAGTTTTTAAAGAGGCACCAATAAGGAACACAGTGGCCAGGGCTCACATACAAGAACTACACACTCATCTTTCAATTATCCCTCAATGTGTGCACAGCTTTTGAGTTTTAATGTCATTTTTCTGGGAACTCAATGATGAAATGACTTTTTAAGGACAATTCTTAAGAGCAGGCTTAAACAAAGAGAAAATAATTTCTTAATCTGGTGTCACTTGCCTATTTGGCCACTGGGTGCCAGAATAGATCTTCCTAGAGTCCTAGGTTGGGTCAGGCAGCACCTGTCTAATTCATACCCACTCATCCTGAAGGTGGTAGCAGGGGCCCTAGTAAGGCTGTGCTATTCACCATTCCCATCATGCCTACTGCACTGACCTCAGTGCCAGTGCTCCTCATTTCTTACAAAACCTACTGGGTGATATGACACACTGGTTATGAGAACCGAGAGAGAGGAGGGAGCATGACTTGCCAGTAAGTTTCCTATAAATGCCGGGTCCCCCCCCCCCCATTATTATATTCTCAACTATTCCATGCTTCCCTCTTCCTCCCACCCTAGCTCCTGGGTATGCACTGAGGACAGAGTAAGAAGGCAGCTATCTGCAGCCAGCAACAGTGTCCTCACCAGAAAGCAATTCGGCTGGGCCTGATCTGTGACTTCCACCCCATCGAACTGTGAAGAATTACACTGTTCTTGTCTGAGCCATGCGGCCTGCGGGATCTGTCCTGGCAGCACATGCTGCCTAACCTAATGTGTAAGCATGGATGGGGCAGATGGGGTGGGCGTGGCACATGTCTGTCCTGCCTAGTGAAGCAGGTACCCTCAGAAGCTACTGCTGCTCCATGGCTGGGTTTCCCTCTTCCTCTATGGAGGGTGGCTGGCCTGACTGATGAGTAGATCATCCCCATTTTCAGCTCAGGCGGTAGTCCTGCTGCCTCTGGCACATGTAAGGAAGTTAGTGTCTAACTCGGCCGCTATTCGTGTTGAGGATAATGTTTTGGTCTCTTTGACTTGCTTTTTGCTTTTTTTTTTCTTTTTTTTCTCCTCCCTATTTTATTACAGTAGGGATATCAGAAAGGGTGCTATCTGTTGGTCCTGTGCAATAATATAAAGCATATAGTAAGAATACCAGCCAAAGTATATAGCACATTTGGTACCCAGAAGGCCTTTCTTTTGGTAAAGATTCTGATTACTCATCATCGTGAGAGTTTAGCTACATCTATTGGTCTTCTAAAACCAAATAATTTATTTTATTTCATTTTTTACATTTCATTTATTTATTGTGGAGAGGGTACGTGGGCTATCACACACCTACAGGGTCAATGGACGGTTTGCAGGAGTCAATTTCTTCCTTCCCAGTGGATCCCAGGGACTGAACTCAAATTACTTTGCTTAATGGCAAGCACCTTCACCCACTGGGCCATCTCACCGTCCCCATAAATTATCTTTAAATGCCATGTAGAATATTATTAACGTTTCTCTTTTTAAAAATTTCAACTATAGAATGTTCCTTTAGAAGTTATTTGGGGAAAAAAAAGTTATTTGGAAATAAATTTAAATTAAAAAAACTCAATAGACAATGACCCTAATAAAAACAGTTCAGAAGTGATTGTGAGGATGTGGGCATGCTTCACATGTGGCTATTTTTAAATATTTCTCAAAAGTATTCTAAAATATAACATTTTATTATTATTATTTTATTCTAAAATAAAAGCATTTGACTACTCCTTTACAGAGTGGAATAATAATCTCCTAAGTAACATCAGTAAAGTAATCTTTTAAAAAGAGTCCCTTTCTAGAAATTTGATTTGCTTTGTAAGCTACACAGTAATTTAAATATTAATCTTGGAATGTGCACCTGCCATGACTACTTGCTTTCATAAATATATAAACATATATGTGTGTATATGTGTGTGTGTATGTGTGTGTGTGTATATGTGTGTGTATGTGTGTGTATATGTGTGTGTATATGTGTGTGTGTGTGTGTGTGTGTGTGTGCGCGCGCCTTGGCTGGCCTCAAACTTAGAGCCTCCCCTGCTTCTTGCTTCCCAGATGCTGGGATTAAAGGTGTGCACCACTGCACCGGTTACCAGGGGTGCACACCTGTGCCACCAAATGCTGGTTTTGCCGTGTGGGTGCTGGGGCTCAAACTCGGGTCCTCGCACTTGCATTGAGCTACTTTACTAACTCCTGGTCCCAGAAAGCTTGGGATTCTAAGTCGATCTAATGGAGACTTTCAAATTCCAGACTTTGAGAGGAATAAAGATGGGTCAGACTGACTGAGGAGCTGTTCTCCCATCCTCTATGCACATTCGTGCCTTTTCTGGTTCTCTGTAGCGCGCGGCTGCCACAGTCAAGTTCTCACTCTGCGCGCGCGCGCGCTCACACACACACACACACACACACACACACACTCCTAACACAAGGGTAAACATTAGAAGACATGCTTGGAATTTTGTTTAGATTGAAAGTCTTTACCTTCGTCTGCAGAATCTGAAGTGCTGCCTTTGTCCAGAGAAAGGTACTCATTTTTATTCAAGTCCAGTGATTTGGAGGATGTTCTACTTAACCTCTTTTCTGAATCTACTGAAGGGCTTTTTTTCACACGTTTCTCACTCTGGGACTCCTCTTTTCCTAATCCCTAAAAGACAAACAATTCAGTTTGAAAGTAAAAAAAAAAAAAAAAAAAATGATTTGAAGCATAGGTCATACAGTAAGAACTTTAATATTGAATATGAAGCGGAAAGGACTGAAATGCTGCTTTATAGCATTCTGTTAGGACTGAATGCTATCCTTAAAATGTTAGTAGGTAATGAAGGCCTTCCTGAAGTGTTCTCACACAGTAATGAACAATTAATTTATAAAGAATATCATATAAAAGGGATTCAGAGGAAGTTAACATGTGAGTGGCTGGAGCGGAAAGTAAACGGGACAGAAGACAAAAAATAAGGAAGAATCAGGTCTTTTGGAGGGAAGCCAAACCCGGTTTTGTTTCCTTACCCATCACCCACCATGTACCCATCTCTCAAAACCAATAATAAAGTAGAAATGAAAAGGCCATGAAGAGATAGAAGTCCCCCAGGAGAGCAGGTTGGAGAGGATTAGCTTCATTACAAACACAACTGGTTCTACCATTAAGAGATGAAGAGATAAGGAATTAAAATATGCCAAAATGATGTGTATACTTTCTGGGCATATTTAAGAAAGACATGCCATTTCTATAGTAACAGATAAATATAATAGTAAACAGATACAGTAAATGATGGATATTAAATATAAATGCTATTACGCTATAATTCAAACAGAACTAAGTATAATTAGTCAGATAAATAAAGAATTTGTATTAACTATACAGAAAAATTCCTTTTTGTGTTGTCTGTGTATACACAGATGAAAGAGCAGACAAAACATATATCCAGCCCTTTTCTTTTCTGCACTAGAAGATCCTTCTCCAGCGATAAATAGGGACTCAGCTTCAGGGAGGACACAGGGAGCTGAGCGGTACCTGGGACCAGGACACAATTCACAGTTAGACTCTCCTACCTGGAGAACTGATTCTTCAGGCAGAGAATGCAGCTAAAAAACAAGAGCTGATCTATTTACAAGTTCCATGGTAGAAAGCAATATGCTTGCTTAGCAGATCCAGGGCCCCCCTAACAGTCAAGCAGAGCCCACACTGTTTTTATTCTCTTGTTAACTAAATTATATTTCCTGTTATAGGGATATAGATAAATACCTAGACAAAAAGTAACAGTGGGGCTGGAGAGATGGCTCAGTGATTAATTAAGAGCACTGAGTGCTCTTCTAGAGGACTGAGAGTCAATTCCCAGCACCCACTTGGCGACTCACAACTGTCTGTAACTCCAGTTCCAGGGACCCTGATACCTTCACACAGACATACATGCAGGCAAAACAATGCACATAAAATAAAAATTAAAAATTACTAAAAAAGGAAGAGATCAAGAAAAGTAACAAATTGTTGGTGTTTACTGTTTTATCTCTAGATATCTTCCCATATTTTACAAGGAATATTAATTTTATAACAAGCATATTTTCATTTGGAGAACAGTTGTTTCTGATTTTTGTTATTTTCAATTTGATGAAAGTGAAAAAAAAAATCAAACAAAGTGAAAAACAGACAAATATTTGCTGATTCCTAAGACCTGAAAATTTCACCATAAACTCCTTGTGAAAAAGACCCAACTTCCAAAGCAAGAAAAACATCTTGAACTAAGCATCAACAAGACTATGATTGATCTGCTGCACTCTTTTAAATCCCCTTCACTACTAAGAATAGGCAACTCCAATAGTTAGGGGGACATACATGGAGATTAAGCTTCCATCTGCTACATGTGTGCGGGGGGCCTAGGTCCCACCCACGCATACTCTGGTTGGTAGGTCAGTCACTGTGAGTCCAGGTTAGTTTACTCTTATAGGTCTTCTGGTAGAGTCATTGACCCTTCCTGCTCCCTCAATCCTTCCCCTAACTCTTCCAAAACACTACCTGATCTCCACCTAATGTTTGACTGTGGGTCTCTGCATCTGTTGCCATCAGCTGCCAGGTGAAGCTGTTCAGAGGACTGTTAGGCTAGACTTAGAGGTGAGGACAGAACTAGAGGTGAGGACCAACAGGCTAAGCATTCCGAGAAGAGCCACAGAAGATGGGGGAAGTAGGAAGGACTAGGTGACAGCCTAGAGTCCTGAGAACCAAGTCCTCAACGGTGGACTTTGGTAAAGAGATAATGATTCGGCAAGAAGTCTCCCACCTTGTTACCTCCCCTAAGTGAGTGTTCCACATACAAAGACTGACTTCCAGAATGACATTTCTTGTGCAGTGGTAGGGCCTGAAGTGTCTCTTAATGCATAAGTTTTATAACAGTTGGCTGACGTAGATGCTTGATGAAAGGTGGTGGCCTAACACAGTGTAGAACTCAGAGGCCTTTCACATAAATAAATCTATGTCAGTGTTTTCCCAACATTTACCCAGAGGAGATCCTAGGAGCTTCCTAGCTGGGGTGGGGGGTGGGGGTGTGGAGAGGGAGTCAGTTCTATAAAAAAACATTGCTAACTACATGCAGGCCCACTTTCAATAACAACAGCCTATGGTTTTAGGATACTTAACTAATTGTTCCCAGTACCTCCATGGCCACCAATTCATTCCATTCTTATTTTAGAAATCCTGTGAGTTATTACTCTTACTTTATAGTTGAGAGAACAAAGACAAAGCATTAGCAGCTAACTTATTTGATATGGTGCCCTTAGCAAGAGGCAGAAGCAGGGTCTGACACCCAAAAGCTGCTCTAAAATCCGATCGGTCAAGTTGGAGGCCCCAAACAGGAAAAGCTGTGTTGAAGCACTCAGCTCTGAGAAGGTGGTTTCTAAACACCATGCTCTTCACTAAGAAAATGGTTCATAAAAAAAAAAAAAAAAAAAAAAAGACGTATCTATGGCAGAAAATACACAAATGTGCATGGGACACACTGCTATTTCAGAAAAAAAAAAAAAAAGCATTAGAGATCAGAAGACAGGAGCCCCTCTGAAGGGGCTGAGGAGACACACCAAGTATCAAATAACAACAGGAATAAAGAGCCAGGTGTGGTTGGGAATGCCTGTAGCCCTAGTACTAAGGAGAGTGAGGAAGGAGAAGGCTCACAGATTCTGAGTCTGACTGAGAAACATAGCAAGATCCTGTTTAAAATTAATCATGACTCCAAGTGATTGAAACTAAATAAACTTTAAAACCAATACACTTAAAATACTTGGAAAAAAAAAAAAGTAGCTTGCCAGCTAACTAAAGAGCCCAGTTGTTGGCTGGACTGTCATCTCTAATAAGGAGTGTTCCCTGTGACCCAGCCTGTGTGCAAAGGCTCATCATTCCCCCTTCAAAACAGACCACACACACATTCTTCACCTTTGGGGAAATTTCACTGACTACAAATTCCCATATCTTGTTATATTTTAAACGGTACTTAGTGTTTTAACTATGTCGTTCAGGGACCTGCTGGTGGCTCTGTTCCTTAGAAGACCACCACATGCTTTTCCCGCATAACCTCTGCTACTTAGAGATTTAAGCCCTCTTCCTAAAATAAAGTAGCAGCCAGACATCCCAAGCTTTTGAACACTGGGAATACATTGCATTTTTTTTTTTTTTTTTTGACTTGAGCTGGTGCTGCAATTGACACGTATCCAGATCAGGTGTAAGTTTTAGGAAACAGCATAGACTGACTCTTTTCGGTGAGTTCCCATCCGGTGGCTCTGTGTCTGAGACTCGGCTGGTTGGCTCCTGTGGAAAGCTGGTGGCCTTGGAGAACTTTTCATCTCTCTCCCCAGCGTCATCCACACTGCTTCTTCCGGGGCTTCTGCGGAAACACAGCATTGCATTACGGAAGCCTAAGGTTATATCTCCACCCAGAAAGCCCTCCCTGTTCCTCTCTGAAGTCTTTGCTAGTCTAAATCATCTCAACAAAGAGTAAATTAAGCTGCAGCAAGCTCCAGTTATAACACGCTATCCTGTTAATGACAGCAGACTTTGTTCTTGAAAATAAAATAAAAGTTTATATGGAAATCCATACATTTCAGAAATCACTAAAAATATAATGAAGTTCAAGTCACCCCAGCAGTGTGGATCAGATGTAAGTCGACTTGTAAAACCACAGAACTTCAAAGGGTTAGGAAGATGTATGAGTTGGGTGCCTCTCCGCACCATCAGGCCGTTGTCCTGCTTCTGACTTAGTAACCAGGAGGTAACCTGGCCCTCCTGAAGTGGGAGCTCCTCTTGTCTGAACACAATGGCCATCAGTCAGGCTGAGGCAGGACACAAAGACAGGGAGAACAAGGAAATGTGGGAAGGAGGGGAAGTGGGTCCCTCACTCTGAGATCTAGCTTGTATTTCCCTCTAGCTGAGAGTCAAGAATCAACACTGTTTAGTCACTTTGTATCCCAGCTGTAGCCCCCTCCCTCATTTCCTCCCAATCCCACCCTCCCTCTCTCCCTCATCTCCTCCCATGCCTCTCCCCAAGTCCACTGATAGGGGAGGCTCCTTTCCCTCTGACCCTAGCCTATCAGGTATCATCAGAACTGGCTACATTGTCTTCCTCTGTGGCCTGATAAGGCTGCTCCCACTTCAGGGAGAGGTGATTAAAGGGCTAGCCACTGAGTTCTTGTCAGAGACAGTTCCTGTTCCCATTACTAGGAAACCCACCTGGACACTGAGCTGCCATGGGCTACATCTGTGCTGGGGTTCTAGGTTATCTCCACACATGGTCCTTGGTTGGAATATCAGTCTCACAAAAGACCCCAGATTTTTGGTTCTGTTGCTCTCCTTGTGGAGCTCCTGTCCCCTCCAGGTCTTTCTATCTCCCCATTCTTTCATAAGATTCCCTGCACTCTGCCCAAAGTTTGGCTATGAGTTTCAGCATCTGCTTTGATACCTTGCTGGGCAGAGTCTTTCAGAGGCCCTCTGTGGTAGACTCCTGTCCTGTTCCCTGTTTTCTCCCTCTTCCAACGTCCATCCCATTTGTGTTTCTGAACGAGGATTGATCATCTTACCCAGGGTCGTCCTTCTTGCTTAGCTTCTTTAGGTGTACAGATTTTAGTATGTTTATCCAATATTATATGTCTAATATCCACTTACAAGTGAGTATATACCCTGTGTCTTTCTACTTCTGGGATATCTCACTCAGGATAATAAAAATAAAATATTTTTTTTAAAAGAATCTTCAACACAAATGACAAAAATCAAAACTGCTGGCAAATAGCCAGGTGTGGTGGTGCACACACCTTTAATTTCAGCACTTGGGAGGCAGAGGCAGGTGGATCGATATGAGTTCAGGGTCAGCCTGGTCTACAAAAAATTCCAGGACAACCAGCGCTACATAAACCCTGTCTCAATAAAACAAAACAAAACCAAACAAAACAAAACACCTGCCTGCAAAGATAGTACTAGTTTTTCTAAAGACATCGCAATGATGTTCAACCTACCTCGGGTCCTAATGCTTACTTAGGATGAGAAGCTTTATGGCCTAAGGCTTAAGCTGCACATTCCTGCCCTGAGTCTAAGCAACACGCCACATAAGGTCACAGTTTGGTTTCTGTTACAAAAGAAAAGTCTTTAATAAATAAGTAAGCTTGCTCATATAGTCATATTTAATTTCTAAAACATTACATTAAAACTTTAACTTTTAACTTTTATCTTTAAGCCTTGTGATGCGTTATACCCTTTAAACAGTATAACTTTTAAAACAACAGGACTATGTGTACAGACATCCACCGTAAAGAAAACTAAGCATGGCTGTCTTGAGAAGCCCCACACCCATGTCTTAGATGTGTCCTTTTTTCTTAAAGGCTGGTTTGTCTCCACATCTCTTTTTGCCCCCTACCCAACTCCACTCCCATTCCTCACCCCCACCAAATCCTGTGCTTAAATCTAAGCTTGTACTATAGCTCCTCTCTCTCTTATTTACTTAATAAACTTGTTTTACTCTCACCAGTCGAGATATTCTTTTCTGGGCTGAGGATCTAGCTTTACCCGAGTTCAGTCCCTAAGAGTGGTGTGGGCCCCATTGCTACTGACAAGCTACTCAACCCCAAGAAAAAGTTGTAAAAATACAGCTTCCGAATGGTGGCTGTAGAGTCAAGCCTACCAGCTTAGGGATGGCATCACCCACAATGGGCTGGACCTCCCCCCCCTCCACCATCACTAATTAGGAAAATGCCTTACAGCTGGATCTTATGGAGGCACTTTCTCAACCGAGGGTCCCTCCTCTCAGATGACTCTAGCCGTGTCAGGCTGACCTAAAACTAAGCAGCAGAAGCCCTCTTTAACTCTGCACAGATAATGGCTGTAGGCCTGCTACCAGCTCGCCCCTGTGCAGGCAGAAACGTGGGGCTCCATGGGGATCAGGAGAGAGAGAGAAAAGAATCCTTGAAATAGCTCACTGCTTAAGTGAAGGAGATCTCAAGAGTTTAAGGAGAATGAAGGTAAGAGAGGAGAGGGGAAAGGAACAGAGGGAAAGGAAGAATGTGAATAGAGAAAAGAAATATGGAGGGCTGAGGAAATAAAGGTTTGACGTGGACTTGCTGTTTTCAGATGAAGCATGTGCAAGGGAGAACTGGGTGTGAGGATCCTGCTACACATTTTCTCATGTTTAGTCGCTAGGAGCGGAGAATAGAGCTTCCCTGGTGACTTCAAATGTGTCTGAGATACTTGGGTCAAAGTACTTTCCTGCTTCAGAGACTCCAGAGTTCACAAGGCGGCAGAGACCTTGAAGGCCACCAAATCTAACTGCCTCGTGTTTGCAGATGAGTAAACTGAGAACTGGAAATGTTCAAAGGTTTCTCGGCTACACACCACAATCCAGATCTTATTGACTACAACTCAAGGCTCTCTGCATTAGTAAACTGGTTTTCTAAATGGTTTTGGTACCTAAGAAATACTGGTAAGCTTTATGGTGACAGCAATGCAACGGAAAAATGTTAACTTTACAGAAAAGTGATAAAATATGCATGCACAACCATGTGAAAACGAATATAAAAGATTGATGTAAACTGAGACAATATGGGCTGGAGCAGTAGAATAGAAGACTGTCCAGAGGAGGAAAATATTTGTGTATGTATTAAGACTTTCAACATATTTACATTATAAGATTTGGAGGGCTACAGAGAAGGCTGGGCCACTAACAGCAAGGCTCACAACAAAAACATCAAGATTTGGTCTTTGGTTCTTGGCTTCTCTTACTTAGTATAATGTTTGCTACAGAATTTTAATGCATCACCCTCATTTTTATTGCCATGGCCTCAATTAACATTGGATAAGGGGCATTTTTACTTGTAAAGTTAATAAAATGTTCACACTTCTTAATGAATATCTGTCAAAATCATCTTTCTCTACTTATTTCTTTATCACACTGTAGCGCGGCATGACCCTTGCATTGCCACTGCTTGCGTTTCCACAGCACTGTCAGCTCCTTTTACTAATGTAGTCAGTGCTTACTGAGTGCTAGGCACGTGTCGCTATGCTACTGAGTCCTCAAGGAAAAGTCATAAAACCACCCTAATCCCTCGAACTGCTCCTGTAAGCTTGGAGATCTCACCAGTTCCTGTACCAGGTCCTTAATAAACAGGCTGTCTAAAGCCAAGCAAATCCCAACAACCATAGCTTCATCATTAATATTTCTTCATGTCCCACATTTGCTTGCCAATTTAGCAAGTGATTCTCTCCCAACTTGCATCCTATCCTACCAACAAAAAGGCAAATTGCACCAAATGATGGATTAGTAGAGATCCCAAATGAGAAGAACCTAAAGTAATGCCATTTTAATGGTTCATGATGCATCTTGACATTGTTAGTTGCCTCACTGTACCTTGGCTGCACATTTTCTTCAATGGATAATGACAAATTTTCCATTTCTTCAGCATTTAAGCCCAGCTCCGTGCCATAGTTCTGCTGAAGCAATTGCCAGAACTCCTGTCTGGTCAGACTCTAAGATAACGGAAACATTGCATGAGGATTAGAAAATACAACAGATAACATAACAGGAATTCAAGGCCAAAGGCCAAAGTCAAAGGAGCCATGGCTGAGCATTCAAGGTGTGGCACTATTTTTCTCCCTACTTTCTGTTTTCTATAAAAATTAATGAGGGCTGGGCATATAACTCAGTGGGTATGACCCACAAGGCTCCAGGCTCAATCACCAGTGCTGAAAAAAAAAGTATATTACGCCCATCTGATAAAAGACAATACAAGAGAGTTACATGGGTAAGAGCGCTGGTTGCTCTTCCAGAGGACCTAGGTTTGATTCCCAGCATCTGCCTACCCATAAGGTGGCTCACAACCATCTATAACTCCAGTTCCAGGGGATCTTCTGGCTGTCTCAGGCATAGGTGTGGTTCACAGACATACATGCAGGTAGAAAATTAAAAATAAATAGGCAAGTAAAGAGTTGATACAAGGAATAGATAAGCAGATAACTAATTTTCCCCTGAAATGGGATTTCATTAGCTTGTCTAGGCTGATCTTGGGCTCAAGCTAGTCTCCAAAGTATTGGGAACTAAATAGCACATGCCACTTAGAAAATGCTGGGATTGCAAAGTGTGCACAAAGTAGCTATTGTACATGTGAAGTAAAGGTGCTTAAAGTGTTTTGTGTGTGTGTGTGTGTGTGTGTGTGTGTGTAAGTTACTTATTATTTCTGGCAATTGCTGAACAGAAATCCACACAACTTAGGATCACCATTCAGAGTTCTAAATGTCAACTCAAAATAAAAACTTTAATTCACATATCTAAATAGCTTAAACATTTTTAGAACTTTGTACCCCAATCATCTCTAAATTGTATTTTCCTAAAATATAAAATACAAGAAAACTATCTTCAGAATACTATTATACTATTAATAAAGTCCAGCTTGCTTTCTTTATAGGTAGCATGTGAGTGATGAAATCGCCAAATACAGCAGAGGAATGGCTACACAATTAAGAGTTCTTACTGCTCCACAGAGGACCAGAGTACACATCCTAGCTCCCACATTATAGGTTGCAAACACCTTTAATTTGCTCCAAAGGATCTGACACTCCCTTCTGTACTCCATGGATATCCCATACATCACACACACACACACACACACACACACACACACACTCACACTTAAACTAAAAAAAAAAATTTTTTTTTAATATTTTTGTTTGTTTGAGACAGGGCTTCTCTGCGTAGTCCTCGATGTCCCGGAACTCACTCTGTAGACTAGGCTGGCCTTGAACTTATAGAGATCCACTTGCCTCTGTCTTCCCAAGTGCTGGAATTAAAGGTGTGCACCAGCATCACCCAGCCAAGAATTAAAAACAAACAAACAAACAAACAAAAAACCTTATCACCAAATATAGCCAGCTGTAACATATCATAGTAACCAACAAACTGGTTTCTAGAAGCACTACAGTTAATAATATGATTAAGCAAGACAAGAGAGAGACAGCATGATACTCGAAGCAACTGTCAACTAGATCGTTCATCCATTCCACAGCTGTTTATTGGGAATGAAATGTGTGGCACACACTAGATGATACGGGCATAAGAGCAATCTCAGCATTAAGTACTTCTAATATATTTGAAGTCATAAAAGACACTCTTAAATAAGATACGTATGATCATATGCTAATGGGCTGGTATATTCAACAGGATGGAGAAGTGAAAAGGAAGGAAATATTACTGAGGACCAGGGTGGCCAGATAAGGCTCCAAGTGGAGAAAGGCTTCTGAGGAAGCTGAAGGAAAGATGGATGTGGGGAAGAGGAATGAGAAAAGATGGGGAGAAGGCAACCAACGCATAAATAGAGAGGGAATACACAAGTGGAAATAATATTTGTTATGAAGCCAGCAAATCATCTGTTAGCCCAGTTGGAGAAATTAAAGTTGGGAAGTAGAATGTACAAATCTTTACTGGGCTCAAATGTATAAATACCTTGAATTCAGCCCTGACATTCCTTACGATTTCCTTGGCTGGCCAGCACCTGTGCATGCCTATTTTACTAGATGACTCTCATTACAGCTCATGGAACCAAAGCTCTTAACGGCAAACTTCTGTGCTTTCAACAGATATTTCCCAGGTTGCCAAGACCAGAAGACCAGAAGACCTCCAGAACAGTTCATGACAATTCAGGTGT
This sequence comes from Psammomys obesus, assembly GCF_907164565.1. NCBI lineage: Eukaryota > Metazoa > Chordata > Mammalia > Rodentia > Muridae > Psammomys > Psammomys obesus. Next base: position 22,273,135 of record NW_026596064.1, read on the forward strand.
CATTAGCCACATCTCAAAACGTCAAAAATATCCAAATGCCTACAGAAGGAACAAGCTAAGAAAAAAGCAACAAGCGTCTTTGCCTGGCGCTAATCGTATTAACATGGAGTGGAAATCTCAGGTGGGAGGACTCTAACTGAAAAGAGCATACCTAGGAAACAAATTTTGTAATGTTTGCTATTTATTAGAACTGTTTTTTTAGTGGGTGAAGTCTTATCAAGCGGACTGTCCAGAGAAGAAAAATGTAAAGGCCCATTGGTGACAATTAAGGAACTACTGTCCTTGGTCCTAAAGGGACTTGCCTTCTACTCCAGAGATTCTTTTGTAGACTCCGCTTTCATAACAGTAATTCATACTGCAAACAGACTAAGTCTTCCAAAGACATCATCTTTGAAACAGTCACAAAAGGATGGCTAGCTTTACCAAAGAAGAAAAAAAATTCAGCACACCCATGTTAGGTTGTTAACCTTTCACAAAAACTTTTTTTGAAATAAAAGACCTTTCCGAAGATGAAACAAAAGCAAGCAAATGAAGCAATGGTGAGCACTTAGCTTCCTAACAGTGAAAGAACAAAAAATTATGAGTAAAACAGTAAGAACAGAATGCTATTTAAGTTAATTAGCAAGATAATTTCAATATACATTTTGATCCATTAGTTAAATGTAAACACATGATTGGTTAATGGAAAACAAAACAAAACTCATTTCATTCACAGTGTTTAGGTTTGCTGATTTGTTAAAAATTACTTTTTCTGCAAGGTTGCCTAGCTGTCACAAAAGCACGACTATTTACAATCATACTATTCAAACATGCCCAGCCTGATAGTCGCAACTTTTTCAATGTTTAGCAGTTGAAACTTAAAACAAAAACAAACAGCAACAAAAACGATCTAAATATTACAAGAAAGCTGACCGCCTACCTGCAAAGGAGCGAAGCAGCGCTCAGTTCAGCCTGCAGATACTTGAGCAAAATAAAGATGAACCAAGCAGTAATCAGATAGGAGCCAAAAGTCAGCAGATCAATTTCTGGCCCAGAAAGCTTTGTATTCTATGCATTCTATGAAGTCTTTATCCACAGTAGAGCTTCAAATTTTTGATAACAGCTAAGCAGAGCCACTACTTCAATTTCCTCTTCTGTTGTGAGGCACTCCGCCATGGAAAAGCAGAGTTGGAGTTCAGTTTGAAGCGTCAGTGGTCCCTTCCTGGTTCTGAGCACCAGCCCTCTTTCCAAGGGGCAGGTCAGTCTGGAGAGCTGAAGTCACACCTCACTCTACAGGTTCCTAAGTCACGCCCACTGGAAGAGGCTAGGTAAACAGCGTTTTAAAGGGACAGTTCCTAATTTCTTCTGTTTCACACACAGATTAGTGACAAGAGGCAAATGAAAAGCTCTTACCTGTGCTCGACTGATGTAAAATGCCTACTGCAATATTATTTTGATCCCACTTGAAAAATAACTATGTTCAAACTTAACTTCCCCATGACACTTTTCAACTCAACCCAATTCAACGACAGATATTAATGACCTCATTATTATCTATTCAAATACCACTTCAGCACTGACCAGTATTCACATCAGACTCCTACCTTTACAACTATCCCAGATCCTACTCTCCTGAGTAAGATAAATGGAATGTCAGGGAGTAGCAGGAAGAGCCAGCTATTCGGGTAAAGCATTCAGTATGTCTTTCGTCACTGGAAGGTTTAAGGTGACGTCTTGATTACTCAATAATTATTTCCCTTGAAAATATTTCTAGCTTTAGTTCATTCAGAACAATTTTCTGGCAGAGTCCCAGACTATAACAAATGGGACAGAATGTCTCAACTACCAATTCTAATTCATTTCAAGAAGAGATGTTTTAAATGAGAAATCAAAATTTGACCTAATGTCTAACAATTCTGTTCATTAATTTAGTTAAGTGTACAGACAGGTCAAACGTTGTTTGATGAACTACAAAGACAAGCTTTTGAGAATACTAAGTCTGATGGCTTGACTAGAATGCCACTGAAGAAGGCCACTTCCTCCTCTCTACCCAGTATGGAAGCACATACCTTTAAACCCAGCATTCACGAAGCAGGTGGATCTCCTAATCTTTATAGTGACTTAGTGAGTTCTAGGACAGTGAGAGCTAGGTAATAGAAAGACCCTATTTTTAAAAACTAAACAAACAAATAAACCCACTCCCTCCTGCGAAGGAGGCACATTGGAGGCTGGCTTCCACTGTGAAACGTTGGTGTGTTGTACTAGGCTTTTATTGGTTAAAATTGTAAGTACACATACGTTGCCTGCTGACTAAATAACCGTGAGGTTTATCTGTAATTGGTATTCACATACCTCTTTCACTAACTACAAAAATCACTTGAGAAAAAACAAACCTACTGGTAGAACAAACTGGTAGATAGATAGCTTAATTTAGTATGCTTAAAGGAGAAAATAGAATCCACCCCCCCCCAAAAAAAAAAAAGAGAGTTGGACCCTTAAGAAATCCCAGCATGCAATGGGTAGGAAGAGGAGGAGTGGGCATCAGGAAAGGTTTAGGGAAAGAATATGGGTAAGAGGAAAAATCCAGTTTCCTGATAGAGGAGGTAGACAAAGGTCTCTTGCTGAAAGGTCAAGATGAGCATGTGGAAAGCAATGCATGGCAAATGCCAGCATCCAGACAAGTGAGGAGGCCAGCTGGCACATAGGCCACTACCATCAGGTGTGTGTGCTGTGGGGCTTCGGGAACAGCCGGTCAAGGAGAGCTCTGCGTGCCAGCCTGAGTCACATGGCCTTTACACTGTGGAAAGAAATGTAAGCACTCAGGCAGAAATGAAACCGTGCTTTCACGCAGGAAAGGGATGGTGTTAGAACCGTGCTCCCAAAGGACGCTTTTAAAACTCCACCCAACAACCTAAAACAGGTTAGTGTTAGAAAGAGCCATCTAGGGGAATGATGAGGACCTTGCTGACAGTGGACATGACTGGCGAAGAAGACGTAAGAAATGAGAATTTGTCTAAAGTTCTGGCTTGAATGGTTGGGCTGAAGACAGGTGAAGCAGTTCTGCCAATCAAAAAGGCAATGATAATGAGGAGAAGGAGGAGGAGGATGTGGATGATAATGATTATGAGGAATGCATATTTTTTTACCCTGTAGGCTATCACGTAGCAAATATAATTAAGACTGTAATTTTGGTCTTTTTTTTTTTTTTAAGTCAGGTTTGAATGGTGCATTTATTAGAATTAGACCACCACCAGGAAAGTAACCAATGCGCCAAGTAACTGCAGAGCAGCCTCAGCACTGCCACTGTCCTCCTGGGCTCTGGTGCAGGCAGGCTGAGCCCAGTGAGACATGCTCACACACTGCAGGTGCTCATTCAGCTGGAAACACACTCAGGTATCTCACGGACTCATTTCCTAGCGATTAGAAACCGCCCAGCCTGCCACTCAGGTGGAGTCACCAGGAAGACGACGATAAGCATGGCTGAGCAAAGGGAGCTGGCTTGAACTTGCTGATAGCTCATCTCTGCCTCACCTCCTTACATTTCTGTACTGATCAAAGTCCGCCTGTGAACCCTTCTTTTTGAGCCTGTGTTCTTGGTCCTTGTCTAAAAAGGATCCACTGGGCTGACACATTCTTTCTTTCGGTACACACAGTAATGCAATCGGTCAGTTATTTTAAACTCTCTTCTTTCCCAACACGCCTGACAAATAAGACTCTCTTCTATCACCATTCTAGCTGGTGAGCCTCCAAACTCAATCTGGAGTGACCCATCAGCTCTCAGGGGGGATATGCCTACCTACATCTAAACAGCTCCCCTTGCTGCCTTACGCTGACCTTAGAGCACACACTACCTTTGGTTATTGGGAATAAGGCTGGAAATCCTGCTGCCTAAGCTTAAACTTTTACCTGAGTGTCAGTTTCTGCTCTTTGAGGGAGTGCACCTAAAACTTCACTCTCAGAATGCACTTTTAAATTTTTTTTTTTTTTTACCTTTTTTGGTGTGTGATCTGTATGTTTAGGTTTGTGTGTGTGTGAGAGAGAGAGAGACAGAGACAGATGGAGGAGAGAGAGACAGAGAGAGGGTGTATGTGTGCCACTGCATGCGTACAGAGGCCAGAGATAATCTCAGGTATGAGAGCTTGCCTTCCGCTCTGAGGCCGTGTCCCTCGCTGTTTGCCATGTATGCCAGGCCATCTGGCCTGCAAGCTTTCAGAAATTCTCCCTTCTCCACCTCCCATCTTGTGATTTGTGATAGGCACGGTGGGATCACAGATAGGTGCCAGTGGGTAATAAACACATAGTTCTGTGCCTTTAGTGAACTCTGAGAATCCAAACTCAGGTCTTCAAACTTGCAATAGCAAAGCACTTTACCCACGGAGACCTCTCTCCCACTCAGCACTCAGCATTTTAAGGAGATCTGGCTTTCTGGAGCCCACATATACTGAGAAAGACAAAAGTACAAAAGAAAGCTTGGTTATGCGTGACTCCTACCTATACAAATAGTAATCTTAAACCCAGTGACATAATAACACAAGAATATAAAAATCCAACTGAGCTCTAACAACAGAATGTTTTGCTTTTTAAACCTGGTTATTACTGGCAGCCACACGTGTGTGCTTCTACATATGTATGTACCTGTTCTATTAACTCAGTTATTTAGAAAATAGTTTCTTTATACTTCATTACTTTTTAAATAATTTTCCTGTAGAATTAGAAAGCCAAAAATGGCACTCTGTGAGGCAGCAGCAGTCAGAGCTCTGTGAGTTCAAGGCCAGCCTGGTCTACAAAGCAAGTCTAGAACAGCCAAGGCTACACAGAGAAACTCTGTCTTGAAAAACCAAAAAGAAAAAAAGGAAAGCCAAAAATGAATTAAACACCCTCCTTGCTGCCTGTGGACGGGATGTGAAGTTCTCAGCTCCAGGGCCTGCCTATGTGTTGCCATGCTCTCTGCCATCATGATAACGGACCGAGTCTCTGGCACTGTAAGTATAGTCTCCACTCCTCATCGAGAAAACTTCTCTTTGAAATAGGTAGAGACCACTTCAGAAAACCACAACCGATCAGAATGCAGAGCTGTGGAGCTCAGTTCCAATGGTTACATCTACAAAAGACTCCACACTTAAGGCTCAGGGAACATTGCAGAAGGGGCAGAAAGATGGAAAAAGCCAGAGGATCAAAGAGTTTGCCGTGAGACTATGTCTCCTGATACTATCGGAAGCTATACCAGTAAAGTTTCACTTTCATGACTGTCCAAAAGTGAGCTGAACAGGAATGAACAAGCGTTCTCCAGGCTGGTCTAGAATTTTCTGTGTAGCTGAGGGTAATCATGAGCTTCTGACCCTATCTCTATATCCCAGTGCTGGATCGCAGACATCCGGCAGGTGGGCAAACACTCCACTGACTGAGCCACACCCACAGCTCTGCAAACATTCTTTTTCAAAGGCAGCACTGTGAGTGCTCCTTCCCTCTTCTGTGGATTTTACTGGGAAAATAAACAAAGCAAACGCAAAAGCATGCTGTCTAAAACATAATTTGGTCAAATAAAAATGTTTCTTCGAGCCAGATGTGGCGGTGCAGCCTTTGATTCTAGCACTCAGGAGGTAGAAGCAGGTGAGTCTCTGTGAGTTTGAGGCCAGCCTGGACTACATAATGAGTTCAAGGACAGCCAGGGCTATCCTTTGAGAGCTGCCTCAAACAAACAAACAAACAAAAAACCCAACCAACCTAACAACAAACAAACAAATCTTTCTTTGAAATCAATTTGTTTTTAAAGTTTTCTCATTTAAGAAGTAAACAAAATGTACATATTTATACTTAGGAATTTTTCTATGTTTCTTAGAATATTACACAAGATCAAGAAATCAAGAGCCAGATGTGGTGGCACAAGCCGTTGTTATCAGTATTTGGGAGGCAAAGGTAGGAGAATCTCTGTGAGGCCAGTCTGCTTTCCAAGCCAGGAAAGACTACGTAAGTCCCTGCCTCAACAAAAAGAAAATAAATCTAACAAATGTGTCTTTTATCAATCTAAAATAAAAACCAATCAAAAAGCTGAAAGCAAGCCCAAGGTTTTACTTTGGGTTTCTATTGCTGTGATAATGACCATGACCAAGTCAACTCGGGGATAAAAGAATTGATTTTTGTCTTACAGCTCTTAGGTCATACTCAGTCCCTGAGGTCAGTCAGGACAGAAACTCAGTGGAGGAACCTGGAAGCAGGAACTGAAGCAAAGACCATGGAGGAGCCCTGCTTACTGGCTTGCTCTCACCAACCTGCTCAGCTTGCTTTCTTACACACCCCAGGACCACAAGCCCAAGGATGGCACTGTCCCCAATGAGATAGGCCTCCTAAATCAATCATTACTCAAGAAAATCCCCTACATATTTGCCTATAAGACAATCTGATGGAGGAGGCATTTTCTCAATTAAGATTCCCTTTTCCCAGATATGTCTGGGTTTGTCAAGTTGACAATTACTAATCAATACCCCTAGCATGGTGATAGATGATCATAAATCCATGTAATCCCAGAACTTAAGGAAACAGAGACAGAAGGATGACAATTTCAAGGTTAGTTTGGGCTCCATAGCAGCATCCTGTCTAAAAACAGGAAGAAAAAATAGAGAAGGTTCTAGAAGTCAAATAGAGCTTGTAAAAGTACAGACTATCAACACTGTATTGATTACCTAGCATTGTGACTTAGTACCTATTAACTCATGAATGGTAGTTGCCATTATTGTTATAGATATTAGTACATTTTTATTATTGTTCTTCATACTGCATTAATGAAACAACAGAAAGGTAGCTTTCTGGTTTTCTAGTTTGTTTTCTCTTTCTATGCTTCACTCTCCCAGAGCTGGGACCAACCTACAGCTTTGCAAAAGCTAAGTAAGTACTCTAGCACTGAGCTACATCTTCAGCCCTGCCCTTCAAGTTTGAGTGTGTGTGTGTGTGTGTGTGTGTGTGTGTGTGTGTGTGTACACATATGTGTACATGTGAGCTTGCCTGTACTGGCATATTTGGAGAACAAAGACTGAAATTGGAATGACTTCCTTAACTGCTTTCCCAATATATATATTTAAGTTTATATACATAAATACATAATAAACTTAAAGATGTATATATATTGGAGACAGATCCTCTCTCTGAACCTGGAGCTTACTGCTTCAGCAAGACTAGCTCTGACCAGCAAGTCCCAGGGTGCTTCTTCTCTGCCTCCTCAGCAGTTGAATTCTAGCTGTGCACTGGACACCTGTTTTGATCTGGGTGCTGTGGGTCCAACTGTAGGTCTTATGGTTGCAGAGCAAGCACTCTACTCTGTTGAGTCGTCTCCCTGGCCCTATTTCTAGTTTCTGATCTAAGGAACTTGCAGAGTCTTTAAGATTCCAGAGCTGGAAAGATGCCCCTATGGTTATAAACACTTAACTGCTCTTTCAGAGGACCTGGATTCAGTTTCCATCACCCACACGGTAGTTCACGACTACCCGTGACTCCATTTCCAGGGGATCAGATATGCTCTTCTGGCCCCTGCAAGCTTCCGAATGTTCATGGTGCACATATGTTCATGAAGACTCACACATGTATACACATAAATTTTAAGAAATATTTTTTTAAAAGAGAGATTCTAGGAGCGGGAGAGGCGGCTCCTCAGTTAAGAGCACTGGCCGTTCTTACAGAGGATCTGCGCTTGATACCCAGCGCCCACATGGGAGCTCATAACCATCCGTAACTCCAGTTCCAGGGGATCTGATGCCCTCCAAAAACGCCAGGCATGCATGTGGTGTGCAGACACACATGCAGGCAACAGACCCATAGATTTAAAATAAAATAATATTTTAGAAGATTCTCATCAAGACATTTTATACAGTATTTAACACACATGCTTAGACATTGCTTCTTGTCTCATTACAGAGCAGAATTGGCCATTATTATTAGTAAATGAATAGCATCACATGTCTAGTGCTAAAAATGAAATGACCAAAAGGTTTGACAAGCTCTAGTAATAGGAAGATGGTGGTCTCCACACATGTGAACCAAGAGCTCAGAAGGCAGCATACACACACACACACACACACACACACACACACACAAGCTCACACACCTGCGTAAGCACACACATATAGATAATACGTGTACACTATAAATGTTAAACTTTTAAAACCGTGCTTCATTTGTGAGTTTAGTCACTTCAATCTTAGTTACATTTTGGTTTTACATTTTCTTTCTATTTCCTTGATTTGTGGAAATGGGTGTCTTCCTAACAGACTCCGGGCTGGCCTTGAACTTGCAAATCTCCTGCTTCAGCCTCCTCGGTGTCATAACACAGGCATGCACTGCTACCTCATCTCTTCTTTACCCTAGATACATACAGCTGACGTTTGTTGATTTTTAAGCTTTTCCAAGAAAGCTTTTCAGCCTATTGATACCTATTCTGCTGTTCTCAGTCCCTTTCTTCTCCGCTCCGATGTTCAGTATTTCTTTGATTCTGCTTATACAGAGTTCATTTGCTCTCCTTTTTCTAATTTCATAAAGCCAAAAGGTATGTTATTGACTCCAGATCAGCCTTTCAAAATATCTAACAAGTGTTTACAGTTACAATTTTCCCTCTGGATGCTGCTTTAGCTATGACCCATGAGACTTGGTGTGGTTTTGTTTGGCTCATGAAAGGATTTTTTTTTTTTTCAATAATTACCCGTGGTGTGATTTCTTCTTTTACCCAGTGGCTCTTTAGGAATGTTCTATTTAACTTTCACTTTCCAGTGAACCTCTGGTTCCTAATTTCATTCCACTGTGATCAGAGAATACACCCTGCCTTACTTTAATCGTTTTGAATGCACTGAGGCTTGTAATCTAGCGCTACGGTCTGTTCTGGAATGTCCACATGCCCTCAAGAAAAATGCATATCTGTTGTTGTTGGATACAACATTCCATAGGTGTCCTTTAGTCCTAGTTTGTAGTATTGTCCTCTATTTACTGTTGATCTCTGTGAAGTTGTTCCCATCACTGAGGGTGGGGTATGAATTCAGCTGTTACTGCTAAATTGTTTATTTCTTCCTTCAGTTCTGTTTAGTTTTGCTTTACATACTTTAGGGCTCTGTTACTGGTTACATGTGCACTTATGACTTTTATGAATTCCAGATGATTTGGCCCTTCTACCAAGGCAAATGCACTCCTTGTCCATCCACTTTAGTTTTAAAGCCTACCTCGTGAGATAGCACTCATCAACCCTGTTCCCTGCTTGCACGTTTCATTTCCTTCTTTCGCTTTCAAGAAATCTGTGCTTTGAAGCTATTCTGTGTCAAACATAACATATAGTCAGATTGTGTATTTTTTATCCCATCAACCTTCAGATCCTGATTGCACTGTGTGATTCATTTAGATTTATATAAGGATTTATGTAACATCTAGTAAAAGATCGTTTTACTCAGTGTACTGGCTAGTTTTATGTCAACTTGACACAAGTTAGTGTTATTAGAGGAGGGAGGCTCAGCTGAGAAAATGCCTCTATAAAGTCCAGCTGTTGGCAAGCTTGTAGGATATTTTCTTAATCAGTGATTGATGGGAAAGCAGCCAGTCCACTGAGGGTGGTGCCATCCTGAGGCTGGTGGTCTTGGTTTCTATAAGGAAGCAGGCTGAGCAGCACTCCTCCATGGCCTCTGCATCGGCTCTTGCCTTCAGGTTCCTGCCCTACTTGAGTTCTTGCCCTGACTTTGATGATGAACTGTGATGCAGAAGAGGAAGCCGAATAAACCCTTTCCTCCCAAGGTTGCTTTGGCTATGGTGTTCTAGCACAGCAATAGAAACCCTAACCAAGACACTAAATGTGTTTTATTAAATGTGTGTGTCCCTTTTTATTTCCATTATTAGTTTACTGTTAAATACATAATTTTGAGTTATCATTTTTTTTGTTGATGTTTCTTTTACTATTTTTTTAATCTTGGATATTATCCTAAGGATTATAATTAACACAAAAAAAAAAACTATAGATCTTTTGCTTTAAAATTTTGAACTGTCATCAGAATTAGATTCATGAAAATAGGAAAATCGTTCTCCACAAATTCTACTTGGATAAACACTAGCCCCTAGTGTGCCTTCTGACAACACACCTCTGGAATGAACACTTACCTTATCTAATAATACATTCTGCCACAGCCTAAAAATGCTCAGGTAACTTCTATCTCTGGCACCAAAAGATGTAAAGAAAAACTGCAAAGAAAAATAAGGAAACAAACTTAGCACTGTGAAAGTTAAGGGGGAAGCATCTGCCGTGAAGGTCTGTGGGGCCCTGCTATGACCAAAGCCAACCTATCAACTCTCCACACTGCTTTCACTTACCTTTGTGTTTAAAGAAAAATAATTCTTGCATAAGTGAGATAGCTTTTTAAACCCTACTCTTATAAGAAACATCATTTCCAAACACTATTTTGTTCTTATTTACTAGGAAAATGAGTTAAAACAAGGGAGCTGTTTACATTCATCATAATTATCTCAAATTAATCTAAAATTTATAGAATAAATAAAAGATTTTTTATTCTGAACTTTGCGATATGATACCTATCAACTGAGCCCTGTATAAACGAAAAATACAAGCAGATTCCAGAAATACATATATATATTAATAACGCAAATTTTAAATTATGAAAATTTTTTCAGGTCTTAAAGAAACTCCAAAAATATTGGATCTCTGTTGATGGTAAATATAAAACACTCAAATTAAACCCTGAGGCTTATGATGCTACAGAAAAAAGCAGAATGCTCAACCTATAGTTCTGTGTCTCTTTTCAGCCCCATGTATTGCTCTACACTTAGCTATTTTTGTAAAGTCACATTTCAAGTTGACTACAATGAGAAAGTGCAGCAAGATACATCCTTGATGGAGCCTCACAGTGGGTTATCGCTTCCGTCAGCCTAGTGGATGACCTCCTATCAAAGTGCTTCCCTACAGGGAGAAGAAAGCCAGTCCTATGCTGAAGTGATTGAGAAATTTTCGCACACTGATTTGGATATGAATGCTTTTACAGACACGTTTTCATTAAACTGAGTTCTCCGGGCAGTGGTGTCACACACTTATAAATCCCAGAACTCAGGAGGCAGAGGCAGGCAGATCTCTGAGCTTCAGACCAATCTGGTTTAGAGAGTGAGTTCCAGGACAGCCAGGGCTACACAGAGAAACCCTGTTTTGAAAAACAAAAAAGAGAGAGACAAAAACAAACAAAACAGGACAACAACAAAAACAGAACAAAAGCTGAGACATCAATATATATTTTTGTTGTTGTTTTTGTTTGGTTTGTTTGTCTGCTTTTCACGACAGGGTCTCTCTGTGTGGCCCTGGCTGTCCAGGAAACTCTCTCTGTAGACCAGGCTGAGCTCAAACTCATAGAGATCTGCCTGCCTCTGCCTCCCAAGTACCGGGATTAAAGGCATGCACCACCACGTAGCTCCAGATACATATTCTTTGTAGAAGATACATCCTAGCACTCTCTAGACAGTTGCACACACAACGTATGACCTACCAATTACTAATGTCCCTGTAACCTTGTGTATTTCTTTATTATTTTTCTTCATTTTTTATTTTAATTAAATCCATTAAAGTGGATTTAATTGTGACATCATTAAGCTTCCATAATTATATTTTGCCTTATTCACCTCCCACTGTCCTTTCCCACCTCTGGCTGTCCCAGCTTTCTCCTCTACAAATACTAACTATTTAAACATTACAAGAGTCTGGTATAGATTCTCCTGTGTCTTCACAGACACTGTAACTTCAAGAACCACCTGTATTCCCCATGATATTCCCGTGAGGCAGACTTTCTTCCCATTATTGATATGGCAAAGGCAGAGGGTCCCTCACCTTTTCGCCCTCTGTGATGATCTGGATAGCGTTTGGGATGAGTCGAGCAGTTTTCTCCTTGGTCATAAACGTTATATTCTTTAAGGCAATAGAAATCTAAACACACACACACACAAATACCTTTTAAAAACTGAAGTGCATATTTTCAGAGACACATACAACCCAAAATACCAAGCGTTACATCAATGTAATCCAGAGTATTTGGCTGAAAGGTCTGTGCTAGGAGGTCACAAGCATACACTGGGTTCTCTATGAAGGCCAAGGTCAGCAGTGGGTTGGACATGCTCCCTTCCTCATTCTGCCCATCAATACCGGGATATAACATGAGGACTGGGTGAGAAAGAATTCAGGCTCAGCATTTAAACCCTCAAGCATAGTCTAGACAATCTGTCAGGTAACCATGGCTTTGGCAGCCAAGCCCCTTCCAACCTAACAGTAGTAAGTGCAAATGGGCCCGGATGTATTAAAATTAGAAAAATACACTACACATTTACACATACATAAACGCATTATACTTATATAAACATAGATACACAAATATATACATGGTTTTACTTTTGAATCACCTTAAATACATTGCTTTTAAGAGTACTGTGTATATTTCTGACTGTGCAATTATTTGCACCAGAAAATCAAATGCAAACATATCTTACTGTAGTTTCCCATCTGAAAATGTTGCTATGGAAACACAGCCAGTTTTCTGAAAGGTACAGCCGCCCCTGAAGCAAGATATCCTTCTGAAGAGCACAGGCATAATCTGTAGGGACAGAGATAAGAGAAGGTCATTCACAAAAGTCTGACAACTGAATAAATCTTATACCACTTTAGCTCATGGGAAGTTATCCCTATCCATTCATTTATTCGCTCATTCATTCATCCATACACTCTATGCCAGATACTTGGTTTTGCACTAGGTTAACCAGAAATATTTCTTACCCAAATGGAATGTTGAAGTGAAAGGCAGGTATGGTGGTTAATGTCAACCTGCTAGAATTTAGGATGTCTAAGAGATAAGCCTCTGGGCTAATCAGAGTAATCTGTCAAGCAAGACCCACCCTGGATATGGGTGGTGCCGTTCCTAGGGCTGGGGTCCCAGACTGTGTCTAATGGGCAAAACTGGCTGCTTCCTGACCAGGAATGCACCGGGAGAAGCCACCTCGAATGCCTGACACCATGACTTCCTCACCATCAGGGACTGAACCAAAATGAAGCCGTTTTCCTGCAAGTTGCTTTTGTCAGGGCATTTTAGAGCGGCAACCGGAAAACTAACTAATACAGTTGAGGAATTTGGTCTCTTGTGGTAGGGAAGGCAGGTGTTGGGAGCAGATTGATCAATGATGAAGAAGCAGAGAAAGAGGAATGAACGCCTGTGCTTAGCTGCTTTCCCCCACTTTCTCCCCTCGATCAGGACAGGACCCGGGTGTGTTAAATCCTAACATTAAAACTTGAACAAAGCAGTCAACCTTTCACAATGCTTCCTTCAGGAAAAGAAAGAAAGAAAGAAAGGAAGGAAGAAAGAAAGAGAGAGAGAAAGAAGAAAGAAAGAAAGAAAAAAGAAAGAAAGAAAGAAAGAAAGAAAGAAAGAAAGAAAGAAAGAAAGAAAGAAAGAAAGAAAGAAAGAAAGAAAGAAAAGAGACGCAACCAAACAAGATTTCCTGGTAAATAAGTAAGCAGATTAAGGTTGCTCATTCACTATTGTGTATCTCCCAAACAGAGTGGGGTAAAGGTCTTAACCGTTGAAACATTTTATCATCCAAAGTTTCTCAGACTTCAGAACTACCTGGTTGGTTGATAACACAGAGTACCAGCCCTACAGTTCAGGGGCAAGGTCAAGGGGAATGTGTCACAGGGTGCCACATCGTGCCCGCATTATTTTATACTAATTACATTGAGTTACACACCTGGAATATTTTAACAGAAATCTATTTGATATCATTGACAGACTTTTCTGTAATTTTAAAATGTGGCTTCCCTAAAATATGCTGTAATAATAAATGTAGACCACAGTAAAATTGCTTAAAATTGTGGCCAAAAAAAATAGATATAAAATACAGCAAAGACATTATACCATACATAATTGATAAAATTTTCTTTTTAAAAGCAAAAATTATGCAATTTTTGTGCTCCCAACTTTGCTACTTTAAATGATTGTCTGCTGTAAAAATAATCATTTCAGGAGGCAATGTTCTACCTGATCAGTTATATTAGCAACCTGATTCCCCTAGAATGGACTAAGAAAATAATTCTTATCAGAAACTGTTGTTACAGACTTTGTAACTTCATAAAGGTCTCCCAGAAAGCTGTAGTCAACCTAAGGAAATTAACCAAGCTCCTTAGGTCACTTTGACACATCTTGCTTTATTCAATTTGCTAGCAAAAAACACAATTATGGCCCTCTTAAATGGCTCCAACATCCAAAGATTTCTTTTAATACCAACCATAAAAGAAAAGATACAGGACAAAGCCATAAGGGAATCTAGGAGTGAATCAACATCATATACATGAAATAGTATACACATATGTAAATAAGCAATATGTATTCTTTGTCTTACTAAAGAACTCAGAACTTAGGCACACTGTCCATAAAGTAGGTAACCATTAGGAGAATGTGCTTTTTCTTTTATTCTTTTCTTTTTTTCCTTTGCTTGAGACAGAGTCTCACTATGTAGATCAGGCTGGCCTCAAACTCACAGATATCCACCTGCCTCTGCTTCCCAAGTGCTGGTATTAAGGGAGTATACCAAACACCCAGATTAAAATTTTAAATAAGCAATAAAAAAGTCAGGAAATATATGTCTCCAAATATTCCATTTTGCAGTAATGGTCCTTGAGAGCACAGTGACACAGATCTTACCGAACAGGAAAAAAAAATCCCTTAAAAGGACATTTTAAAGATTGCTTTTAGATTTAGCATTTAAATTACAAGAAAAAAAAAACCCTCTTTTCTTTGTATTTTGTTAGCTTTTTACCTGCAACAACTAAAAGAGTAAATATACATTGAAAGAAAAGAAAAAGACCCTCGTCATCGTCTGTGGGGAGAAGGGAGAGCCGCATCCCTCTGGCTTTGCTCAGAGCATTTTCCCACCTCCACCCCTTCAGTTTATGAGGCCTGTGTGACCACACCCAGTTCATGAGGTGCTGGGGATGGCACCCACGAGGCAGGCACTCTCCCTGCTGAAGGCATCCTCAGTGGCCAGCTGTGTCGATCCTTAAGAAGCAGTTGCCAGTACCATGCAGCTGTTATTACTGTTGCTCTGTAGGACAGCTTGGGATCAGGGATGGAGATACCTCCAGACAATCTGTTGTCGTACAGAATCGTCTTGGCAATTCTGGGTTTTTGTTTCTCCATATGAAGTTGAGAATTGTTCTCTCAAGGTCTGTAAAGAATTGTGTTGGTATTTTGGTGGGAATTGCATTGAATCTGTAGATTGCTTTTGGCAGGATGGCCATTTTTACTATGTTAATTCTACCAATTCATGAGCATGGGAGATTCATGTTTTGATATCTTCTTCAATTTCTTTCTTCAGAGACTTGAAGTTTTTTTTCAAACAGGACTTTCACTTGCTTGGTTAGGTACTTTATGTTATTAGTGGCTATTGTGAAGGGTGTTGTTTCCCTAATTTCTTTCTCAGCCCTTTTGTATTTCATATCCAGAAGAGCTACTAATTTTTTTTTTTGAGTTAATTTTGTATCCAGCCACTTTGCTGAAGGTGTTTATCAGCTGAAGGAGTTCTCTGGTTGAATTTTTGGGGTCACTCAGGTATACTATCATATCATCTGTGAATAGTGACACTTTGACTTAGATAAGGTCTCTATGTAGCTTCCATTGGTAAGGAACTCGTTGTGTCTTAGGCTGCTCTGAAACTTGGTATCCTCTGCCTCACAGTGATAGACTTGCAGGCATGTATCACCATGGCTAGATCACGTTCCAGTTTATGTTTAATCAATCAAAAACTGCTTGTTTTAGTCTTCCGCCTTTGTGGACAGGTATTTTTAGTTGGCAAGAGATTTTATACTGGATTATTATTCTGTTTGTACCTCTTCTTTGTTCACTTAGAAAATCAGAGAACTCAAAAAGTAAGTTTTGAGCATCACCAAGCAAAAGAACAGTCTCCTAGACAATTCTTTTAAAGGAGTAAACAAATTAAAAAAAAAAAAAAAAAAAAAAAAAAAAAAACCAGTGCATAGGATTGTTGCAAATTGAAAGGGATAAGCTAGACCTGTGTTTATTTCCTCCCCTTTTAGAAACTTCTTTTGACAAGACAAAGAGGACATTTAATCAATTAAATTCAAAACAGTGCTTGGGCGAGGTGGGGCCATATACGAGCAGATGGAAAGATTTTCTAATGTTTTAGAAGGCAGGAAGCAGAGGCCGGTGAATAAACCCTCATATAAATGAATGACTAGAGCCCTCAGCTCTGAGACATCCACGCCTCAATCTCTGCTAAGTGAAGGCAGGTCCATGAGCACGCCTCTCTCCACCTTCCCGCACATGGACAAGAGTGCTCATGGGTAGGCAGAGGTATACACCGCCAGAGGGAAGCCACTCCAACTGCTTCCCCAGTCTCCTCCTCCATTCACAGTCACAGACTACACAGTACACATCCTTCCTCACACTGGCCTAACCCTGCCAACTCAGACCAAATCATTTCAAGGTTGAAATAACTTTCTAACAAGGAAAGACAATTTAAGCTTTTCCGTTGTGTAATTTGGGCTGTCTGTTACTTCAACTTTGACTGCAACTATCTGTGAAAAGATCTGAGCAGGCTGGATAGACTTCTGACTTCTAAAAGCTAAGGAGAACCAGGCGATGTTGGCTCTGGTAGGTGGATCTGTCTCTGAGTTTGAGGCCAGCCTGGTCTACAGATCAAGGAATGAGTTACAGGACAGCCATGGCTGCACAGAGGAACCTGCTTCAAAAAACAAAACAAAGACCTATTGAATATGGGGCTGGAGAAATGACTCAGTGGTTAAGAGTACTTGCTGCTCTTGCAGAGGACCCGGGTTCTGTTCCCAGCACCACAAAGCAGTTCACAACCACTTATAACTTCAGTTTAGAGGACTGGGTGCCCTTCTCTGACCTCTCATACACCAAGCTATTAAAAATACCAAATGTGGGTTCATTAGCACAGACACCAAATGGGTTTTCATTGGTGACAGTAACGCTTTATTCACCAGTATGTCAGACAAAGCTCTCCTCACCCATACAGGTGTGGAGAATGAGAACTGAGGCCACCTTAACTTTAGGCATGTACTTACTTAGTTCCCTAGATCACAGCTGCTGCTGCTTCTTCCTCCCCCTTCCCCTCCCTCCTTTTTGTCACTCGTGACCTCTAATTTGCCAAATCCAAATGATTAATTTCCTTTGTTTTCTGTACATTGGTGTTTTATGTACATCGGGTGCCCTGGAACCGGAGCTGCAGACAGCTGTGAGCTGCTGTGCAGGTGCTGGGCCATCTCGTGTTTTGAGACAGGGTCTCTCACCAAAGCTGAAGTTCATCAATTTGTCTAGGATTACTGGCCATGAGCCTCACTGACTGGTCCGTTTCCCTGCCCGCCTGCTCCCACCCCACTGCTGGGGGATAGGAGAGCCTCCCCACGCGAGGCTTCTGTATGGGTTCTAGGACCCAGATTCAGGTCTTCGTGCTTGTTCAGCAGATGCTTCTCCAGTGGAGCCATCTTTCCTGCCCCTAAATTCTGAAATTTTAAGTTTTAGCAAACATATAAATTATCTAAACATGCTTAGGGGTCTGGGAGACTATTGCTCCTGCAATAGTCTTAATTTAATTATTCAGGCATTTATTCATAGCCATATGGACTCGCAGATATTTATTTGATTCTTCAGGCTGTTATCCCAAATCATTGTTATTTTGTTGCTTAAGATATTATAACTTTGACCATCGGGAGCTGTTTCAAGTTGTTCCGTGTTTTCGTTTTCTTAACCCACTGCTGACATTGTAACGGTAACATGCCCCATCCTCACTGGTCTGGCGTTGCTACTGCTCCAGCAGTTTCTTCAGGGAGAGCCGTGTTTAAGAAACCAAGACCTGCGTTCTAGACACATTCCCTTCTGCTACAGTCTCAGCAGACAGAGATAGGGAAAAGACAGGCGGGGTCAGCCCACCATAGCCATGGCTTCTTCCTCCTCAGATTAAATCACAAAAGTATGTTTAAATGTTTCTGTTAAAGGGAACGGCATCTGCACTGAACACGCGCAAACTTTTTTCAGGTCACTATTCGCTAAACAATATATATGTACATGTAACAACCATTTACATTGAGTGAGCCAAATAGTAATCTGGAGATGATTTAAAGTACATAAAAGAATGTGCTCTGGGTCCATGTAAATGCTATCCTATTTTACACAGGAGCTGCAGTATTCATGGACCTTGGTGTCTGAGGGGACTTCCAGGAGCCAGCCTCCTGAAATATCAAAGGGCAACTATCCATATACTAACCCATTCTTGATTGTCACTTCACTCGTTTATGACAGTTAGTTTCATTTGCACGATTAGCACTCTATCCTGGGATGTCCCTGATACTTTGATTATTTTTAAAAGATGTAAGCAACAAAGATCCTCAACAAAGATGTGGCCAATTAATAGTCATGTGGTCACCACCAAAATACCATACAGAACCATCCCGGCACCTCAGAAAGCTCGTTCCCTATGCGCCACTCTCCCCTTTACATCCGTTCCTAACACATCTACATTAAACGTGTGAGCTGTACCAGTCAGAAAAGTGCAAATATGTAACTTTTTGAAAATAAGCACACACACTGAAAATGTATAAAAGACAAAAAAAAAAATTATACAGATAGAAGGGTCATTCTTTTCTCTGCATTTTCCTGTGTGGCTTTTCAGTCTTACAATGAGTATAATTCACTATACAATGAAATTAATATATTTCAAAAAGGCAAAACTCACGAGGTGGTAATAACACACCTGTATTTGGAAGGCGGAGGAAGGAGGATATCTCCAAGTTTGAAGCCAGCTGCTCTACATAGAATGTTCCAGGGCAGCAGAGGTACATTGCAAGATCCTGTCTCAACAAAACAAAACAAGGTAGGAATGAACAGGAAGGGTTTCTGTGAAAAGTTTTAAGTGTGAGGCTAACAAGAACATTTGTAACATGTGCAAAAAAGTTGTAATTATTTTTAACAATTAACACTTAACATTCCATTACCACACAAACACAACTACCTCTCCTTTCCTTCAAAATCCTTCCATACCCCACCACCACTTTTCTCTCAATTTCATACATGAAATTTCTATCATGAAAATATGGGGGTGGTGACACATGTCTGTTATCACAGCACTTGGGAGGTAGAGACAGGAGGTTCAGGAGTTCAGGGCCATCCCCAGATACATACTGAATTTGAGGCCAACCTGGATGCATAAGACCTGTCATGAGTTCCCAGAAGCCATTTAAAAATCTGGCTGTGGGGGCCGGAGTAATAGCTCAGTGGTTAAGAGCACCGCTACTCTCCCAGGGGACCCAGGTTCGCAACCTGGCACCCATGTGGTGGCTCACTGTAGGCTTAAGATTATTGTGTAATTCAAATGCTGATTTCTGTACCCTCCCCCATATCTTGTTGCAATTCTTGCTCTAAGAATCTCCTGCCTCAATGTTACGGGAACACTGCTTCCCAATTGTCCCTTGATAGGCCAATAAAGCAGTTTATAGCCAATCGCTGCGTAGGGGAGAAAATAGGGCTGGACTTCCTGCCAGCCCGGGGAGGAGTTAGAGGAGGAATGAAGGGATTCTGCCATAGGAGAGGTCCAGGTGACATGAGGAGAGGAGCTGGAGCAGGCAAAGCTGCAAAGCGTGAGTATCTCTGAAATGTCCTCTGGTAGGAAATAAGATTAGCTTAAAGGTTTAAGAATAAAGTAATAACTGCTCAGTTATTGTTTTGTGGAGCTTATTATTAAACAAACATAAAAGAGTCTTAATTTTTTGTGTGATAACTAGGTTAAGAGAGAAATTGAGAAAAAAACAACAACACAGTTTTAGAAAAATAACAACCATCTGTAACTCTTAAGGGCTCTGATGCCCTCTTCTGGCCGCAGTAGGTACTGCACACATATGTAGCAAGAAACATACTCAGGCAAACACCTATTTACACAAAAATAATTAAATTAAATTAAATTAAAAACGTTTAAAGCGAAGTGTGGTGGTGTGCTTAGAATTTCAGCACTGGGAAAGAAGACAGGAGGAATGTAGCCAATCAGTGAGCTTCAGGTTCAATGAGACCCAGTCACAAACATAAGATGAGTTAATTTGAAAGACTTTCCATATTGGTCCCTGGCCTCCATACACTCATACACCTACATTCCAGTGAACCCACATACATATATATGTATATATATAATATATGTACATCTATGTGTTTGCACAAATATTTTGTGCACACATATTTACAAACATATTTACATTTTTATATACATATATTTACATATATGTTTGTACATACATGCAAATATATGTTCAAACATATATATATGAACACATAAACACACATACAAATATATGTACAAACACAAATACACATAATAAAGCATTTCTGTAACAAAATGACTAAGTTTCTTACAGGAAAGCCTAGCACATACAAAAACTCCACGTGAAACATAACATGAATAATGACTTATTCCTAAATTTATCTCTAGAGCATTATTAAATTGCTCTTTCAGTGCACTTGTTGAAAAGTGTATTTTTCTCAGGAGAGTTACTGCACGATGAGCATCAAATCTAAATGTCCCTTACAAAGCCACATATAGAGGAACCGGAAGAAACCATGAGCACAGACTTCTGCTTAGTTAGTCCGTAGCACCTCACAGGTCAGAAATCACCAGTGCCCTAGTTACACTTGGCTGAAGCGTGTCGCCCTGTAAAACAGGACACTGCTCTTCTTAAGAAGCCGTCCCTGTCTAGCATGAAGGCCCAAGGTTTCTCTCCATATGATCGTCCGCCACATCTGTCTGTGTCTGAGGGGCTCTGAGTACCTGCTATCAACTTTTCTGATTCAGGCAGGTGTGTGAACTGCTGTTTGTATTCCTCATTCCTGTCTTTGTAGGTAGAACTTGAGATCTGAAACAATAAAAAGATTAGATTTCTGTTTACTTACGGTTGTGATAGCTTAGACAGCACATTCCAAATGAAATGTAAAAATCACATACTTTCTGTCAACATTATGTCCTTATATGAAAGCAGCACAAACATCTCAAAAGCCATCAGTGTGATGGTTCTGCGAATGCGGGACAGGCTCTGAAAGCTAGGAGCTGTGTTGACAAAAGGAGGTGGGGCTGGTGCGGAGGGAGCAGAAAGCCGGTGGTTTAGAAGTAGAAGGGAAAACCCTGAAGTTATCGGGGCAGTCTGAGGTCCCAACTGGAACAAGCCACGTGGCAGATTAGCAAGGGCCGTGGCCTTGGATCTAGAAGGAAAGGAGGCCCTGTGGGCTTTGCACTGTTTATGTGCTTCTACCGAACCTAGCTGCAGACACGAGGAGCAGACGGGAGAGCAAGCTTGAGCTACCTCCACATTCCTGCCTAGACACACAACACTGTGGAATCTGGGACGGGTGAGAAGAGCCTGAACCTTGGCCACATTACCTAATGTGCACACAGATCTGTCACAATAGAAGGAAAGGCCTTTCTGGGTCTTGCATCTGAGCCAATCATTGGCAGTCACTTGTCAATAGATAGTCAGCCTTACAAAGAAAAGAAAATCAGTAATAAATACAGCAGAGATATTTGTTCTCACATGCCACACGACACAGTGAGGTTTACTCTAGGCAAGTTCTTAAGTAAACAAAGTCAACAGTGACAATCCTTTGGGCAAAGAGAAAGTGCTCGGAATCCAGAGGTGCTAATGAGACAGGCTGGTGGGGCAGAGGGGGAGACCTGGAGGCCTGTGAAAAAGCCTTACAGAACTGGCATGTAGGAAAAGCACGCCAGCAGAGAAGAAGGCTGGAAGTCCCAGCTGAGGCAAACGCAAACCAACCCAGGCCACTGGCATAGGGGCAGAGGCACTCCAAAGTCTCCGGAAACAGTCCGTGGCTCATAATAATAATAACCCTCACCCCTCCGGTGGCAAGTTAAGACAATGATATGACAAGTGCCACATAAACTTCTACTCAGAGCTACAGCGACAGACAAAGTGTGCCCAGAGGGGCTGGCTCCTTTGTGAAATGATACCACTAAGCCTGCTCCAGCCCGACTCCTCCTCTGGAAGTTCATCTTTCTTAATACATTCTCTTATTTTTGCTAAATATTAATCGAAATGTCTCTAGAGACTTCTTTGTAGCAGGACTCAGGGCCCCGGAACCCCTCTGGAGCTATCCTCTAATCCTCAGTATCACTAGTGTACCATTTGAATTAGCCAACTGGCAGGAAAAATTATAAAACATGGGGAGCAACAGAAAGAAAAGAAAAAAAAAAAAAACAAAAACAAAACAACAGTTCAATAAAAACAATTCCTTTCCAGGTAGTGGATTTAATTGCTTAAGACATCAAAGAAATTATTCCCCAAATGTGCAAAGAACAAGAGAAAACCATGCTTGACCAATTTACGGGCCTATGAGATGGATCAGGGGGTTGTCCTAGCTTCAGCTCTGACTTGACAGCTCAGAGCCGCCTGGGATGAAAGCTCGATTGAGGAATTGCCTAGGTCAGATTAGCCCGGGGGCATCTGTGAGGTGGACCTGTGGTGTATGAGAAAGCTCTCTGAGCATGAGCCCGTGAGCTTTCATGGTTTCTGCTTTGAGTTCCCACTTGAATTCCTCACCCGACTTCCCTCAGTGATGAACTGATACCTGGAAGAATGAGCCAAATAAAGCCTTTCCTCCCTAAGCTGTTTTTGTTTGTCCCAGCAACAGAAATAATACTAGAACAGGGCTAAATGTACTTGCTTCCAAACCTGATGAGCTGAGCTCAATATCCAGGACCCAAACGGTGGAAGGAGAAAACAGACTCCCACAGGTCAGCCTCTGGCCTCCACATACATACATACATACATACATACATACATACATACATACACACACACACATCTCTCTCTGTCTCTCTCCCACATACATACACAGACATACATGCTCACCCATGTACACATGTATACCTTAAAATATTTTTAAATAAAAATTAACATAATAGCCTAAAGTATTTGGCACACAAATAAATAAATGGAGAATAAAGGAACAAAAATAACATGAAACACGAACAACAGGCAATAAAATGTCTACTTGTAGTTCCAACCATATTCTATGTATTAATGTAATCATATAGCATAACAGATGTTAGAATGAAAATGGGAGAAAGCAAAGGTCTGGGATAATTTAAGTGCCATGCTCAAGAACTCAGAAGAGAAAAAATACATTTTTTAACTAAAAAAAAAATTACGGGTAATAATTAAAAGAATAAATTGGTTTTTAATTGAAACACAAAAACAACAGAAATAAAAATGAGAGAGATCATTTAAAACAACCAAGTGGTAAAAATTTTAGCAAGACTGATGAAAAGAGAGACACGCTATGAATTATTAGTTATTAATAATTAAACAGGATAACACTGTAAACACTACAGATCTCAAAGGAAATAAGGGTGAACCCACATTCCCCTACACATATAAATGTATTGCCTTGGAGGAACACCCGAAAAATACCCCAACTGCTAAAACTCACTCAGCATGAAATAGTTCAGTTAAGTTGGCCCACAACCTACAATGAAATTGAATTTACAATTTCAAATTTCCCAAGACAGAACTCTCCAAGACTACATGGTTTCACTGGAGCAATCTTGAATGTTTAAAAACTCAATTCTAGCTCTGCGCAATCCTTTCCAAATATTAAGTTAGAAAAGAGTAAATCTCAATCCCTTGTATGAAGCAAGTATTACTCTAATATCAAAACTAGATAAATACATTACAATGACAGAAAAAAACGACCGCAGGAGCACAGATGCAAAAATCCTTAGAATGTGAACAAATTCCCTTCAGCAACATGAAAAACGAGTAATACAGCATGACCCAGGGACCCATGGCTGGCTTCAAGGCAAAAGCTGAGCAATGAGATCAGCTGAAAACAGAAAAAAAAAAAAAAATCACATCAATTCCCTTGATATGGAACTAATATTTGACCTAACTCAATGTCTACTGTAATTAAAACAAACAAATTACCCCCAAAGCAGGAATACAAAGAAACTCACTCAACTCAAAAAAAAAATCTACAAATTATCTATACTTTATAAAATATTGTAAAGGTGAAAACTTGATTCACACAATAAATTGAGATTTGCTCTTTTTACATCTTAATATTGGAAAAGGTTATGCAGAACTAGAATTGAGTTTTTAGGTATTTTAGGATTTCTCAGCGAAACCATCAAGGCTTGAAGATTGCCTCAGTTCTGTTGGTATGATGGTTTGAATCAAACCTCAAATTGCAAATTTTAGAAACTACAATCCCAGTACTTGAGAGGCTGAGGCAGGAGGATCACCACAAGTTGGAGTCTTGGGCTATCCAGTGAATTCCAGGCCTGCTTAGGTTATAAATAAGATTTCACACACGTGTACGTATGCATCAATGCCCAGGACAAAACAAACTCCCCCACTCCCCACTACAATTCCGAGAGCTGCTGACACTCCAGTGTGCTGGTTCTGTTGTCATGGAGGTAGGTTAGTTACAAGACAGTTGACTTCTTACAAAACAAGTTTGCCCTCATTTGTTCATCCATCCTGCCTGGTCATAGGGAGACTGAGACAAGTCAGATACAAGATAAACAATCAGGCTCCACACTGCGGCCTCACGAACTGCAGACACTCGAAAGCTCTGGAACTGGGAGATACTTTTTTTTTCTTCTTTTTATAAATTAGCTTGCCCATGATCTCATTATAGCTACAAAGAGTAATAGATGATTTATATGCCATGTTCTCAACCAAAAGGTTTTTCTATTAAAGTCTATATACAATGTATTTTGATCTTATTCATTTCCATCCCCACCACCTTCCAGATCCTCTCCACTTCCCACCCAACTTTATTTTCTTTCCCTCTCTCAAAAAACAAGAGAGCCCAAAGAAAATCAAAACAAAGAAAAAAAAAACCCAATAAAACAAAAAGTGCAAAACAAGTTTAATTAATTAATTAAAAGTTATGAATTTTCCTCCCTTTATTTCTTTGGAAAACTGCATGTCAACTCTTACACAGGAAGATCTGTTTTTGCCATCAGATTGTACTTTTGCGAGTAGGGCATGAGACAGGGTTTCTCTGTGTAGCCCTGACTGCCCTGGAACTCACTCTGTAGACCAGGTTGGCCTTGAACTCCCAGAGATCCACCTGCCTCTACCTCCCAAGTGCTGGGATTAAAAGCATGTGCCCCCATGCCCAGCCAAACTGTACTTAAAAAAAAAAGATTTAATTGTGGGAAGGGAAATATGTACCTTTGAGTGTGGATCCCCTGAAGCCGGAGTCACAGGTGTTTGTGAAGTGTCACACAGGTGCTGGGAACTGAAGAGCCTCCTGTGACAGCAGTCCACACTCAGTGCTGGGCCACCTCTCGTCACAAACTGCACTCTTTGGTGTCCTCAGGGTCCCCCATCTCAAGTGCAATAGCCAGATACCCCATCTTCCCTTAGCCCAAAGCAGTACCCTCCCTAATAAACTTCCTCCACTTACCTTTGTGAACGCTAGTTTCTCTTCCTACCACCTCATTATCTAAATTTGTCTTTTTATATATATATAATTTCTGTTCTTGTAAATTTGAGATTCTAAACTTCAAAGTCCACACTTTTCTTTTAGGTCCTATTTTGCCTGAAATGGTTCCAATTCACTCTACAAACCTACCCTTAAAGAGTATCCATGCTTCAAGTCTCACAAATTAATTTCAGCTTTAGCCCCTCCTGAGATTTGAGTCATGATCCCATAGTTTATTAGACCGTTCTACTCAAGTGATCAATATGCATTTCTGTCACCAAACAAACAAACCCTTTGGTTAGCCTGCAAACCTTCTGCTCTGGTCTTTTCCTTCTCTGAAGGGTGCTTCCATTTACCCAGCTGCACTGAAAATCCTAGGGTCGGTTTCTTCAGTCTCTTTCCCTCACTCACTATACCCACCTCCTCAGCAGGCTTCAGACCAGCCTTCTGCATCAGCACCCTTCCACACCCTCCCAAACCATTCCCTTTTCTGTTGCAAATGACTCGTTCTCTCTCTCTCTCTCCTGCCTCCTCCACTAGGACCTTCTCAGTGCAGCTTTGCTTGGACCTCCTAGCTAACGTTACTTCTTCCCCTCAATTCTCTGCGATCTTTTATTGTTTTCATAGCTCCTATTACTACTTGCCATAACATATTTGCTTATTTGTAAACTATCCATCTGACTGAAACCTCTAGGGTGGTTGTGATACTGTCTGCGTCGCTTAGAACAGCGGTTCTCAACCTGTGGGTTGCGACCATCAGAAAGCACGTATTCCTGACAGTCTTAGGCACTGAGACACCGTGGCTCAGTAGCAAAATTACAGTCATGAGGTAGCAATGAAAATGATTTTATGGTTGGGAGTCTCCACAACATGAAGACCTGTATTAAAGGGTCGCAGCATCAGGGAGGCTGAGACCCACTGACCTGATGATATAGCAAAGACAAGCTTCAGCATCATCCATTTGCTGTCTACATTTACCACTTCTAACGTGGTGACTCGGCTCAGGTATCCTTAAGGTAGCCTGGGAGAGCTTCCCTGAGCCTCCTGATTCTCGTCTCCCTTCAAGAGCAGAGTTTACGCCTGTCCTCTGCCCTTGCTCATTCTCTATGCCCATCTTCTGCCGGAAGATGCTCTTTTGTCCCCTTATGTCTGAAGCTGGATCCATTGTTCCCTTATATCTGCAGCTGTTTAGTTCCCGCTCTCTCAGTGGTACAATCTGATTTATACGTATATGATTTTCTACTTCTCTTTCTTCAGTTTTCATTTTCTACTGTACCATTTAATCATTATTTTAATGAACATGTATTTCTTATTTAGCCCTTGTATTTGTTGTTTTTAAAATCTGCCTGGCATTTTTAAATTTTATTATCCGTTTATATTTTTATCTATTTTGGCTAAGGCCTTACTTGGGGATTCTTTTTTTTATTTGGCAGGTCTATGTAGCCAATCTGAGGCCTTGTAAATGCAAGGCAGTGCTATCCGCTGAGCTACAATCTCCCCAGCTATTCCATAGCTGTATTCTGTAAGTTTTGGAACCCAGTGTGTCACTTGTCAAATTTCCTTCTGCTCATTACTAGAGTATTATAATTCAATCCCCAAACTCACTCCCACCCCCACCTAAGCCTGGCTTAGCCAAATGAGTGTCTTCAGTTTGAAGATGTAGGTAGATTTCTTTCCTTGCCAACATTTCACAGAAGGTGCAACTCTACAGGAGTCATGGCTTTATGAAGCACTCTCCATCCTAACCCATGTCAGCTCAAGGCACCATCTCCTATCCTGTGTCAGGCTGCCTGGCTGTTAGCTCACAGGCCAATAACTCTAGCAATTCCTTCGTTCTTCCTTGTAGCCCTTAAATACTTCCTTTGTTATTTGGTAATCTCAGATAATCATTATACACACGTTTGTCACAGGGCTTTGGAAATGGCTGGGAGGGAAAGGGTTCTTTACAGGCACAGGTACTTTCAGATCCCCGGCATCCACATGTAAGAAGCAACGGCAAAGAAGCCACAGCAAACACGTGGAACCCCAGTGTAGCGGGCTGAGGAAAGAGCATGGCAAATCCTGAGGTAGCTTAGCAAAAACAGTAAGCTCCGGGTTCACTGTGACCCTGTCTCAAAAAATAAGGTAGAGGGCCAGCAAGGTGGCTCAGGGGTGAAAGGTACTTGCCTCCAACTAATGACAGGAGTTTGATCCCCAGGTCCCGCAAAGAACAGACTCACACAATCTTATCCTTTAACCAACCACACACCATGGCAGACATGCACACACATGTACATGAACGCACATAACAAAATAAGTGAAATTTAAAACAGATAAGTAAATCTGGGCTAGAAAGATGACTCAGTAGTTAGGAGCTCTGGTGAGTCTTTAAATCCCAGTACCCTCATGGTGGCTCATGACCCTCTATCGTTCCTGGGCATCTGACGCCCTCTTCTGGCCTCCTCAGGCACTGCATCCACGTGGTGCAAAGACAATACCCATACACACAAACTGAAAATAATGAGTACATCTCAAAAAACGTCATTTGAACCTAAAGATATGTCCTAACATGGAAAACAGCATCAGAAGCCATCCAACATCAACCTCTGGCCTTCACACCTGTGTACCCAGGATACCAAAAACACAGCCTGTGTGCGCACGCGGAGTTTACAACCTTATAGTCAGCATTTCTGGATAGTGTTACCAAAATGCCCATTTAAGTTAACCAGGCCCCTCCTCCTCCTGCCAGAATATTAACTCTTTTTTCTTTAGAGTTAAATCTAAAAGTGTTAGAAGATACCTCAATTTAAAAAATAGTGATATATATATATATATATATACACACACATTCTAAATAGAATTCAATTTTTAAAATGAATCGGGAAAAACTACTTTATTCTTTTTTAAGCCATCGTAGCAAAACTCGGCATAGACTTTTTAGGTCTGAATAAATATGGGCAGTCCTTGCCCTGGAAGGCAGCGTGACTCCAGGGCCACTTTTCTCCAAACGTGTCCAAGTGTACCACAAACATGCTAATTAGTCCTCAGCAGCCTCCTTGACAAAATGTATAGTACAGCATTAATTAGTCCTACGCATGCCTATACAACAGGCCTGTCTCCCCACTTTTAAGTAGAAAATATTAGTTGTGAACACGATCACAACTCAGAGACGAAGCACAGAACTCAGATTTCTGGGTCCTCGGACAATTAAGAATACAACTGGACTGTGATCTACCCTTTGGCTTAAAACTTTCTCTGTGCTAATTATTATTTGAGTATAGCGTTTCAGAATGTATGTGTTTTATTTTTAGATGTTTTAGAACAAAAAGACAGAAAGAAATGATTAATTTGAGTTCTATGAACTTAAAAATTTCTTTTACTCCATTTTTTCCCCTATTTTCTTTCTAAATCAATTGTCTAAGATTTACATCCCCTGTAGTCTATGTATATTAGTCAAGGTTTTTAAAAACCACAATGATTTAAAGAAAATATACAGACTTTAATTTTAGTTACAAATTTCAGAAAACTATAATTTGTCCACTTTTAAAATAAAATCATCAATTAGACCAGCTACCATGGAAATGAGTTTTTCACAGTTGACAAACACTTTCAAAGAGGAACTTGATGAAATATCAAAGTAAGAAAGCACGGCCAATGATCAACGCCTTGTTCAAAGAACCATTTTCTAACGATTGCATCCAAACACACACAACACGAAATCCCAGAGGCCCCTTCCGACTCCCACTAGTGGCTGATGGCACTTCACTAACAGAGCTAACTAAACAAACCTGTTGCAGAGATGTCCGCTTGTCCTCTGGGATTTTAATCCACATAGGATAGATCGCTATTTTAGTGGGTAAGAAAAAATAAATAAAACTTTTTTTCCCTTTTGCCACGTACATTTTACTAACACGTAAAAGACAAAAAGCATAAATATTTATTCGCCATTAACTTTATTTTCAATTTTGTTTATCATTTTGGGTTTCATGAGGTAGAGAAGACGACAATAAAAGTCATCTCTCAGATTCTAGGATTAAACACAGCAACTTGTAAAAGTAAATAAATACAAACATAGAAAAGTCCTAGCCTTGGTAACAAGTTAAGCAGGAAGTCTGAAGCTCTCACTGTCAACAACTCAGGAGACTTAATCCTGGTGATACCCTGCATATATGCAGTCTTACAAGAAGGAAGACAAATATTAGTCCATCTGTTTGGCCGCACGCTGTTCGACTGACACCATGCTGTCGGACTGTGTCTCAATCTCTATTTCACAAGTGATGCAACGGAGGTCAGGTGGGCTGCCCCATGTCCTGGAGCATCCTACAGTAAAGCCGGTAGGGGCAGAGAGGACGCCATTCCATTCCCAAAGTTTTGTTTGCAATCTGATTCACTCAGCTGCATCGCGCCGCCCTCTGAGTTCACTGCTGCAGGACAGCTGCCTGCACGAATTATTCTACATCACCGGTTTTCCTTAGCTCTCGGAACATCAAACTTTAACAAGTCTGTGACCTGTTTACCAGGCACCTCCCTAGAGCTGTGCTGTGGTCATGACAGCAGCTCCTCCCATGGGCATGTAGGGTACCAGCAAGACTGCCCCCCCCCAACACACACCACAGAGACCTGCTCTAGTTGTGCATCCCCTGGGAATCCTGTGGGCTGCATGTTGGGTCAGAAATGCAGATAATGGGGGAGAAGCTGCAGGGCTCAGGGCGGGCCACTAGTAGGTGCCGGAGACATGTTCATACAGCACTGGGAGGACATGGCAGGCTGGCGGTGAAGCCCAGCGGTGGAGCTTTGGAGCATTCGAAAGTCCGTGGGTGAGATCCCTGGAATTAAGAGGAGGAAGCAAGGGAGGGACCAGGCAGCCCAAAACGAGGAGTCTGACAAGAAGCGCAGCTTCGCCTGGCCGCACCTCCTGGGAAGAAAGTTTGGTAACCGTGGTGCCAAATGAAAGCAGACCCTTCATCTACTTTTGCCTGAGCCAACCGGCCCGTGAACCCCAGGGGCACACACCCAGTAATCCGCTGAAGAAGGCAATCTCAATTCTAAACTACAAGAAGACTAATTTAGTCTTGCTAAGGGGCGCTTCCTTCCGTCTTTGAACCTTCGCTGTGCGTTTTTCCAGAGCAATCTCTTGTGCTAGTTCACTGTGTTAGAAAGCTATTAGCAAAGCATAAACCATTTATATTTATATTTTTGTTCTATACTTTTTGCCTCCCTGTTTTGTTTCTTTACAATCCAGGCCTTTAATAAGCAAACCTATTGGACCAAGATGTAGAGTTCAGTGGTAGACCACAGAACCAACATGCCCTAGGGTTTGGGTTTTACTTCCATCACTAAAAAAAAAAAAAAAAAATTAAGATTTATTTATTACTTGTTGTATATATCAGTGTTTGCCAGCATATATGCCTGCATGCCAGAAGAGGGCACCAGATCTCATTATAGAATGGTTG
Organism: Psammomys obesus; assembly: GCF_907164565.1. Lineage (NCBI taxonomy): Eukaryota > Metazoa > Chordata > Mammalia > Rodentia > Muridae > Psammomys > Psammomys obesus. The sequence continues at coordinate 22,304,069 of NW_026596064.1, forward strand.
TGAGCCACCATGTGGTTGCTAGGAATTGAACTCAGGACCTTTGGAAGAGCAGTCAGTGCTCTTAACCGCTGAGCTATCCCTACAGCTCCCTAAAACTTTTTTAAATAAATAAAATAAACTTCTTAAGAGTTGTATTCTTTAAAAAGACAGACAAATATAACCTTCGTAAAGTGAAAAGACATAGCTCTGGTTTCCTTGGGTCTGAAATGGCCCTAACATTCTTGACTGGGGTTAAATTTTGGGTCTTGTGCCTCATGAGGACATTCCTGACGGGCCACTGGGTCTTCCTGGTGCTGAGTTTGAACTCTGTGAACTCTGCCTTCTTATTGTAGTGTACTGGTTCTGACCTTATCACCACAAGAAAGAAAGGAAGAAAAACCATCAGCAGCATGGGGGGTGGGGTGGGGTCTGTGATATAAACAGGTGGATTCAAAATGGCTGGATCAACTCTCTCTCAGACTTCCCAAACATCTTGGTTTTGGTACAGTTTCTCTTGGTTATGGTACAGTTGTGTGCTGTATAGCAAGTTTCCTTAACAGTGGACTGTTTAAAATCATAAAGATATAGACTACAGACGCTGGGGTGGTGCCATGAGATTACAGTAAGCTAAACCATTCCAACCACCTAGGGATGCGTTTCAGTGTCACACTGTGGTCCACTGCTGTGGCAACACCACTGAAAAGCGACCTCCCGATGCCAGCCGTGCGGAGCTCTAACAGGCACATCTATGGATGGTGCGCCATCAGGGTAAAGGGTGCTACACCACGCGGGTCTGTGCTAGTCCACTTCACGCTGGTCACACGGCGATGAGCTCAGCAACGACGCCTTACTCGGAACATGGGGCTATACTAAAGGGTCATTTGGCTACACAACGCTTGAGTCTTTGAATTGGGCAGCCCAGGCTACGCAACATGAGTGTTTGCTGGCGTTCCCTGCTTCTTCCCATGCGTCTTTATCAAGTTATCACATTGTCAGTCATATAGTCAACCTGCTTAAGCTTATTAAAATATATAAAAACCACATTGAAGAAACTCCAGGTGAAGATGAGAAGAATTATCATATTTATAGCTATGTCAACCCGAACGCTGGTTGATCTGTGCAGGGTCTTTATTGCTTGCTTCTCTTTTCTGGAATGTTCTGGTATTTGGGTAAGTTCCAGAGGGTAAGGAACTCCGGAAAAGTCTCTAAAATTCTCAAGATGTTATTCTGATCTATAAGTTCACTCTACATGAATTTATAGAGAAAATTCCTAAAATGGGACCTAAACTGAGGCAATGAAGACGTTTGATACTTTCAACCTGTGCTTTTCAAACTTTAAGATGTATAAATCATCTGGACATCTTGTAAAAATACAGATCTCAGTGCAGTAATTGGTCCCAAGATTGGATTTTATTCCCGTGGTAAAGGTGCTGGTTGTGCTGTTCCTCCTTCACCTTCAGGAGCATCTAGTGCACATGTATTTCCTGCCTTATTTCTAAACTCTTATTCTGTTGCTCTTTTCTTTGTTACTCTTTTTCTTGCTTTAAGTCATCCAAGAGTAACTATAGCTGCTTAACTCTGGAGGTAGCCCTTGGAGCGCTGAAGGTTCCTAAATTCATAGCTTGAGCTGTAAATACAAGGCTTAGACAGGCATGATGCGAAGAGGGAGAGACCGTGAAATGCTTAGTCCTAAATGGGATGTCTCCGTCAAATCTCTCCCCTCAGAGCTCAGGGAACCCAGATGATGAAGAGGTGGGAAGAATGTAAGAGTCAGAGGAAATGGAGGACAGACACCAGGTGAACAAGGTCCTCTAAATTAATGTGTGAACTCACAGAGTCAGAGGCACATGGTCTATATGGGTCTGCCCAGGTTTTCTGTGTGTATATTATGGCATCCAGTGTACTGTTTTTATGGGGCTCCGCAGTGTGTGAACAAGTGGGTCTTTGATTCTTGTGCCTTCTCTTGGGCTGTTTTCCTTCTGTTGGTTTGTCCTGCCCAACTTTAGTGTGATAGTTTTTGTTTTACGTTATTATATTTTATTACTGTCCCTTAGAAGCCTGTTTCTCTCCTCCTACCTCCCGCTCTGGCCTTTTGAGACATGGTTTCTCTGTGTAGCCCTGGCTGTCCTGGACCAGGCTGACCTCACACTCAGAGACCTACCTGCCTCTGCCTCCCGGGTGCTGGGATTACAGATGTTTGTCACCACCTGTAACTTTGTAATGAGAGAAAGGGAGTGGATTCAGATGGGGGGAGGAGATGGGGGAAGACTGGGAGGAGTGTTGGAAGGGGAGACTGTAATCGGGTTATATTATCTGAGGGGAGAAATCTGTTTTCAATGAAAGAAGAAAAAACAAAGAAAAATAAGAACAAACAGAGAAAGTAAGGTTCAGGAATCCAAGGCTAATCCTAGCTGCATAGCAAATAGGAGGCCGGCCTGGACTACACAGATGCTGTCTCCCCCGCCCCCCACCCCCACCCCCAAAAAAGCCTCTAAATGATGTGTAGATTTTCTAAGTGACCAAGAGTGGTTCCGTTGTGTGAAAAGTCAGTAACAGTAATGCAATGACTTGTAAATTACGAAGTGGATGACAATCTGTGTACTAATAACCTGTTAATTCCGTGCCCTTTTTTTAGTATTCTCGGTGAGACAGAGTACCCAACGAACCAGGTTTCCAATGAACCAGTTCTGGAGCTAAGGGCACTGTGAGACGCTCTTTAAACCCGACTTCCAGTTGTAAGGCATTATATTTCTATCAAATACAAAACAAAAAACAAAAAACAAAAAACAAAAAACAAAAAACAAAAAAAAACCAAAACCAAACCTCATAGGAAAGGCTAGCTTTAGAATGAGTCCATTAAAATAACAAATGTTAGCATTCCGCACCGTGACAGACATGCTCCTCTCTAACACTCTACCATCTCAGCGCGCCTACTGGGAAGCCGTAGTCTCTTTTTATGTGGGGAAACTGGAAGGATAACAGAGTTACACTTAAAACGGATCAGACGCTCCGAACTTCAAACCCCATCTTCTGGCCATTACACACTGCAGAGCACGCATTGTTAAGCCGCGTTTGCCACGGGAACTGATTCCTTAAACGAAAATTACACAAAATAGCTTGTTTCTCGGTAAGACTTAGAAACATAGTTTCTGCGATGTTAGCTTCTTGCCAGAAGCACAACCCAATCGTGAGGCAGTATTGCCGCTAGGAAACGGAATCGGACCTTCGCACGCCATCAACCAGGCAACAGCGCCTCCTAGTGGCCACATGAAAGACCCGGGAGAAATGTCACCGGGTCTCGGAAGTCACAGCATCTACAATCTAGAAGCTAATCGCAACGGATTATATAAACCGTCGCAGAATTAAGGAGAATTTGTATTCAGGATTAAAATATACTACCCAAAAGCTCCAGTCACCGCTCCAGTTGTGTGCGTTCGGTCCCTGTTTTTTGGCCGATACTGTATTATTCTCATCCACAACCGGGCTAGGATTTTCCTCAGCCTCTTCCTGGAGATCCGTGGCAAGGCTTGAATCCCCTTCATTTACTACCTGCAAATAAACGCCAAGAATTTAGTATTTTTTTTGTAATCGACAAATGACATTTTAAAAGAAAAAAAAACATGTCACAAATACATAAATTACTTTTAAGATTGTTTTTAAGCTTTCTGTCCAAAAACGTTTTAAATTGTGCGTGTGTGCGCTGTGTGTGTGTGTGTGTGCCAGGATTGCAAGAAGAAGACAGCTTTCAGGAATCAGTTCTCCCCTTCCATCCTGTGCTCCCTGAGGCTCGACTCTCACGGTCAGGCTTGGGGGCAGTACCCACTAAACTACCCGCCCCTCCAATAAATTAATTTCTTAAGAACAAACATTTGAACACTTAGAAGATGGAAATTGGGGCTGGAGAGATGGCCCGGTTGTCAACGTGCTTCCTGAGCAAGAACGAGGACCCAGAATTAAACCTGAGCCCCCACATATAAATTAGGCATGTGCCTGGTGCTGGGGGACAGGACAGCAAGTGGACCTCGGGGGGCTCAGTGGGCAGTCAGTCTGTTGAATGGTGAGCCCTGGGTTCAACAAGAGACCTTTACCGAAATATACAGTGGGGAGTACTGAGAACGACATTACACGCATGTACACACCACAAACACAAATATGCGCACAAAAGACAAAAACTAATGTTTGCTTCCTACCATTCATCATTTACACATTTGGCAAATATCCACCAACCACTACCACTTGCTAGGTAGGTTAGTGGGTGCTAGAAAGACAAAAATAAGACCAACAAAGTTCTTCGCCTCCAGAGGCTCCTGGTCCGCTATTTAACGATAATTTAAAATTGTTGGACAATAAACAATTTCAAAATACGATGTAATGGGAGTCTGACCACATTCTAGAGATCTCTGAAGGATCTAGAAAGATCTGTAGGATCTAATCTCAGGAATCTACTACAGCCCAGCAACTTAACATGCACGTGAAACCAAGGACGCCTTTAATGATAATAACATAGAAACCTCACAGCTCATTGATAGGCTAGTGAAGAAGCTGTGATGTATAGTAAACATTGGTATTAAAATTAGTGAATCCTGCGTCTCCAGCAGGCCCTAGGCTCCAGTCTAGAGTACTCGGGGAAATGACTTACGCTTTGTGAAGGAAAGGAGACCACTGGGTAGTTGGGCATAAAAGAGCTGTAGTTGGAGGGAAGATGGAAAAGACAGATGGGCTGCAGGTCTTATAAAAGATGGCTCCCCAGGCCTGGTGAACATCTCTATTGCTTGCTGTTACCTTTGCCTCTGCTAGAGCAAGACCATTCCTGGGGGTTACAGCAGAAAGCACACAGGGCACCAGGCAAGAGGATCAAAGGAGTAAGTTGACTCAACTTAAGTGTGGGTTTTTAGACCCTATGAGGTAACCGTGAAAGGACCTAACCCTGATGATACAATTTGCAGCTCTCTGGAGGAAAAGACTCACAGACTGTGACAGGGTGAAGATGACATCCTTTACGTGAAGTACATCCATCACAAGGAGAAGGGATGGTTGGCCTTGGGTACAGAAAGAAGACACAGACAAAAGTCCACAATCTGACCTAGTTAGAAATACAATGCGTATTAAAATAACTTTTTATATGATTCCCTCATCTGACAAATCTTCGGAATAGTTTCTCCAATATTTAAGTACGTGTTTGTTTGTCTAATGTGCATGGTACCTTGTCAACATGTGTGTCTGCGCACTGCGCATGCCTCGTGCCCTCAGATGTCCTGGAACCGGGTTACAGACACTTGTGAGTCACCATGTGGGTGCCTGGAATTGAACCAACCTGGTCCTCTGTCAGAGCAACAAGTGCTCTTAGCCACAGAGCTATCTCTCTGGCCCTATCATTAAAATAACTTACAAAAAATGTTGACGTTTATATCTCCATAACATAGGTTCTGAAGTAACTTCAACACTTAACTGAACCACATCCAGTAGCTTCATGGCTTTCATCCGCGTCAACTAGGTGTCATGACCCTATGACAAAGGTTATCGGGCACGCTTCACTTTGACCTTGGCCATCAAAGCCACTGCCCTAGGCTGGCAAACAGTTCAGCAGGGTAAGGACATTTCCTTGCTAAGCCTAAAGACTTCAGCTCAATACCCAGAACCTGTGAGGGGAAGGGGGGGGGGGGGAGAGAAGCAACTTTACAAAGTATCCTCTCACTTCTACACATGCAACATGGCAAGAGTGTCTGAGAGCACACACACACACACACACACACACACACACACACACACAGGCCCAGCATGGTGGCCTGTTTGTTAGCCCAGCTTCAGGGTAGTGAAGAAAAGCAGGTCCCTAGGCTCCTTGGCCCCCTGACCAGCTACCAGGCTAGCTTAATCTATAAACCCTAGTCTGCTAATCACCTTGCTGTGGGAAGGCCTTTCCTGCCCTCCCCTAGGGACCTCAATTCATTCAGTGATAGACACATAATTTCGCAGCCTTAAGGTTTGCACCCCACCCTTGAGAGTGGTGTCATCAGTTCTGTGGCGGCTGTGTGACTTGGAAAAGTCACTCCGTCACTCTGACTCTGTCTCCTGAACGCCACAGAAGGGATAACATTTTTTTTTCTCCTTACTTGGCTAATAGGTTCACCGTCTAATTCTGACGGCTAGAGTTCACCAGCATCCCATTTCATAACCACGATCTGTGAGCCATCTGAAAGAATGCATTCACTCATTTGTTCATCCAGCAATTATTTGAACCTTTACCCTTCAGTGTACTAAAATTCTTCTCTAAAAGAAAAAACAAACAAACAAACAAACCTTTACACACAACCACCCTAATGCAGCGAGGATCGCGTTGAGAAACGCGAGAAACCCTGCAACAAAAGGCTTTCACCCTAAAGACCAATAACCAGCTTTTTCCATTTGTCAGATTCGGTGGTAAACAAACCACAAGACTAGCTGAAACCGAAAACTTGACTGAGAGCCTGGGGGACCTGAACTTGGTGAGCCCTTTTAGCCCTTTCAGTGAAGGGAGGGACACCAAGTTAAAAATCTCAACAATGGAGCCAGGCTCACTGGGGTCTGGGGCTGAGACATCCGGGCTCGGGCATTTCGTGTGGGGACCCAATTCAAGCACTTAAAGCTCGGGTTCCCTCTGCCGCCCAGCCGGCCACAGGCTCGCGGGAGACAGAGGAAACCGTTTCCTTGGTAACAACTTTCCGAATTCCGCCAAAGAGTGGGGAGGAGAGGGAAGGGAGGGATCAATTATCATAATCGGAGCGGGCTCCGGCGGCCGTTCGGAGGAAACCGCTGGCGAGGCCACCTCTCGGGAAGCTGCCCCTCGGGGCCGCTTACCTGGCGGGCTGTCAGGGCGCCCTCCATCGCGGCGCCCTCCCTCGGCCCCGCGCGCGCGCGTCCCCGCGAGACCCCCGCCGGGAGAGGGCCGGCCGGGCGCGTGCCCGACGCGCGCTCCCGGCGCCGGCCGTGGGAAGGCCGCCTCCGGGATCAGCCCGAGCGCCTTGCGCCCTCTGGCGGCGGTTAGGACTATTGCCTTTGGCGAAGTCCTTCCAGGCTATGGGGATCCCAGCCTTAGCTCCTGCGTCTGTCTGCCCGTGAAAGGCGGGAGGGTTGTTGTTCTTTGATGGGGATTTCCGTGTGGGAAGAAGATAGCGTTCCGCGGACGGTTGTGCTCCGCTGTGAATGCGCTCGATGTCACTGAACTGTACTCTTACACACAGGCAGGGCGGGATAACATGCGCCCACAGACGGAGCGGTAGGGAGGCAGGAAAAACAGTGACTTGAAGATCAGCCTAGGCCACATTGAAGACCAGACTGAGCAACAGGGAGACCCTGTCTCACAGAAGAGAGAGAGACACACAGAGACAGACAGAGACACAGAAAGAGAGGGAGGGAGGGAAGGACGGAGGAGGAGAGGGAGAAACAAACAAAAACCTAAAAAAGCCTCTGCTAAAATTTTGTTTCTCTTTTATACCTAGACACCCCACTAAGAAAACATCAGTAAGTACTAGAACAAGCAGAGCTAGACAGATTGAGCCCTGTGGAGAGGCATAGCCTCATTTCCAGCGTTGCCACATTTTATTAAAAATACCAGGGGGCTGGAGAGGCGTTTCAGTGTGGCTCAGAGGCTTTGTGCTTGCTGCTCTAGCAGAGGACTGGAGTTCATTTCCCAGAACCCTCGGCAGGCAACTCACAGCCTCCTGAAACTCAGGCTCCGTGGGATCCACCAGTACTGTAACAAGTGCACTCCCACACACATACACCCCTTAAAAAAAAAACCTTAAATATGTTTTCCTCAACATTTAAGGAAAACAATGGAAGAGATAACGGAAAGTGTTAGGGTGAAAGGTGTTAATATCTAACGGAGCTGAAGGATGGATGGTAATAGGGGTGACGAATTGGAAGAAGAAAAAGTGCTTTAGGTTGCAGCTATCAGGCTAAGCATAAGAGCAGATGGCTGAGTAGAGAGGCAATTTGAGATGACTAAGGTAGCGTAAGGCAAGCAGGAGGCTGGATCTGAAAGTCTCCTCTTAGCTGTTGAAACAGTGTACTGAGAGTACAAGAGCGGGAGGACCATAAGCAAGGACCAGCGTTCTTCAGCACAAAAAGAAACCTCAGCCACGCACGGTGGCGCCTACCAGCAGGGACAGCACTTAGGGAGGTGAAGGTAGCAAGATTTGCTATATAATGCGTTTCAGGTCAGTCCAGCTACATGAGACCCTGCCTCAAAACCAGCAGCCCCTCAAAAAAGAAGAAAAAGAAAAAAGAGGACCGCGAACGGTGAGCTGGGTAGGGGGCTGTGACTGGAGAAGCAGTCACAGGTACAGTTACCAGTCATACATTCCCAAGCTGGGGTTTTAAGAAAGAATGAAGGAAAGATAGAGAACTGTCCTCTCCCTGGCTTTGGCGGTGCTTGGGCAACTGTCACTGTGTGACCTTTCACCCCAAACCTTAGTCTCCGAAAGCGATAATAGTCATTCACTGGGCCTGGTGATTTCCGTGGGTCAGAGATATGGAAACAACACAGGTAGAAAGTTCTGGCTCACGGGCTCTCACAAGAAGGCCCTATCAGACCCTGGCTGAGTTGGGAGGCTCCACCTCCAAGGAGAGTGCCTTACAGGACTGGCAGCCTGGTGCTGGCCGTTGGTCTGGGCCTTCACTTCCTCTCCGCTGGGGCTTCTCCACAGGATGGTTTGAGTACTCATGGTGTGGCTGTGGCTTTCCTCAGAATGTACGAGCCAAGAGGCTGAGACATAAGCTACAATGCTTTCTATGACCTAACCGTGGAAGCTAGTGCACACTTCTACACTGCGTTCTACTGGGGTCCATGTGCTGAGTGTCTCCAATAGGCCGAGTACTGGGCCGTGAACACAGCTACTTCCGGTGACACTCGAGAGAAAACAACCCGAGTGGCCTGCAGAGAGGACAAGCTCCTCAGAGAAAAGCCAGGCTGAGGGAGGTTAGAGAATTTTCACAAAAAGTTCAGAGAACTTGGAATTAGGGGGATTTTGTTAAGGTCTCATCTTGAATTCCCTAGAACATTTAGGGAAGAGGTTGGGAGCAGGCATGGTGGTAAAGATGAGTTTGAAAGAACGTGTGTGTACTTCCAGGACCACATACAGTCCTGGGACCTCCCACTTATCCTGTCCCGTAGAGACCCACAGGCCAAGCTGGAATTCTCTTTACTGTGATTTCACTCTTTACTAAGTGAAAGTTTTCTGAAGAACTCTAACTTATGTTTCATTCTCAGAAGAGTTTTAAGGAGTTTAGAACCTTCACAGTTTTTGGTTTTTTTGTTTCTGTTTTTTTTTTTTTTTTTTTAAATTTTATGAGACAGGGTGTCATTATATAGCCCTGGAACTCGCAGGAATCTCTCTGCCTCAACCTCTAAAGTGTTGGGATTGCAAGCGTGAGCCACCACATGTAGCTTCCAAAATTCCTTAATGTTCAGTTTGATTAGCTTTGGTCCAAAAATATCAAGAAATAACATCAATACTTTTAATCACATATGTGTAGTCTTGCCACCTCATCAAAAGTGAGCAAATACACAGGGCTGGAGGGACAACTCAGGGCTTAACAGCACCCATGGGGTAGTTGACAAAGGTCTCTCATCCCAGTTCCAGAGCATCTGACCCCCTGTCCTGGAGCCCGAGGGCGCTCGGCACACCTGCGATGCGCATACATCCATGCAGGCAAAACAGTCACATACATAAAAATAATTTTTAAAGCGATATAATACGTCTGTACATTGTTTAATTTTAGTCCTCAAATCTGCCAAAACCAAAGAACTGTAGACAGACAGAAAAGACAAGAGAGAGGGTAAAAGCAAGGAAGTTTTGTAAGCTTTGAAGCAATGAAACAAGTAGAAGCGCACGCGTAAACTGAGGAAGCTAAGTCCCAAACGGAGCAGGGAGAAGGCTGAGGGCCCACCCGACTTGACCTGAGTCCTCAAAAGCCTGAGAAACAGCTGCACTAAAATGCCTCTGAAACCGGAGGCAAACGAGAAGAGTATGTTCCAGGTTATCTGCTCCTCTCTAGGCTCCTAGCAGGCTATACTTTTCAGCTGTACAGTGTCTCCTCAAAGCCACAACTTGTCCTCCTTGAGAAAGAAATCGTTTGAGAAACTGTTTATTGAGAAACAAAAGCAAAATGTAGGATGCAAACAATGGCAAATAGAGACAGCGTGATGAAGAGAATTGCCAAGAGGATGCTGCAGGCAATTTCTGGAATGGCCAATGTGGACTGCTATGGAAGGTGACCAGTTCAGCCTGGAGCAGGCCCACCCAAGAAAGAATCCAGATGAGCACCTCTTTTCCCAGATCCTGCTGTCTTTTCCCTTCATTTGTGCAGAGGACAGAATTCTCCCAGAAGCCAGGATGGGATCCTTTCTTTTCTATTTCCTTCATGTTCTGCTGCTTCCTCAGTTACTCCTGGAATCTGGAGGTAACTGTAGGAGGTTTAAGATAGAAAAATCATCAGACTAATCCATTCTCTGACCATCTGTTGGTCAGTTGCTCCAAATACCAAATACCAAAAGGCCTTGTTCCTTCCAGGACAACCTCAGGCCCTGAACACACACTTCCCCGGAAAGACACTCATGAACTCTCAAGCAATCTGAAGTCAAATCATGACCTACAGGCACTGACAGGTGTAGTTTCTCTGAAAGCCTCTATGCCAGGAGTTCTCAACCTATGCACTGTGACTCCTTTGTAGGGGTTGAACAGCCCTTTCAAAGACCCTTGGCTTACATATTGCTTGTCAGACATTGATTAACAATGTTTTGTTATGATTTGAATAGATTTTGTGAAATGAAAGTAGCCGGAGCTTACCCATAGCCTAACAGAAAAGAGCCAAGGGGTGAAAAAGGAGTTTAGGAGAAGTTGGGTAGAAAGAGAGGCAAGATTTCCTGGGGTAGAGGTATGAGTGCCACGGGATAGAAGTTAGAGTGCTGAAACAAGGTAAGTGTGACACTGGGGTTAGAATTGAAGTAAAAAGAAAAAGGGAAAAGAGCAAGCCAGTAGAAAGAATTCCTAGGTATCTTGCTCCAGGTTCCTCGATTCGTGTTTCATTAAACCGTGAATTATTTAAACGCATCCCGAGCCAGTTCCTAAAATGGTATGCCTTATGTTATCCATTGCTGTACTATGACATCTGGTACTAAATAAACAGGCACAGCTAACTTGACCTGCCATTCTGGTCAGTCCTCCCTGCTCCTGTTGTCTCAAAGGTTTCTACGAGTCTTTTAAGAACCGCTTCGCTGTTGCAAAAATTTAAGCTGACATTTCCCAATAACTATCAATGGTGTAATTACAGAGATCACTAAATTGTTAAGTGTAAATTTTTCTAATTTTTATTTCTTCTTTGAAGAATTTATACCTGTGTACAATGTAGCTTGATCATATCCACCCCTCGTTCCAGCTTCCAACCTCTTCCGGGATGCCCCTCCCCTTGCCTGTCACATCTCCCTTCTAACTTCATGTCCTGTTTATGGTAGCTCACTGAGTCCAATCAGTGCTGCCTCCATTCACACGGGGCATGTAGAACCCACCAGTGGCCGAGTTCCCAAAGAAAAGTGGCTCTCCCTTCCCAGCAGCCATCAACTGCAAATAAGCCCTGCAGTCAAGACTCTTCTTAGAAAGTAGACATTTTCAGAAACTCCATGATCTATTTTATTGGCCCCAACATGTCATTGGAGTACTGAAAATCTCTGAAGATCATTAGCAATTTAGCAGTCATAATTCATGGGTAAATGCTAATTCCGCCTAGGGGAGATGAGGTAGAAATTGCATTGACGAGCAGGGAGACGGCTCGCTGGGTAAGGGGTTGGTATACAACCCTGACCACCTGAGTCTACCTATAAAGACAGACGCAGCAATGCCTATCGATTTTCACCGACCAGTGCAGGTCTGTCTGCTAGCCTGGGGTTTGAGGGCCTTAAAAAATGGAACAGACTCAGTTTAATGCTGTGGACAATTTTACTTTAGCCAGTGTGTTTTCATACACGAATCTAACAAAGAAAGCAATGATCTAAGGAAGAAGGTTGTTTGAGCTCAGAAAAAAACAAAAAAACAAAAAAACAAAAAAACCAACATATGAATAAAGGCCAGTAAGTGCAGACTAAATATTAACAGAGCAGTCCTTCCCCGGACCTTTCTCAGGCAGTGCAGTCTGAACACATTTGCCTGGCACATGTTATACATTATATCTGGAAAGCACAAAAGCAAGACAGAAGGCCATATCCAGATTCTGGGTGCACGGGGCCAGCATATCCTTTCACCAGATTGGGTTCCATAGCTATGCACTGACCTTCAGCAAGAATAAACAGGTCCTATAAATTGAATGTAAATGTTTGTCACAGGAGGCATGAAATCATGTTCAAGAACAAGCCAGGGAACAAAATGTACCAGAGGGTAAAACAAAACAAAACAAAACAAAACAAAACACCTCTTGTCTTTTTTTTTTTTTTCCTGGAGCCTCTCTCAGTTACTGGAGGGATTGTTCACCATGCATCATTCTTTTGACCGTGTTCTGACATTCCCCATTTTTTTTCAATTTATTTATTTATTTTTATTTTGAAAAGTAAGAATAGCTAGGGTGGTCGATAAAGCTGAGGTTCTCCGGCATTTGGTTTTCGTTTGGCACCATCCACATTCTAAGCGAAGCATGAAAAAGCTTATGCCATGGGCGGTGCTAGATGCAAGAGCACTGTGCCTCACACTTTGCCACCAGGAACGAGGGCCCGGGCCTCGTGAGACATCGGCAACCCCTTGTGCTGTTTCTTGTCCCCAGCTTCTAGGCAATTGTACGGAACAGCTGGAAGGTTTCAACCTGCAAGGCAGCGGTATCAACGGAGGAATCCCCATGTATATCTTGTAAATGACATTTGATCATGGTCTAGCTGCAAAGACTATTTAAATCAAGCAGGGGTGTTCTGATCGTGTCAAAGGGCTAACTGTTTTTGTAAATCTAAGACCCATTCCCCGGCCATCGGACTGCTGATTGCAAACAGGGTAATTTGGATTGATTCCAATCTTTCGCCAATAATGTGCTTGACGTGTTAATTGTCATCTGACCATCTTTGCTTGAGGGAAAATATGATTAGCCATGGGGGTCACCCAAGATCTCAGAGTTATTGACATAAACGGGAATGTTATTCTGATCCCAGTTTTCAAAGTGAAGAACTGGAGGATCAGGCACATGCGCCCAATATGTCTTGGCAGTCACAGATGCATTCAACAGTGACAACATAGCAAAAACAGCACTTCCACAGTCATTCCCTTTCCCTAAGGTTTCATCAAGTCTTTTCCCTCAGGCACCAATTTCTTCCTCTGAGTCATTATTGGGAGAGAGGAGAGAGAGGGAGGGAGGGAGGAAAGGTGGGATGGAAAAAGAAGGAAAGGGATTAGGGAGAGAGAGGGAGAGGTTGTGTTCACTATGATTGTAAACTTGAGCTACAGATTTATAAAATAGGAAATTTTAAGGTAGCTATGTTTGTTGCAGAGAGAGAACACAAATATCGACGATCTTACTTCACATCTCAAAATATTGTATTCAAAAACAAGCACAATCTAGAAAAGAGAATCTACCTGTGATTTGGATTCTAGAACAGAAGAAAGGCATTGGATTAAAAAAAAAATGAAAGTTGAATCTTCACTTCAGTCAATCCAAAAGCTGCACACTGAAGAAATTTCATGTAAAACAGGACGAAAATGGACGACAATAAGGGAGGTGAAAAGATGCCTCAGTGGGTTAAGAGCACTGGCTGATTTCCAGAAGACCTGGGTTCAAATCCCAGCACTCCCATACTGCCTCAGCCATCTGTGTCTTCAGTTCCAAGGGATCTAGTGCCCTCTTCTGGCCTCTACCGGCCCTGCACTCATGTTCTGCACAGATATACGTGCAGGGAAAATGCCCATACAAATTTAAGCTGAAGGGAAACATTAACATGAGCATTATTGGTAAGTGTCCTGATGGGGAAATACTGCACTCCTTTTTTTGGAGGGATGCTAGAGATTAAGATTAGTACACTGTGCACACTAGGTGAGCCATGTCCCCAGCCCTAAAGCCTGCACTGGTCTCGTATACTTTGAAGGCCTTCTTTTCGTGAGCACATCACAGAATAAGATGTCATTCTGATCACAGGCAACGTGAGTGGGCAAGCCTACAGATAATTGCACTCAGCAAAAATACCCATGGAAGACAGAACAGCCTCAGTTCCATCAGCTGGAGCAGAGTTTCCATCAGAGATGCTCATGAAATGGCATCATGAAGGGGTCCGCTCAGGTGACAAGAGTGAGAAAAGCAAGAGAGAAGACACCCAAAGTTTAGGCTCAGTCTGAGCTCTGGGCATGAAGGCCACCACAGACTGTGCCATCCTGAGGCACGAGGGTTGGATGGTATCCCGGAGGGCCAGAGGGCTTCCCTTCACTGCCCAGTGTGGCACCTCCCATGGGCCAAGAGCCCACTTCAGCACTGTGAGTCTGCAGCAGTCACCTTCCAAGTGGCCCAGTAAGAGGGCAGGGCTAGTTCTCCAATGGAGACTACTACAGATTAATGTGTGTGTGTGTTTCTGTGTTTCCTTTCTGGCCTATCTTTTCAGCATTTACTTGGGTTTCTATTTTGACTCAAGACCATTTTTAATACTGTTCATTAATATTTAAACACCTCTTTATTTGGCATCTTGGGCCACTGTTATTTAAAGCACTTCTCAAAAGCAAAATTAAAAGCTTAAACTATTTTCCATAAAAGTAACCAAACGTCTTCAGTGTAAGTACGGTACATAGGTGCTTTACTTAAAGGGCTTTTCTATAAAGTGTGCATGGAGGGGAAATCTGTTCAGGGTGCACTAGCTCAGTTCCATGACGGTCACGTGTCCCAGGTTGTCTCTTTCTCTTTATGAAATGTCGCCATTCCATGTTATCATGAAACTTTTAAATTTTAAATTAAATACTGCTTTTCAGCAACTTGATCCTCATGTGCCTTGGGGAGGTTCCGCATTGTGTCCAGCCTCTCTGGCTTTCCACGAACTTCTTGGTCTGAAGGTTTTTATCATCATCAGAATTTTATGGTTATTTATTCATGTAGTGTTCTTTCCTCCCTCTCACCACAGATGTGTGTGTCTGACAAGTTTAGTTATTCCACAGGCCCCAGAGCTGTGTCCAACACTCCACCGTCACCCCATGTCTGCTTTGCTTTGAGATGAGTTCTCACTCTCTTAGCAAGAGCCAACCAGGAACTTCCCTTGTAGTGGCACAGCAGGAATAGTGAGTGACCCCCTGATATCCACCCTCCCCTTCACTCTATGATTTAATTGCACACAGAATGGAACTCTTGGACATGCTACTCAATGACTGCAGTGTGTGTTTGTGCGTGTTTCTCTCTCTGTGTATATTTGAGTGTGTATGTGTCTGTTTGTGCATCTGTGTATATGCACATAATCTGTGTTTGTGTGTGTTCATGTGTGTGTCCATTTGTGTGTGAATGTATGTGACTGTTTGTGTGAGTGTGTGTACGAGCCTGTCTGTATGTCTGTTAGTGTGCCTGGGTATGTGTCTGTTTGTATGTATGTAAAGGATGGAACCCAGGTCCTCTCACACAGTGAACAGAAACCCTGAGAATGAGCTAAACCCCCAGCCTTCCAACACCTGATTTGTCAAATATCTGTGGATTTTGGTTGTTACTTTCAGACAAACTTACCATGTAGCACAGACTAGTCTTGAACTTGTGATTCTCCTTTCTCGGCCTCCAGAGTGTAGGGATTACAGATATGTCCCACCACACTCATCACAATCATTTTCCTCTTTCTTATCCAAAAATAAAATTGATAGTTTAGGTACAGGTTTTATAAATAAAAGATAACATTTAGCTCAAGTATAAGAAAAGTACCATGAGATATGTAACCCAATATGTAAATGTGTGGGCATTTCTTCAAAAGAAAACGTAATTATTGGGGGCTGGAGGGCTGGTTCAGTGGTTCAGAGCACGTACCAGTCTTGGAAAGGACTCTGGCTTGGTTCCTAGCACCTACCTATATCAGGAGGCTCACAAATGCCTAACTCCAGTTCCAGGGGATCTGATGGTCACTTCTGACCTCTATGGGAACCCGTGTACGTGTGGTTCCCATAAATTTATGCAGGTATACATGAATGAATGAATTAACTAAAAAGCATAATCAGCTACTTCTGTGTATAGTTAGTTCTTGTGAGGCAAATAGCCCATGCAAGAGCACTGATATGTTGAAAATCATCTGAAAAAAAAAAAAACAAACAAACAAACAAAAAAACACAAACAAAGGAAACAGTGAAGGGCATCGATTCCCCAAATGGTGAACAAGTCTTGAATAATTTCCCCCAAGAAATAAAATATAATTTTTCCTCGCTGTGCATATTATTTACATTCCTGAAAGTTTTAAGCATCTATTAACAACTGTGCCCCAAATACTGCCTGTTTGTATGGAACAGTGGACTCAGTTGTAGACACAGGAAATTATAAATGAGTGCCTGGCTTTTGACGTTGTCTCAAAGGGCGTAGTGACCCTTCTTCATTCCTTCACATGTCAAAATGCCTGGCATCCCTGATCTTCACCACTGAATATCATCACTGGCAAGGGGATCCCCGCGGCACACACACCAATTTCACTGCTTATTTTTAAAACTCGAATTTCCAGAATGATCCCATTGAGAAAACCTGATCTTTTATCTTGATATGTGTCTATTGGAATTAAGGCTATATATAGTTTTTTTGTCTTAGGGGTTCTATTGCTGTGAAGAGACCTCATGGACACAGAAACTCATATAAAGGAAAACATTCAGTTGGGGCTGGTTTATAGTTTAGAGGGTTTAGTCCATTATCATCCTGGCGGGAAGCCTGGCTTCACCCAGGCAGATCGGGTGCTGGAGAGGGAGTGAAGAGTTCTCCATCTGGATTGGCAGACAGCAGGAAGAGAGAGACACTGTGTCTTGCCTGAGTATTTGAAACCTCAGTGACACTCTTCCTCCACCAAGGCTACACATACTCCAACAAGGCCATCCTCAATAGTGTCGCTCCCTGGTGACCAACCATTCAGACACGTGAGTCTCTGGTGGCCATTCCTACTTAAACCACCACGACTGGGCTGGAGAGGTGGCTCAGAGGTTAAGAGCACTGGCTGCTCCTCCAGAGGTCATGAATTCAATTCCCAGCAACCACATGGTGGCTCACAGCCATCTATAATGAGATCTGGTGCCCTCTTCTGGCCTGCAGGTGTACATGCAGACAGAACATTGTATGCATACTAAATAAATAAATCTAAAGGAAAAAAAAAAAAAACACCACAATTTTCTAATTTGCTTCGTAGGATGGTATGATCTTGTCACTAAACAGTGGCCAATGTTCGTTAGAAATATAGTTAAAGGGGGAAACATAGCTGTTCCTTTTATGTTTTCCTGATGGTAGGAAGGTGGTGTGTGAGCTTGATGGCAGGAGCCATCTCAGACTTGCTGGGCTTTCGAAGAGTTCCTGATACCTGCCAGTAGGTGGGTTCGTTTTCCCCATCAGTTAAAGAATTTAAAGACAGAAAAGCATCTCAGCAAAAACTGGAAGTTCACTGACAGGCATTAAACACTTCTTGGGTAGAGAAGGGGTCCCGGAGCTGGGCACCACCGACCTGGGGTGGTTAGTAGAGGTCAAGCGTCCCCTGCTGACGCCCCCCTATTGGACCTAAGGTGTCAGGGGCCCCTTTGGAGCAGGGATTGAGTCTTTTACTTCTGTCCATGAACACTGATAGGATGCACCCGTAGGATGGGGTCCTGTTTACTGGCTTGCTCCCCGTGGCCTGCTTAGCCTACCCTCCTACAGAACTCAGAATCACCAGCTCATAGATGGCACCACCCACAACAGGCTGGACCCTCTCCTATCGATCACTAATTGAGAAGATGCCTGGACCTTACGGAGGAATTTTCTCAAACGAGGTTTCCCCCTTTCAGATGGCCTTAGCTTGTGTCGAGTTGAAGGCAAAACTAACGAGGACAGAGCCACGTTTTTAAATTTTTTTTTTTTCATTTGTATGCGCACGCGCGCACACAATTCCTACCGAAGCCAGAAGAGGGCGCTGGATCCCTGGAGCTGAATTCACAGGCAGCTGTAAACTGCTGGACCTGGGGGCTTGGAATCAAGTTCTAGTCCTCTCTGAGAGCAGCAAGCACTCTTAGCTGTTGAGACATTTCTCCACATCTGAAACTCATTGTGAGTTTCTACAAATCCTATCAGTACTCACCCGACAGTCTTAAATATATATTCAGTGAGCTCTTCCATTTTGACCGATGCTAACATAGCTACTCTGGCTTTTAGCCCAAGTACTATTTCTGAACTCCTTGCTTGTAGACTTCTTTCATGACCCTGGGTCGATCGTTTATGATTTTTGCAACCTGGGAGCTAAGAGATGAGGGAAAACAGAGCTGGCCATTTCTGGGTGAGTCTCAGCTCTGGCCGTATTTGCCCCGAGCTTCCGCTAAAAGCGGCCACGTGTGAGTCAAGCTGGTATGTACATTGATTCCTCTTCTCATCCTGCTTTCGTTCCCTTTCCTTCCCGAATTGTTGGTTCCTATTGAGCAACCTGTACTCCAATTTCCATTTTAGTGTTTGCTTCCAAGGAACCAGGCTGCAATGTAGTGCGTGGGAAATGCAGTACTAAATCACTTTTTAAGGGACTGCGACAAAGGGGGTCCATAACGACTTTAAAATAAAGTGCACGATTTGAAAATAAAGGCTGTGAGCACGGTTTTATGTGATTGAAGGCAATTTAGAGCTTTTACACAAGGTGTCCCAAAACTCTTAGTGCAATTTTAAGTCATCAAGTAAATGCTAAATGTACTAGTTATTTGGGAGTCATAAAAATAGAAGAGCTATTCAGATGATAGTTAAAATCTGAACTAAGAATCGTCAGGATAAGAGTAAAGAGAAAGGAATCTTAAATCCAGGACAAATTTTTAAAATGGGATTAAATTATACTCTTTGTAATTATATTCATGAACCGAGCCTTCAGAATTGTATCCTTTTGATTCCTTTTAAAATCCCCTGCTTCTAGAGACACAGAGAAGAGGAGCTACTAGCCCATTAAATGTATTCCCGAAACAATCATGGAATCATTTGAAATCCATAGGTATAAAAACATCGCTCCACTTTCATGATTTAGGGAAACTCTGCTCTATTGCCAGACTGTTTTTAGTCTGAGCCAATACATGTGACTCAGCACAGAGCTGTTGAGAGCTCCTACCGACAAGCGTCAAGATAAACAGCAAAATTACATGATCCTGAGGCTGTGATACAGCTAGAGAACTTTTGAGAGCACACTTATTTCAATTGAAGTCTTTTGTGTTAGCCTATATAGCTAAGCATTGAACCCAAGCATCGTCCCCAGACTTGTCCCACTGTAAGAATTACCTGGGAGGTTTGTAAGCATTGATTCTTCTACCCCTTCTGGACTTGAAAGACCCCAAGTTAGTTTAGGGTAGGGCCTAGACATCAGCATTATTAACACAATACTATCTGCTCTCACTTTTGGACAGCTGGAGAAACATCTCACGATTTGATACCTTAACCCTGTTTTTAACCATTTGTTGCAACTTTGAGGGCTGAAAAACATACTCATAAGCACCTGAACACATACTTGTGTGCAACTGCCTATACCATTGCAGATGAAACACTTTAGCATTCTATGGTCTGGGCTAGTTTCTTCACTCTGTTCCAGGAACGGATAAATTCTCAAAGCCTCAACAGTTACCTGACAAAACAAGCTGCTGGTTGTAAAACAAAACAGAACAAAACAAACAAACAAAAAAAAATAGAGAGAGCCTAAATTGAGAAGTTTAGGGGTCTGGGGGCTCTTGGTGATAGAGCACTTGCCTAAAATGCCAAGGCACTGAGTTTGATCTCCAACACCAAAATAAATCAGTAAATAACTCATTTAAATTTAATAAAATTAAATTCTACTTCTGGTAGAAGAGAACAAGTTGAAAAGCCAAACAAAAATAAAACCATTTTATTAGGTAAACATTAATAGTGTTGTAATACAAGAAAAGCTGCACAAACCACTCAGACGTCGATCTCAGTCGGGTATGGATGGTTTATTGACTGCAAGACCCCAATACTGACCAATCAGGAACACAGTGGACTCTGGAGCCAAACTGGCACTGGTTTGATTCTAAGGCAGCTTTTTATTAAAAAACAAAACAAAACAAAACAAAACAAAAACAATAACAAGGTAACCAGGTAACCAGCTGTAGGAAGCATGGGGAGAGCAGCAGCATATCATTTTAACCAGCTAAACAAAGGATTTCCAAGCACATTGTATCTAGGTATCGAGACAAAGCATTTTAAGCCGATTGGCTACAGGATAGGTTTAGGGACTTTTCAGTTCCCCACAATTACAGGAGAAAGGAACATAGCAGGGCACTGTGATTTTGTTTAAGTAAAACACTTATCATTAATTCAACCAGAACTTTCAACAAATATTGAATTGTACAAAAAAGGCTATCCAAGTTCTCAGGAAGGCAGAGCCTGAGAACCTGAATTTAATTTCACCCTATGGTCAAAATGGAGACTTAAAAACAAAAATGGCTGCCGTTATGCTAGGCAGTAAGGCCTAGACACGTCTGGGCATGTCTCAATGTCGGCATGCTTCAGCAATAGTACTTTAAAATTATTATTGTCATTATTTTTAGTTTCTGTGGGTGTGGGCATGCCACATTGAGTGTATGAGGTCAGTTCTCAGTTTTCTTTCTACCTTTAAGCGGGTTCTGTGGAATTGTCAGGCTTTTATGACACGTACCTTTTAATCTGCTGAGCCAATTCACTGTCCTCTGATAGTATATTTTATTTTGTTGTTTTTTGGGGGAGGCCTATTCTTTCTTTTTTTTTTTTTTTTTTAGGTTTATTTATTTGTTTATGGAGTATTCTGCCTGCATGTGTACTTGCAGGCCAGAAGAGGGCACCAGATCTCATTACAGATGGTCATGAGCCACCATGTGGTTGCTGGGTTGCTTTTAACCTCTGAGCTCCAAGCCCTGGACCTATTTCTGAGTGTGATTTTACCTGCACATGTGATTTTGTGTATGATGTGTGTGGCTGGTACTTGAGAAAGTAAGAAGAGAGCACTGGCTCCTCTAGAAATGGAGTTTTGGATGGTTATGCATCACCCATGTGGATGCTGGAAATCAAACAGTCCCTCTGCAAGAGCAAAAAGTACTCTTATCTGCCACGTTAATCACAGTTTATCTGCTAATCATAGTTTTAAATCTGATGTTTCATAGGGTAAAATGAATTTAAATACTTGAAATTCCCTAGTCATAATTATGACCATTTTTTTTTTTAAAGTAAACTTGCTGAAGTGTTGAGAGGACTTAATTCTAAGGAGCCAGTCAATCCAGAGTTATGTAGCCAATCCCAATAGAGATTACATTGCTGAGGGGTCTGGGGTCTCCTGGCATGCCATTCCAGACAACCCTGATCTATTCTGATTACGCCTGGTAAATGTTTGGATAAGCTGGGACAGATTTATCGAGCCAGTTGGTTATCCTGATTCCATGACAGGCTTTGGTTTCTTGCTAGGCAAAGCAGGCCTGAGTCTGCATTCCTCAGAAATGAGATATCAGTTACAAGAAAACGGCAGAGAATGGGAAACCAATCAGGAACTGTCAGGACATCTAGCCTGGGGAAGATAAGGTTGCTCAAGGCTGCTCAACTACCAACTTGAACTGGTTTGGGCTGGTTCAGAAAGCCCGTAACTCCTGACTGAAGTCCTAGCCAATCCTAAATACTCCCATATCCCCTACTAGACAATCAGCTTAAAGGTTACCTCACCAACACTGGCAAAGCCTTGAAATTGAGCCTATGAGCTCCCTTCTGGGTAGACATTTGCTACGATGGGGACCCCAGCATGCTGGAAACTTCTGCATATTACCTGAGTCTGGGTTCTCAGACCCTAACAGTATAACATACACGCAAAGACTTGAGTTGTGTTTTTTTTTTAAATCAGTTTTTAAAATTCTTTATTATTGGAGATTATAATTACACCATCTCTCCCTTCCCTCTCATCCCTCTAAACACCCCTTTTGCTTCTTAAAATTCATGGCTCCTTTTTTCATACATTGTTCCAAACATATAGGTATATACATATATATATATTCCTAACTACGTTAACACAAGCTATAATATTACTTGAATGTGTTATTCTAATTAATATGGAATCACAAAACCATATATTTGGATGGGTAAAGTTTAAGCACACGTAGCAGAGCTAACACACATGTGCCTGCAGGACCCAGAGTATCACTAACACCCCGAAGCCCTCTTTGAGATGGTTCTGTTATTTCTCTCTTTTCTCAGTGCATGCAGCTGCTGTCCTGACCTCAAATTTGGGGCTTGAATTTATAAATAAATTGGTTATATATATATATATAATTTATTTTTTTTCCCAGCTTCTTTAAATGTTATGGTTGTGGAGTCATGCCCGTCGTGTTCAGTCTCATTTCTGTATTTGTGTGACGATACATGTTCTAAGCAGTGATTCTTTTATGTCTTTGTGGCAATGACTTTCAGCGGAAGATTGGCAAAAAGCAGGAATAAGAGTGGGTTGAGATGTGTCCAAACCCCAGAAATCGCATCCTCAGATCAGTAGTAGGATTGCTCCATTCCTGCCCTGGGCCTGCGTGTCCCAGTGCACACTTAGCCCTGTACCCCACTTCCTCACTGCCCTGAGGAGGTCACGCAGCCTGGTGCCCAGGTTAAACTTCCTTTCCCCTTGTAAGATCCTGTTCAGTAGCACCAGGAATTCCTCCTTATGCAAATGAGGCGCCCCCAGTGCCCTGCTCCAGCCAATGATGTAAACTTACCCTAAAGCCCCTACCCACCCCCCCAAAGGTTTAAGTAGCCTTAATTCCCCCCTTAAAGGAGCTGTCTCAATGAAGCCTGTCTCTGAGCGTGTTCTCATCAGGGTCCACAGACTGCAGGTCAGTCGCAGGCCGCAGGCCGAAAGCATGGGTGGGGAAAGAGCAGGGCTGGCTGTCACTGACTGATGTGTGCTCTGCCTCCTTGTACACTTGGTGCATAACTGAGATGTGTATCCTCCTCTAGTTCCCAGAATTCCCTAGGAGCATGGTGTCCCACAGGCTGGTTATTTTTTGATCTGTAGAGACAGGGTTTCTCTACGTAGCCCTGGCTATCCTGGTACTCACTCTGTAGAACATGGTGGCCTAGAACTCACCAAGCTCTGCCTGCCTCTCCCTCCTGAGTGCTGAAATGCCTGGCGATGATGACTTTTATTAGCTTCTTTCTATTCCATCCCCATTTTGTGCCCCTCGCTGCCCCCTAACTGGTGTTTCCAGAAGCTAAATATACTTTTTTCAGAGTCAGCTTCCAAAGGAAACTAACTCTTAGGACAACTTCAGTATCATTTCACTATTCACTTGAAAAAACTGGTTTCTTCATTTGTGCTCTTATGATTGTTGCAATAAAATCAAAATATTAATATGCTGAAGACACTGGGATATTACCTAGCACACTAAAAACAACCCACTCTGTAATGAATAAGCCTTCTTATGGATTTCTAAGTATTCCTCTCTGTAAATTTGGTCCATGTTGTTCATTCCATGTTGCTTCATTTCTTTGGAAACTGTTAAAAAAAAAAAAAACCAAAAAACTGCCATGTTCAAGAAATAAAATATATCCTAATGTGATGGTTATCAATGAAACTACATCTGGAATTAACTAAAATGCAAGTGGCAAGTGGCTGGAAATACCTGTGAGTTTTTCTTGACTGAATCATTTGTGGGAAAATCCACCTTAAATGCAGGTCACCCTTTTGGTGGCAGCCTATCGAAAGGACTCGATAGAAGGAAGTGCTTACTCTGCCTGCTTGCCCTAACTCTCAAGTTCACTCCTTCATTGGTAGTAGAGCCTCCTTCAAGATTCCAGGGGATATTTAACACTAGCTGAGGCATCTAGCCTCATGGACTGAACAACTACTATATTCTTGGACTTTCCACTGGGAGACAGCCTTTATTGAAACATTCTGTAAACTAATAAGTTCCATGTATATATTCTATCAGTTCTTGTGTTGGTTTGATAAAAATGGCTTCCATAGGCTCACAGGGAGTGCCACTATTAGGAGGTTTGGCCTAGATAGAGTAGGTGTGGTTTTGTTAAAAGGTGCATCACTAGGGGACAGGCTTTGAGATCTCAGAAGCTCAAGCTGGGTCTTTTCCTGCTGCCTGTGGACCCAGATGTAGAACTCTAGATTCTCCAGCATGCCTACATGCCACCATGCTTCCCTCTAAATTGTAAGCCGCACCCAATTAAATGTTTTCCTTTTTAAGAGTTGCCTTGGTCATGATCTTTTCACAGCAACAAATCCCTAAGCCAGCTCTTTCTCTAGAGAACCCTACTGAATGACACCCTGTGTAATGATTAACCTTGACTGCCAATTTGAATGGTCTAGAATCAACTAAGAGTCAAGTATCTGAACACGCCCAAGAGATTTTCTTGGTTTCATTAACTTGTCTGGTCAGTACCTTCCAGTGGTGACCCAGGTATAAAGAGGCCCATGGGAAAGACTTGCTTTTTTTCCTGCTTGCTTTCATGTTGTACAGGCGAATTAATCTACTCTGCTGTTGCTATTGTCACTGCTGCTACCATTCTTCACTGATACCAGAACCCAGTCTCCTTGGCTTCCAACATGACCCAAGACTAGTGGCTCTTCAGCAATCCTTTGGACCTTCAGCACCAGACTGTGCTAAGGCTGTAGCCTGTGAACTGAGCAGTCACCGGATTCCAGGCATATCCAGTGTAAGCCATTTTTGGACTACTCAGTGCACACTGCATAAACCAATCCAATAACCCCTCTTTATATATACTCTGTTCCCTGAGAATTCTAACACACAGGCTGACAGATACCTACTGAAGTACATTTCTTGATGTGTCTGCAGCCATTTCCAGAGATGGTTAGTGTACAAACTAAGAGGGAAGGGCCGACCTTAAACGTGGTTGGCATCATCCAACGTTAGGGACTTGGTGGAACAAAGGGAGGAGGAAGAAGCCAGCTAGTGTAGACCCTCCCTTTCTGAATGTCTGCTCCTGTCGCCATCACTCATAGATGACAGCTGCGGCAGCCTTTCCACAAGAATGCTTGAGGTTCCATCAGCCCCTCTTTTTTCTTTTAAAGATTTATTTATTTACTTATTTATTATGTGTACAATGTTCTACCTGCATGTGTCTACATGCCAGAAGAGGGCACCAGATATCATTACAGATGGTCATGAGCCACCATATGGTTGCTGGGAATTGAACTCAGGACCTTTGGAAGAGCAGCCAGTGCTCTTAACCTCTGAGCATGTAGATTGCCACTGTTGGGCTATGCATATCTAACCATGGAAGCCAATCTAAGGACTCCCAAATATATATTTATCTGAACTAAGTCTTGCAATTGACAAAAATTGAAATGAGCAGCAAAAATCACCTCTAATTTTGAAAAAACACTCACTCACAATGGGGTAAGATCATGCACAGTGTGGTTCTACCCAGTGTGCGCTGTGACACCGGGCTAAGAGTCTGCTGGAAGACCCTGCTATTTAATGTCACAGTCTACCATTTCAGAAAGGGAGAGTCAGAAAACGCTGCACTCTACTCCCCAACCACTGTGTGCTGCTGGGCGGACTTCTAAATGACACATTCCAACTTCACGATGCAAGTAGTCTATAAAGTAAAACATTTCAAAAGGACATACTGTAACATTAAGTCAAAATACAAGGTGAAATGTTTTCTAAGAAATTTTGCCCCTCCTTCCCACAAAAAAGAAAGAAAAGTTAATTTAAATCCACTTTTTATTTTTCATAGATTTTAATAATTATACATTACTCTTAACATAGATAGTGAAATCTTAAGGATAAAGAGGCAATTTATATGAACTCTTCTATTCATTGTTCAGGATGGAAGTTTCCAAAGGGTACAGGTGTGAGATTTAACACTGGAAAAATACATACGAAACTTGTTTAACTGGCTGCACTCAGGACCAGGCACAGCACAATAAATAGAGAACTGCATAATCTTTTAAAAAGACTGCTGTATTTTAACACATTCTTACTAAAGAAACACTATGAGTGAACAATTTGAAACTTTACAATGTGGGTTAGGGAAGGTTACAGTGAAAATCTGAGCATCATTTCTCTAGCTTCTTCACACTCATACATCAACATTCTTAAAAGCAGGAAGAACGCACATCTCAACTCCAGGACAACAAAAAACAAACTTGGTCAAGTAGTTTCTTTGGATCATTCATTCTGATCACAAGCCTAGTTTGCTGGTAGGTATAAGTAGAAGGTTTTCGAAATCTTTTTCATTTCCACTAGTCATGGCCTCTGGATACGAAGCCACATTGGAAGCAAACTGATTAAGCAGCACCATTAATCCACATCTCAGTAAGTCATTGCATACTCCAGATCTGCCAATATTGTTTAATAGTTTTTAAAATGTTACATGGAAGAATATCCTTCCTGAAGAGCAGTCCACTGTGTAAAGACATGCACTAGCAAGGATTTACACGTCACGTCTGAACTGTATCTGACTATGTCTACCCAAAAGACCAAAAGAAATGTGCCACCTAATAATTTAAATAACATACCGAGGCTTAAAATAAATACTTCACGTTATTACACTTGTGTACTTGAGTGTGTTAGGCATGTTCCAATACCCTTTTCCCCTCTTGAAGAGGAAGCATGGTGCCAGCACTATCAGCCAGAGAGCGAATAGGGAGCTCGCTCTCCAAACTCGCAGAAATGTGCCTTATTATGCAAACATGGAAATTATTATTTAAACATACTGAAACGGTGAGACAAAATTGCTCTTTTCTTCTATGACCCAGTTTTGTTAGCAAGAATAATGTTCATCTCTATCAACAGAATGGAAATGGTCATGCTGCTATGACCAGATACTTTAAGAAGCTCTCTGAGTCAGTGAACAAGAAAACACATAAAACTAATATTTTCTGTAATTGGTAAACTTGTTGCTCTCAGAATTTCAACAAGCAAACAAACATATGACACATGTACCTGTGAAAACAATGCCGCTCTGGCCCCAAAATCTACAGCAGCTGGTTCTCACAGGGGCAACCTGCCCATAAGCACTACTGTGTTTCTCTGTGGCATTCTAATTCCCACTCCACTGCCACTCTGAGAAGCTCTTCTGCCTGAGTTCAAGGAAAAGAATAGCTATGATGTGGATCACATATTCAATGATTTTTAAAATTGTACTTAAAAAATTCCTAGTAATTGAGTACACAAAACTCCTTGATATTGAATTTCTCTTAGTGGAATACAATATGCTTTAGCAAGATGATGTTAATTTAAGTTTGACCACCTGGCTCTTTTTTCTTTCTTTCATATTTTCAGAGGAAACTGGTTTATCCATATGCTCAGCCTTGCAAATTCCTGTTATAAAAAACAAAATAGTTCCCAAGTGCCCCATAAATGGTCCTGATTGATACTGGGGAAGCTACAAATAATTGGAACATTAATCTTATGTTTTTAAGTGGAAATATTTCCTGCAAAAACGGTCACTCAACAAAACGCTAGTGGTCTGACTACAAATGCAGAGTCATTTCCTAAGTACCTACCACTGGTACAGAGATCTGGCCTTCCATTCCCAACAGAGTCCGTGTAGTAGTCCTGGTTACAGTTTAATGGAGATGAGGGGACGGAGAGCCACTTTACATACAAGTTTACAGTAGCGTAGCCTGTGTATCATATGCACGACATTCACCACTTCAGCTGAAGGCCAGGGAGCCCCTGCGAACACTGGAACAAGGGAATGTTTGTTTTGTAAGACCTACCAAAGAAACAGCAAAACAAATAACACACAGGGGCACTAGTCACAAAGCTGCACAATATGGAAGCAAAGGGTGTGAGATGAGAAATTCAGGAAAATATACACATATGAGCTTGCTGAGGAAGAGGGAAGAAATCACAGTCTAATCTTCAAGGCTACGGAATGCATTCTGCATATCTTCAAGAAGCTGTGCATAGTCGGCCTTAATCTTTGCCTCACCATCTTTCACTGGATCCTGAAAAAGAAAATAATATGATTTTATTCTATGGAAAATAATTTTTAAGGTGTGTGATAAGTGACTTATTAATATGCTGTACCAGGTTAAGTTGAGCTATGCTAGTAAATCACAGGCAAAAGTCAAGACTATCTTCTTTTCTTTTATAGTGGAAATGTACAAATAGACTAAAACAAATCAAAATCAAAACTTCATTTCTGAATTTTGCCTGCAGAAATGAGGAAACCTCAGCAATGTGTAGAGACTAGTGGGACTCTTGTAGTATCACACATCAGATGCATGTGTCTATACAGCAACTGAAAGTTCAAATTCTGTGAATTTCCTGTTCAAGGCCTGGTAGCATCACATTCAGGTGAAAAAGTGCAACATGACAATAACCTAATACAGCTCATCTAACTGGATCCAGGTCATCAGGGTTAGCAGCAAGCACCATTACCCACTAAGCTACCTGTGGCCTCCAGGCTTGTACCTGTATTTCTGTAGTATAAATATACTCAGAGTATCATTTTTAATGGGTTATTTACATATGCCTGTACATCATGACCTAGAAATAATGAAATACAATCCAATTTATTAAATATTTTAAGAACACTCATATTTGCGTTCCTACTGGTAAGTTCACTTAACTGGTTAAACTCTGTAAGAATGTGGAAGCTAAATGAGATAATAGGCACTTTAATAAAACAACTTATGTCCAGCCAGGAATTCACTCTGTACTGATTAGTAGCTAAGACAGAGAAAAACACTTACAAATGATTTTAGATATGATACACTATGAACTTTTATTTAAGAATGCACGTGTGTGAGCCCGAGTGTTTATCTGCACATCACTTGTGTATAAGAGCCCTTGGGGGTCAGAAAAGGTGCCAGATCATTGGAATTTCAGTTGTAATCTACCATGTGAATGCTGGGAATTGAACCTAGGCCCTTTCCAAGAGCAGTAAGTACTCTTAACTGTTGAGCCATCTCAGCCCCACAGACGTGACATATCACAATCTTCACCACTGGAATTCCTGAGTGGACATAACTTGGAAGACTATTTTGGTTTTATACAATATAAGCATTGTAAAATGAAAATAACAGATTTCATGGTCTTATGGCTCAGCAGTTAAAGAGTTTGATGCTTTTCCAGAGGACCCAAGCTTAGTTTTCAGCACCCAGACTGTATGCATACACCAGCTCCAACACATACTTCTGGTCCTGGCAGGTATCCACACACACGCGGCACATACGTGTACAACAAATGCACATACACATATAAACAAAATAAAAATAAATTTTAAACAGAAAAGAAAAAAGGAAATTTCAAACCCCAGGTTTGGAACTCAAATAGGAGAGGAAGGAAGGAAAAGTGCAGAGAGAAAAAAAGTTGGTTTCTCACTAACGAAAGCTAGAATAGAAAGAAAACATACCTTAAATTTCATGGAGGAAAGTTTATAGAGAATTTCCCCCATGTGCTCACGGATAATCGACCATGTGATTTTATTGTCACTCTGGGCAGTAGTTTCAACAGCTCTACGGGCCATATCATAAAATGAAATCATGTTGGACAGCATCCCCACTGTCTTATAGAATGGACAGAACCTAGGAAGAATGAACAACGGGGAAATTAGCAAAAACAACCTCCAAAGCAAAGTCTTACTTTCACTACATGAAACTTTAGTTACGAATTACTAGCCATTAGTTCTTTAAATAAACATTCTTTGTCTATTTACTGGATGGCACATAAGATTGAAATAGTAGTGGGAAAAAGACACTTCATTGTGGATGGTATAAATGGATAGGAACATGCATGTTGTTGAAAGGAAAATCTTTAAATTGTTAAACAGAAAACAATGAGACAGAACTGCCAAGCTCTAATGACTTGCCAGCAGTCTGTTTTGGTACAAGTAATTAAATATATAACTCAAGTGGTAAAACAACTGATTTGTAAAGACTCCCTTGTAATCAGAGATAAGTTTTAATGTATAATAGGAAAGCAGAGAACCGCAAAGCTGCTAAAGATACCCCATTTTCCTCCTGCATCTTTTCTCATTGTGATGAACCCAGGGTCTTGGGTATGCCAGGTAAACTGTCCCCTTTTCCATTCCCTTCAGTATATTATTTATTTTTATCTACCCATACCTTTTAAAAGCACACACACACACACGCAAACACTTAATTCCACATATCTATCACAGTCTTTCTAGAGAACTCTGCCTCTGTTTTCTTTATGTAGTAGTTCCTTCAGGACAGAACAGACTTCTGAGGATGACACATTGGCCTATTTTCTACTTGCCCTACATTCTAAGCAATGCTTCTGTTTGCTCAGTTTTCGTCTTGGGTGGCAGTGCTTGCCTCCCACCTTCTCTGAGACAGTCTGCTGTCCACTGCTATATGTACCACATGACCTCCTTGCTGGCCCATGAGCTTCCTGGAATTCTGTCTCCAGCATCCACCTTAGCATACATAGGGAAGTAGGGACACAGATCTGTGTGACTGTTGTGTGGATATTGGGGGCTTAACATAAGGTACATGAGCCATTTCCCTAGCTCTTTTTTAAATGGAGTAAAATATGATCACATAGAAAGAAGGCTAGCTTAAGACAAAAGGCTCAAATCCTCAAGGTTTAAAAGAAAAGGGTTCTCTAAAAATGCCACAGAACAAGTAGAGAAAATGAAAACAGGTAAGCAACTGGGGAAGGGGTGGAAAAAGGTAGGAGTGGCACTCAGCAAGGTCTTTTCTAGCAAGAAATTTGGGACTCTGAAATGAGGCAGGAAAGCACAAAATAAATACTTAGGCAAGGAAGGCAAAAAGGAGCAGGGAAGAAAGACGAGGCAGGTGATACTCCCCCAGGTCTGCACGCAAAGCCACAATTCATTATAATTATAGACGTCTGTGAGTGAAAATACTGTCAGACCTTGACTAACAAGCAAACTGACACAAAGGGGCATATTAGATGTCTGTTATGAACATAGAAAATAAGCAATATACTGAGTCAGAATATTGTAGGAGAAAGTTTTCAATATGCAGGCAGCTCTTTGCCAAAACTCAACAGAAAATCCTCAAATAAAGAAAGAAATCAACATAGCATACCTGTCATAAGGAGTGTACCCATTCTGTTGTAGGAAGTCATCCTTGATGAGTTTTGCTACCTCCAGAGTAATTTTATCTGTCTCTGCTAAAGATGCCTACGAAAGGAACGGACAAAGACATTTTATCCTGTTGCATGGGAGCAACAGTAACAATCAACTAGCAAGCAGATATCAGCATACAACCACTATCACTAATAAATGAACTTTACAGAT
Organism: Psammomys obesus; assembly: GCF_907164565.1. Lineage (NCBI taxonomy): Eukaryota > Metazoa > Chordata > Mammalia > Rodentia > Muridae > Psammomys > Psammomys obesus. The sequence continues at coordinate 22,335,419 of NW_026596064.1, forward strand.
GCCTTTTGACTGTTTTTAATGATGGTAAAACAGTACATAATATAAAATCTAGCCTCTAGAAGTTAGGCATAGTGGCTCATGGCTACGATCTCAGTACTTGGCCAGCCGAAGCAGAAAGATTGCCGTGAGTTCCGGGGAGAGTTTCAGGCAGGTCTTAACCGTTCTTCTCACAGTTCAGCACTACAAAGCACAATCACAATGCTGTTAAACATTTTCAAACTTTCCCTTCTTGCACACCTGAAACTCTAAGCCCACAAACTGCATTGTTCTTCTCCCTATTTTAGATAGCTGATAAGTAAAATCACATACTATTTGCTTTGTGACTAGTTTATTCATTTAAAATATCCTGAATGTTTATCTGCGTGGTAGCGTGTGACAATACTGTATTGTGTTAAAGTACTGTCTGCTCATTCACTAATAGGTGGACATTTGAGTCATTTTCACCCTTGGCTATTGTAGAAAACACTGCTATAAACATGAGTATGCAAGCTGATTTGTTTGTTTGTTTGTTTTTTTGAGATGGGGTTTCTCTGTGTAGACTTGGCTATCCTGGAACTCACTCTGCAGACCAGGCTGGCCTTGAACTCACAGAGATCCGCTTGCCTCTGCCTCCCTGACGACTTAATTTCTTAAAAAAATTATTACTTTATGTGTATCTGAACTACATGTGGGCCTGATTCCCAGAGGTCAGAAGAAAGCACTGGGTGCCTCGGAATGGGGGTTGGAGAGGACTGTGAACCACCATGTGAGCACTGGGAACTGAACCCTGCAAGAGAGTTCTTAATCACCGAGCCATCTCACTAGCCTGATTACTTTTTAAAAGCACCTGTGTGTCCGTGTACACCTACATGTGCTCATGTGCACCATGTGCACACAGGTGATCCCCAAAGCAGACGAGGGTATCAGATGCCCTGGAACTGGAATTACACAACTGTGAGCTTCTGATGTGGGTGCGGAGACAGAACCTGGGTCCTGTGCAAGAGCCATAAGTACTCAACTGCTGAGCTCCCTCTCCAACACCATCTTTAGATTTATTTTGATTGTGTGCCTTCCACCCGCATGTATGTCTGTGTACCATGTGTGTGCATTACTTGCAGAAGCCAGAAAAGGGCACCAGATCTTCTGAAACAGGAGTTAAGCGCAGCTGTGAGACGTCATGTGGGTGCTGGGAATTGAACCCAGGCCCTCTGGAAGAGCAGCCAGTACTCTTAACTGCTCAGTCAACTTTCCAGTCCCCAAGCCCCACTTTCTTTTAAACATTTTCTTAGAATTACATACAATATATTTCGATCTACTCTTGCCCCTTCCTTAACGCCTCTTTGATCCTCCCCCACCACTGTACCCATTTTTTTTAAAGTACTTTTTTATATCCTACCTTGTCTCTATTACTTGAATTCAGCCTTACGTTTGTTTGACGGAAATCTACATGCTCCATAAAGTTATTCTGTTTTTTTTTTTTTATTAAGATTTATTTATTATGTATACAGTATTCTGCCTGAATGTATGCGTGAAAGCCAGAAGAGGCTACCAAATTTCATTGTAGATGGTTGTGAGCCATCATGTGGTTCCCGGGAATTGAACTCAGGACCTCTGGAAGAGCAACCAGTGCTCTTGACCTCTGAGCCATCTCTCCAGCCCCCAAGTTACTCTGTTTTTAACATTACAGGATGTTTAGACTATGGTGGATAGGAAGTATTTACTTACATGAGTGCTGTTTTGTTGGTAAGCTATGTTATGGAGCCTCAATCTATAAGTATCAGTGTTTCAAATGCTCTTTGTTGGCAACCACTGGCCAGCCATGAGAAAATACCATTGTTGGGATTGCCAACAAGAGAAAGGGACAAATCCAGCAAGTTCGAGGCAGTCTGAGATGACAAGTGTATATTAGTACCTTAGGCAAGGATCAAGTCTTTCATAGCTTTCTTGGCAGAAAATTCCTTTCACCTCTATTTCTTTCTTCAACCATTTTTACATATTAAGCATACCTCATGTTTTTGTTTTAAATTATAGAAAGATATATATTTTACTTGTGCAAACATTTTTCATTATATAAAGCATTCTCTAGTGGTTTTGACATGTTGATTTTTAAGATCCACCATGTTGTTCTGTGCTACATAATTCAATCTTGGCAATTTCATTCTTTATGTCCATCCTCCATTTTATTTTTTATATTTATTTGTTTATTTATTTATTTATTCAAGATAGTTTCTCTATGTAACCCTGGGTGTCCGGGAACTCATTCTGTGGACCATTGAATTCACAAAGATTCACCTGCCTCTGCCTCCTAGTGCTCAGATTAAAGGCATATACCACCACTGCCTGGCTGCATGCTCCATTCTTTTCCTTCTATCTTTGCCCTTGGTAAAGGGCACTCAAATTTCATCTCATTTTCTACAACCATATATGCTGAGGACTTAAGGTACCCAGCACATTTACAGTGCCCACTCCAGATGATATACCCAATAGTATACCTGTACCAGATCGCACAGTACTCAGCAACACCCTGCTGTACAATTCTTGCCATTCAAACTAATGTAGAATGTTGTGTCATTGCTGGTTGAAGGATTATCCACACATCCTTAGTAATATTTTTAGTTTCCTTTTCTAACCTGTCTGCTCTGCCCTTTGGTTACATTTCAGACAGTAGATCATCACTTTTTTGTTTTTTAACTGAAAACTTCCTTTAAACATTTATTACATTTTATTTCTTGTGTAGGAGTGCATATATGTCTATTATATGCATATATGTCTATTATATCCATGTGCACCCAGGGCCCACAGAGGCCAGAAAAGGGCATTTGATCCCCTGGAACTGGAGTTACAGACAGTAATGAGCTGTCATGTGAGTCCTGAGAACCAAACATGGGTCCTCTGAAAGTGCAGCAGGCACTCTTAAGCACTGAGACATTTTTCCAGCTCCATTGTTACTTTCCCTTGTTATGCTTAAGGAAAATTTAAGAAGTACTTTCCTAATCTTAGATAACAAAAGTAGTCATTTAATATTTATCTTCTTTAAATTTTATTTATTTATATATATATATATACAATTTTGGGGGCGGGGGGTAGGGAAGAAGGGCTGTGTGCCATAACACATGTGGAAGTTAGGACAACTTTCAGGAGTTTCTCTTTTTCTACCATGTAGGTTCCAGGAATTGAACTCAGGTTACTGGGTTTGACAGCAAGTGTCTTTACCATAGACATGTGTTTTTTGTTTGTTTTTTTTCCCTAGGTCTGGAGAGATGGCTCAGAAGTTAAGAACACACATTGCTATTTCAGAAGCCCCTGACTTGATTCCCATACCACCATTGGGTGCCTCATAACTGCCTGCAACTCCAACTCCAGAGGACCTGACACCTCTGGCTTCTAACAGCACGTGCACTCCCGTGCACATATCCACACAGTCAGAGAGACACACACATATTTCTACTTACTGAAACGTGTTTCCTTTTACACCTAAATTTTTAATCTATTTGTAATTTACTTTTGTGTGTGGAGCTGGGAAGCAACCCAATTTCATTTGCTTCAAACACTTTATAGTTTTCCACTGCTCCCCAAAACAATCCATAATTCCCTCACTTGATCTGTGGAACACTATGCAGTATCAATGACCCATATATGTATAAGTCTACCACTGCTCTGTCTACTGGTGTGTTTGTCTGTTATCTCACCAATACCAGTTTTTATTACATTCTTCCTTATTTACTGTTCTGTTTTCCTAAGAGTGAACAAGAATGTCTAAGACAGCAAATGAACTTTAGAATGATTACTGATTTACTCAGATGAGTCAGCTACATTCAGGCTAAGATGTAGCTCAGTAGTAGAGCCTTTGTTTTTTTTTTTTTGCATGGGGTACAATCCCTAGCACTGAATATGAAATCAGCTAGAAATGTGCTTGGTAATACAGTGACTTTGTAGTTAAAACAGAAGTGGCATTGTCAAAAATTTAGTATGTACATGTGTCTGTATGTAGGCCAGAGAATAACTTTGGAGTTTGTTTTCTCCTTCCACCTCTATGTAGATTCTGAGGACCTACATATCAAGCTTATTTGGCAAGCAGCTTTACCCACTGGGCATCTTTCTGACCTGAGAAATGATACATTTTAATCTACTCTGAAGTGTGGACTGTTTTGAGATAATCTTCTCAGATAACATATTAGTTTTAAAATGATTTTAATAGAAAACAATATGTACTTTTACTTAGTTCATATACTCTTTTTTTTTTTTTTTTTTTTTTGGGGGGGGGGGACCTGAATTTAAAAACATATACACATACAAAACCAGTTTCACTATGTAGCCTCTGGCTGGTCTGGAGCTATGAAGACTAAGCTGGCCTCCATCTTATGGATCCTTCAGTCTCTGTCTCCCAAATGCTGGGATTAATAGCATCCCGAGCTATGGCCTCTAATTTTTATTGCTATTGTGAACACTGTATGCTCTGCTAGTATACAGAAATTTCTTTTCATTCTGTTATCTTGAATCACCTAACACTTATTAATTCTGTTTCTCTGTTATTTTTCTAGTTAGGTGAGCACATTATTTACAAATAATGGCTACTAGTTTGTAATGTAAACTTTAGAGTCATGTGGGAAGAGGAAATCTCAACTGAAAAAAAAAATGTGCCTACCAACAATTTGGTCTATGGGCATTTTGTTGAAAAATGATCGGTGTGGGTGGGCCCATCGCACATGGGTGGTGTCATTCCTGGATGGATGGTTCTGGATGATAAGAATGCAGGCTGAACAAGACAATAAGGAGCACCCTTCTGTAGCTTCTGCTTCAGTTCCTGCTTCTAAGTTCCTGACCTCATTGAGTTCCTGCCCTGACTTCTCTCAGTGATAGACTGTTACCTGAAGCAGAAGGTGAAATGAACCATTTCCTCTCCAAGTTGCTTTTGCTCATGGGTTTTATCACAGCAACAGAAACTCTACAACAACAATTTTCTTATTCAAGACTTCCATATTCGACTGAACACAGTGATAGCAAGCATTCTAGTTTTAATCTTCATTTTGGAAAGAAATGCTTTTGAAATTTCTCTACTCTATTAAGTAAAAGCTTCCTGTTTTAGGATATTAATTTGTACTTTCATTTATTTGAGTGTAGCATGAATGTGACTGTGTACATGCCAATGTGGAAGCCAGAGGAGGACCCTTCATCCCTTGAGACAGGGTCTCTCATCGAGCTAGAAGGCTGCCATTTTGGCTAGGTTAGCTAGCTGGTGAACTTCCAGAATCTGTGTCTCTGTCCCTCAATATCAGGGTTAGAGGTGCGTGTAATCATACTTGGCTTTTTGCATAGGTGCTGGAAGTTGAATTTAAGTACTTATGGCTGCCTAGGCAAGTTGTTTTATCCACTGAGCTATCACCCCCAGCTATTCTTTTTTCAAGATTTATTTTAACTTTTATTCATGTGTATGTGTGTTTTTCTGTGTCTGCTGTGTGTATGTGGGGACATGCAGAGGACAGAAGATGGCATCAGATTTGGAACTGGACTTACAGGAGGTTGTGAGCGGCCCAACATGTGTGCTGGGACCTCTACCCAAGTCTTCCGTGACAGCAATGAGTGCTCTTAACCATCTGTCCAGCCTTCCTGCCCCCATTGCCTGGGGAATCAAACTCATGGGCTCAAGTACCTTTCCCTTCCGTGTCTCCAGCAGCAGTACCATAAAGACACACACAAGCATGAGGAGCTAGGCATGTCACTTTTCACAGTTACAAAATTCTACTACTTGTTTTATAAGAGACTTCTAAAATTCTAACAGTAAAGTTCAAATATTTTGGGGCTGAGATAACGTTGTCCCAATGCAGTTATTATAACACGAGTAAGTTATGATGCATTATGTTTTGCATATGGATGTGTACATGTTCATATGTGTGTACAACTCTGCATGTGTGCATGTGGAAGCCAGAGACTGATGCTGGGTGTCTCCACCTTAAATTTTTTTCTCACTGAACTTGGGACTTCAGTAGAATGGTGGCACAAGCAGCCGCAGGGATCCTCCTGTGTCTGCCTCCACAGTGCTGGCTTTCTACATGGGTGTTGGCAATCTGAACTCAGGTGCTTGTGACTATGCAGAAAGTACTTTATTGACTGAGTTATCCCGCCTGTTCCTAAAGATGCATCTTTTGTGTCACATTTGCTAAACTTTGCTTGTTCACAACAGATTATATTTGTAATGCCCCAGTAGGGCTAACAAGTGAGTATTTAATATTTTAATCTATATTCATAACAAAATGTTTTTCTCAAATTGTCATTATCCAGTGTTGCAGGTCTATTTCTTGCTCCTTTGAGAGGATACAATACTCTGTAAATACTAAATATGTAACACTTGCTACAGGTGTTAGCTACCTAACACTATATCACAAGTACTAAATGTGTACTATCTGCTGTAGATGTTAGCTATCTAACAATATATCACAAGTACCAAATGTGTACTATCTGCTGTAGATGTTAGCTTTCTAATAATATCATCCTTTGTTGAGAAGAAATAGGAGGTTGTTTTATCATATATAATAAAAGTAACAGGCCCTGGCAGGGTGGGACACATATAATCTCAGCACTTGAGAGGTAGGGACAGGAGGACTGTGAGTGTGAAGCCTGAACTACATATTGATACTCTATCTCAAAAGCAGGAGGGGGTTGGGAAGAAATCTTAGTCCTGTGATCTGAGAAACTATTCAATTGCAAGATTTAACTTGTCTAAATTTGTTTTCACCATCTTCTTTGGAATATCTAGACATAAGCAACAGAATGTCAGATACATATATCATTAATGGAATTAGAATCTGAGCGTTTGAGTCCCAGCTCTAGTGCTCCTACAAAAATTACATTACCTGGCCCTAATTTTATATATAATTTGACTAGCGGTGGGTGTCTTACCTGTCATGAACCCAGGACCAGGCTATGGAATTTTAAAGTTTCAGTTAGTTAAAAAAAAAAAAAAAAAAAAAAAGTACTACCTGAGGTTTTTGTTTGTTTTGAGACATGATCTCATACTCAGAGCCCACACATACTATTCTGGAACTTACTATGTAGTGCACACAGACTCAGAATTGTGGTACTGTCCCTGATTTAGGCTCCTAAGTGCTGGGATTAGTCACAAGCCAGGCAAGCATCTGAATACCTAATTCCAGCAACTCACACAGTACCCGAGTGCAGCGCCCACTCTAACTCACCTTTCCCACAAGCTGCACAATTTCTGCCAGATCCTCTTCTTCCTGCAGAATCTCCTTAGCTTTGGTCCTCAGAGGAACGAACTCTGTGAAGTGTTTGTCATAGTACTCATCCAAAGCACGCATGTACTTGCTGTAGCTGATGAGCCAGTTGACAGACGGGAAGTGCTTGCGCTGAGCTAGCTTCTTATCCAAGCCCCAGAACACCTGATTTAACAAAAGAAATGTTAGACTTTTCCAAAGTAGTGCAGTGTATCTGTTTGTCCCCAATAAGCACCTTTGTAACTTCTCGAGTCAATTAAGTAGCATATTAGCATATATAAACATAACTGCAATAGAATAAAATGTGCAAAACCCAATCTTAACTAAAAACCACATTTCTCCATTTTCAGAGTGAGTAATACCTACATATCAAACTTTTATTTCAACTTCCTTAAAACTACATCAAATATGATAGTAAAAAGAAAATAGGTGCAATTGGAGCTTATTATGCTATAATAAGAACAGAAGAACCATAAGGGCTTACTGAGATGGAACAGACATTGATTAAAACCTTTAAAATGTTCAGATGAGCAGCTGGAGAGATGGCTCTGTGGTTAAGAGCGCTGGTTGCTCTTCCGGAGGTCCTGAGTTCAATTCCCAGCAACCACAAGGTGGCTCACAACCATCTATAGTGAGATCTGGTGCCCTCTTCTGGCCTGCAGGTATACATGCAGGCAGAAAACTGAATAAATAGTAAATAAAATGTTCAGATGAATTCAAGTTCCTACCATTATCAGTCAATTAAATAATATCTGACATTCATTTTCTAAGGCCAAACACTCAAGATATTTTTTGTATTTATTACTTTGTTTCACCTCCCCCATACAACTTAAAATTCAAAATTTAGCAAGTATTAAATACTTTGAGAACTATGAATTTAGCCTTTGCCATTTCATCTGATACAGTTGGAAACCAAGAAAGATTTTTCCTACATACAAAGTTTTGAATATATTAACATTATTTTAAACTATAGCTCTGTCTGATTCACGCACTTTTTTTTTTTTTTTTTTTTTAATTTAGGCTTCTTTAATTATTACCTATCCACTAAGTTTATGCTTTGACTCAGGTAAATAGCTATGTAGGCAGAAACCACATCTTCCAATCTTGCTCTCACCTGGTATAGTTAATAGAGTTTCACTTTGGAGCCCACAGTTCAAAATGTGGGCTCAAAATGCCACGGTGTTCCCTTGTGGCAGATGGGTGCCCCAGTCATGATTGAAGAGACCCAATTTCTGATGGGGCCATCTGCCTTGGATTACACTGTAATTTTTTGGCATTAAGTAGTTTGGGGCCTATTTAGTTCTACAGTTAGAGTTAGTTTAATGAATAGACTAACTCTAACATAAAGAAAACTTCAGTACCTGGATGTATTTACAGGCTTGCTATATTTAGTATAAACTGTTAAGAACTAAGAAAAAGGAGGGCATGGTGGTGCACATGTTTAATCCCAGTCAGAGGCAGGCAGATGGCTGTAAGCTGGAGGCCAGCTTGGTCTACAAAGTGAGTCAAGGACAGCCAACAAGACACAGAGAAACCTTGTCTCAAAAACAAAACAAAAAGAACTAAGAAAAAAAAACAGAATGTGTTAAACTCTCACAATGTTAAGGTTGCTAAAACATTTTTTTTTCTGCCAATTCTTTAGTGAGTAAATAAAATGGTGGTTACTCAGTTAAACTACAGCTGGGGTGTGGCAGAGGGGAAGTCATACCTGAACAATACCCAAAGTAGCAGATGTGACTGGATCAGAAAAGTCACCACCAGGTGGAGAAACTCTAGAGTAAAAACACAACACAATCATTAGAAATGTTCATGAAAAATAATCACATATATCGAGTATTTGAAAGTTACAAATATGAAGACACCAAAACACTTATAAATAAAAGTAATATATGAACATCAACATTATAAAAAAGGCTAATAGTGTTTGTCTTTGTAGTTAGAAATGAAATTCAAAGCTTCATGCCTGCTAATAAGCACATGAGCTAGCAGCACACAATTCGCCAACCTTATTAAAAACAAGCCAACAAAACCTGTCTGTGTGTGTGCACATCTGCAGAGGAGATGCATGTGTACCCTGGAGCATAGATGGAGGTCAGAAGACAACCTCCACAGTCTGCTTCGTTTGAGAACGTTTCCTGTTTGTCGTTGCGTATGCTGTGTCTTGGGAGTTTCTGGGGATTCTCCAGTCTCCACCTCCCATACTGCTGTAGGGTGCTGCGATTTAAAAAGTATCCCATAACATTCTGTTTTAAGTGGGCTCTGGGAATGCAACGTGAACTTGGTGAGCCACTCCCCTACCTCCTAGCTTCAGTGTTTGCTTATATATAAATTTAAAAGTAAATGACTCTTGGAAAGAAAAATCTTGTTGAAAATAAGAATGACAATTATTATTGAATGTCATCTAGTATGAGAAATGAATCAGTCATTTATTCTAATTCGTTTAGTATTCTAATGGAAAAGATGAAACACAAATGTTCTAAGAGTAAAGTGTGGCTTTATGTAGTAATCATACATCTATACTTTGTCTTTAGCAAGAGATAGTTAGTCCTACGATACAGTGACTTGAATCGACTAAATCAGGGAAGACACACCAGTGAGACCCAAAGATACAGAGGAAGCCTGAATTGCCTCACAAAGTGCCTTTGAAGCTCTACTTAAGAACTGACACTCCCAGAGGAAGCCAAATACATCCACCCACCCTCCTCCTGTGGATGACTTCAGCCATTGTTCCTCAGGAGCATCCACCTTGATTTTTGAGACAGTCTCTCACTTGGCCTGGTGATGCTTACCAAGTAGGCTGTGCTGGCCAGCCAAAAAAACCCCAGGGATCCACCTGCTTCTACTCCCTATCCCAGGCTCTAGGATTAGAGGCATGCATCAACACCCATAGCTTTTTTTTTTTTAATGTAGGTTCTGGAACTCAGTCTCAGATCCCCAGGCTTCTGCGGTGAACACTTCACTCACTAAGCCATCTTCCCAGTCCTCTCTTCAAAATAAATAACTTTTCCTTATTTTCAAATAAGCTGGGCATGGTGGTACATGTCTGTATCGCAGCACTTAGTTGGCAAATGCGAAATACTAGACCCAGGCCAGCCTGTGCTACACAGCAAGCCCAGGTCTCCACTGAATAAACAAATAAATAAAGGAAAGCAAACAGCTTGGCTGCTTACGCTCCTACAATGCTGACACTTCCTTCTCTTTCAGGGTTTCCAAGACATTTCACTCTGCCTGCTCGTTCATAGAAAGAGGCCAGCCGGGCACCAAGATATGCAGGATATCCACTATCTGAAAGACAAAAAGAAAAGTTTAAAAGGGAGTTCTAAGGCAGCCCCTAAAATTCTATTAGTGACAACCAACATGAGACTTACCTGCAGGCATTTCTGCTAAGCGACCAGAAATTTCTCTGAGGGCCTCAGCCCATCTAGAGGTAGAGTCAGCCATCATACTGACATGGTAGCCCATGTCACGAAAATATTCTGATAGTGTAATTCCTAAACAGAAAAGAGCACTGTTAGGTTACACTGCTAGAATACAAATTACTGGCTGTTTTGTCTCTAAGAAATTTTAAAACAATGGGCACATTAAGTATGTCATTAATCATTTTCCCAAGTTTGTTCTTCTACGCACAGAGCTGAGCCATATTTCCTAACCTTAATACAGCAGAATGTGATTAAAATGATGTTCCATGGCCAGGCAAATCATACAGTTTTCTAGACTTCCCAAAGCCCTTGAAACACGTTTTGAAGACTGAAGAGCCACTTTTGGCTTCTGCACAGAATGAAAAGGAGTACCCCAGCCACTGCTATGGCGATCAACTGCAATTTGGAGACTGTTTTGTTTTTGTTTTTTTATTTTTCAAGACAAGGTTTCTCTGGCTGCCCTGGAACTCATTCTGTAGACCAGGCTAGCCTTGAACTCAGAGATGCACCTGTCCTTGACTCCCTAAATTCTGGGACTATTAAGGTGTATGCCACTACTAAGACTTTCTGATGCCATAGCCAATGCTATTCCATACGTTCTAAAAATCAGGGAAGGGTTTTATGCCCTGTTCTCTGTTTCTATAATTTAGCCTGAAATACATCTCCAAGCATAACTTGTCTGTACTATACATCAGGCATGCATATTTAACTAAGTGCACAACCAGACCTGTCCTATAAAACAAAACACCAACAAAGAAGTTTTTGGGTCTTGTGCTGTTACTTATCTCAGCCAAACCTTTCCAATACAGGTTTCTAATCTATTAAAATGGAGAAACTCCCACTCTACATACTTGTATATATTAAAGAAAATAAACTACACATAAATATCTTCAAAAAATAAATTATATGCAACTTTAAAGCAACAGAAACATATAGTTATGTCTGTATTGTCAGAGTCACCAAACCTAATACCCTAATTTTTGTTTTAGCAAGAACAAAACAAGCTTATACAAGCAAAGAGAAAAGTTGTAAACCAGCATTTTATTACGTACCACATCATGACTCCAGGATAAAAACACTAGGTCTAAAATGGTTTTACAAAAGAGCCTTTAATAACTCAATATTTAGGCATAAAAACACAATAAAAACACACCAGATAGTCTATCCTCATGTTTAGAACAGACTTTTTGTATAAGCACAGATGTGTTTTAGGTCTGTGATATAATGCTACCAATACTTGTAGAAAAGATAGACATGAGTAATCAAGGCCTCTCTCATGACCTACAGATTTCAGTGCCTACAAAGAAAAACCAAAAATATAACAACTGACAACTCAGATGAAACCCAAAAAAGCTGGAGCTAACACTCAGGGGTTAGCTGAGCACATGTGAGCACGGGTGGGGATGAGGGTGAAAAGTCAAAGGACAAACTGAGTTGCATTCATAGATTCAAAAAATCAGTATCTTCATCAATCAAAGAGCTTTTATAAATCAATAGGAAAGACATCTAAAAGGAAAACTGACAGTGGGAAGTTTTTAAGGAGATAATGAACATGGGAAAGAAGTTAGTTCATTTTACTTTATAGACTGACTAGGATGTAATAAAGCAACAATTGTTAAAATGTCAATCATAAGTTCTAAGTGCTCAGTACTTAAGTGTTTACTGTACTATTGCTTCAAGTTCTCTATGTGTTTGCTAACTGGATTAGCACTGGTAAAGGTGAAAAACAAACTTTCTCATAGTTATTGCAATACATAAATGGCTTTCAGAATTAAACCATAACCTAATGTTCACCACAAAGATGCCGGTTAGATTATTATTACTGAGGCTGCAGAGATGGTGCAGCAGTTAAGAGCACCCAGCCGGGTGGCCAAAACTCCAGTTCCAATGGGTATAATGTCCTCTTCTGGTCACTGCAGTCATTGTATTTATGCACTAGCACCCCATAATTTAAAATAGTTCTCTTTAAAAAAATTATGCATATGCTCTATCCATATAAAGAAAAACTGCAGTCATAAAAACAATGAGGTAGATTCCCTGTCTTAAAATCACACATGAATATACCATTTCCTTTTCATAAAAGTTACTACCAAACAAGAAGAGCAAAAAACAAAGCAAAACAAAAAACCCACAAAACACAAACAGAAAAACCCAAAAACAAACAAACAAAAAACAGTACTCCAAATTCAGTGTCTAATCCTGTGCTAAAGTAACAAGGGATATGATCTAAATAAGTGAAAACAAATACAGGTGTGAGGAAGCATCAAGAATTCACCTGAAGCCATACAACTCAAATAAAGCTTCTGTGATTAAATGTGATTAAAATTATATGTTCCATGGCCAGGGAAGTCATACAGTTTTCTCAACTTCCCACAGCCCTTGAAACATGTTTTGAAGACTGAAGAGCCACACATGCTAAGGAGCAAAATGACCAGTGGCAGAAGTTTCTTGGGCCCAGTTTGGTATGGAGAAGTAGTAGAAAGATGCAGGTAAAACACAACACATGCAGGCACTCCCTACTCCCATTACATAAAATGGGTGAGGCACAGGAGAGGAGAAAGAATTTACTACCAATGGCTTGCAGTTCACTTTAGAGAATGAGGGAAATAATCACACAATTGTGTTTCATAACACACTTTACAAACAACCATGAAGAATTCCTGTTCCCTTATACCAGTCATAGCCAGTCCCACCCATCTCTTAGAAGATGACTAATGGTAATAAATATCAGTATGAAATACTTAAATAAAAACAATATACATGTAAATACAGTGATGTGATGTCAAAATAGCCTGCCAAGGAACAGATGAAAAGTGTGACTACAGTGAATTAAAAAGAAAACCTTAATCCTGAATCCTTCCACAGACTATGATCTCAGAAAGTATATAACAAGAAGAGCTGCTTTATGAGCTGACAGAACCCAACAAAGACCTGGAACGAAAACAAAACTATTGTACAAATGCAGACTTCATTAGAAGTGACACTATTTATTTCGTGTATGGATGAAAGCCTATAGAGAAGAACTGGACAGGAAATGGTACCTGGAAAACAGAGGAAGGAGGTCCAATATGTCTAATGGAGGAAAAGGATTCAAATACAATTCTCAAAAATCTTTCAAAACAAAAAACACATTCAAAGACTAACAGGGTCCACGGCTTAGAAAGAAGTATCTAATCTATCAACACTGCCATACATCCTAAGAAAGCTATGAGACCTCAAATTTAAAGAGAAATTCCTTGCATCAATAAAGTCACTTCTAAAAGAGAGAGATTTATTCTCAGATTTTGTTCCCAATGTTTAATGCTTGAATAAGTATACTCAGGCAAAATAATATTGATCCAAAACTTTTGAACTTGGCCAAACCAAGGTTTGGATGTCCAGGTTTGGATAGGCATTCCTTCTACTTCAAAAATGAAACTTGTTTTTTTCATAAACAAAATAAATATTACTATGTTAACCCAGTAGATCATAAATCAGGAAGTCTATGCAAGTCAACATATATTAGGAAAAAACACCAGGCAAATGTATTGTTTTGTGATCTTTAAGAGAACTAGAATATATAATATATGGATATAGCTCATGAGTGCTTGCCTAGTATGTGCAAGACCCTGGAAGTGCAGAACAAAAATCAGGCAGCAGTGGGTGTGCAGGGGAAAAGACAGGGAGGAGGAACTGAAGAAGACAACAATGACTACTGGGGCAGCTGGACAGACATCTTATGTTTGGGGCTGGAGAGAAGCTCAAAGGTGAAAAGCTTGTGCTATTCTACTGTGGAGCTCCTGTCCCCTCCAGGTCTTTCTATCTCCCTCTTCTTCCATAAGGATTCTGCCACTCTGCCCAAAGTTTGGCCATGAATCTCAGTATCTTCTTCCATACCCTGGTAGGTAGAGTCTTTCAAATGTCCTCTGTGGAAGGCTCTTGTCATGTTCCTTGTCTTCTACTTCCTGTGTCTATCCTATTTGCCCTTCTGAATGAGGATTTATCATCTTCCCTAGAGTCCTCCTTGTTGTTTAGCTTCTTTAGGGCGATAGATTTTAGTATGTTTATCCTATATTATATGGCAAATATCCACTTATAAGTAAGTATATACCATATGTGTCTTTCTGCTTCTGGGATACCTCACTTAGGATGATCTTTTCTACTTCCCACTATTTGCCTGCAAATTTCATGATTTCCTTGTTTTTCATTGCTGAGTAGTAACAGTGCCACAATACCTGGACGCAGGCAGACCTGCAGAGATCAATACTCCAACCAAGGACCATGCATGGAAGAGGACCTAGGCCCACTGTTCGAAGGAAGTGCAATGGTTGCTCAGTTTCCAAGTGGGTACCCTAGTAAGGGATACAGGGGCTGTCTCTGACATGAATTCAGTGGCCAGCTCTTTGGTCACCTCCCCCTGGGGGATGCAGCCTTGCCAGGCCACAGAGAAAGATGATGTAGCCAGCCTCAATGAGAACTGATAAGCTAGGGTCAGATAGAAGACGAGGAGGAGCTCCTCTATCGGGGGACTAGGGAAAGGGCATAGGGGAAGAAGAGAGAGAGAGTGAGTGAGTGGGACTGGGAGGAGACAGGGAGGGGGCTGCAACAGGGATACAAAGTGAATAGATTATAATAAATAAATAAATATATTTTTTAAAAAAAGGTCATGTTGCTGTTGCAAAGGACTTGAGCTTTGTCCACAAAACCCTGTTGGGTAGCTCATAACTGCCTGAAACTCTAGGTGTAGCAGATCTGACAGCCCCTCTGTCCTCTAAGGGCACACATACATGTGGCAAACACACAAACACACACACATACACACAAATAAAAATCCTTTTAAAAACTTTACTTATTCTCATAATACATAAAATAAATTTGATATTTCTTAAAAGCTACAAATATGATTATATGGGAGTTTTTTAGAATGAAATTCTTTGGGAAAGAAAGACTGGGTGCATTGCTAAATTTAAGGACAGGTTTAAATTCTTTTATTCAGCTCCCAACTCACCAGTGTAGATGGAGGCTTCTCGTGCAGCCACAGGCATATTAGAGGTATTGGCTACCAGTGCTGTTCTCTTCATGATCGACTCTACTTTACCATCAACTTCCATAGTGAGCTAACGGTATAAAATCCATTAGTGATCTTCTAGTTTCTAAGTGTAAGTGTTAACATTTTAGTTTCTCCCCCTACTTTAAAAAACTATAAAACTTGTTTATGTCTAATCCTTTTGGTCAGAATTCCCAAAGAATATCACCCATCATGCCAACCTCTCTTCCGTGTTCCACAGTATTGTTTGACAAATGGATAATTTCATTTAGGACAAAGGAAACCCATTATTTTATGAAAAAGGAAATGTTACTACAATAACCAAGATCACAAAACCCATGTAAAGCTTACACAATTAAATGCTTGGTTTTCTAGGGTCCATTTTAGACACTGTCTCATGTAGTCCAGACTAGCCCTGAACTGGCTCTGCTGGCTCTGCCTACCAAATACAAGCGCGTGCCACCATACCCAGCCAAAACATAAATGCTTTTTTGTTTTATCACTCTCATAAGAGAGAACAAAGATGATAAATTTTTAAGTGTCTAACCTTGAATAACTCACTTTTCATTTTTTAAAATATACAAATCAATCACAAATATTAATTTAAAATTCTTTGAAAGTATCTTGACAACCAAAGCACTATTCTTTACCCAAAAAACATAAACTATTAATTGCCAATGACAGCTGATATGCAGTATTTTCTCTGGAAGATTTTTTGGAGTTTTCTACAGACAGACCTCAGGGAAGTCCCGAAGAACTTCTGACATTTCATTTCCTCTTTCACCACATCCTACATAGATGATCACATCACTGTTGGAATACTTGGATAGAGACTGTGAAATCACAGTCTTTCCACAGCCAAAAGCACCTGGAATAGCAGTAGTTCCTCCCTGAACACACCTGAAGGACAACAAAACAAAAATCAAAAGAAATAGTTATTACTCAGTTGGCTTGCTAATATATACTATCAAATAAAGTAGGTAAGTAATAAAAAATTAAGGTAATTACTCTGAAACATTTCTATACATATACATATATATATATATAATCTATAGCTGACGTAATTATTGGCAACTTATTTGTGCTTAATAGCCTATGTTTTAAGGTGGATGCAAACCAGGTATGATGCTGCATGCCTTTTATCCCAGAAGGTGGATGTCTGTTTGAGTCTAGCCTGTGCTACTTGGTGAGTTCTAAGACAGCCAGGGCTACACAGAGACCCTGCCTTAACTAACTAAACTAACTAACTAACCCAACAAAACAAAACAAAAAACAAACAACAACAAAAAAAGATGGATGTGACAGTTCATGCCTGCTGTCCCAGTATCTGGGAGGCTGAGGCAGTAGGAGCATCCATGACTTGGAAGTTAGCTTGAATTTCATAGTATCCTAGGCAAGGGTGAGGTACAGAGTGATTCACTGTTTCAAAACAATAACAAAAATTAGCAAATATTTTATTATGATTAACCATCTCTATCATTTACAGTAGATGGAAAGTGAAAGTGTATTCCACAAGACACCCAAGGAATGGCTATATGAAAATAGTGAGATAAACAAAATAGCACTAATGACCATGCTTATACAAGTCTGTTCATGAAAAGACAACACATGAATTAAAACTATAAACCACATTTCTCTCCTTTTTAAGGAGTAGAAAAAGGGCTAGGAAACTCATACCTTCCCAAAAAGTCAGTACAGGAGTTGTGAACAGATAAGAGCAGGGGGATCATGGCTAGGCAATATTCAAAGTTGTGAGGAATTAAAAATTTATTGCTTAAATTGATCAAGTACAGGAGCAACTGTTGATACAAATGAGATCAGTTCAAGGGAACAGCAATGCTAAGTGCAGAGCAGAATGAATTCATGTGGTGAGAGGGTCACGTGTATTCTTCAAGAGCTTGGCCAT
Source organism: Psammomys obesus (assembly GCF_907164565.1). Classification (NCBI taxonomy): domain Eukaryota; kingdom Metazoa; phylum Chordata; class Mammalia; order Rodentia; family Muridae; genus Psammomys; species Psammomys obesus. Next base: position 22,352,981 of record NW_026596064.1, read on the forward strand.
GAAGATGAGGGGGAAAGTAGTGACAAGTAGAAAGGATAAACAGGGTAAAGTAAATCCTTTTTCTCCTTTTCCCTTCCTTCTTTCTCACTAAATAGGATTCTTACAAAAAGAGGCAGAAGAGGGAGAAATATTTGAAGAACGTAGAAATATGATAAACTCCAAAAGGGGAGAGAAGAGATGGATGGAATGTGCATTAAGTGGTGGGAGATGGAGGGAGTGCCAGGCTTCATAGTCTCTGATTTCTCAGAGAAAGGGGAAGAGACATGGATGGAGTTGAATATTTGAATTAAATAGAGAAACCTGAAACAGCTGCTGAGAAGAGCAGACATTTATAGTAGAGAAAGCAGGACTGCTACACAGCGGTGTGGACAGAAATCAATTTCCATGGATTTTTCTGGGGGTTTTCTGTGTTATGTGCAAAGCAGAAGGACACAGCTGGACAGATTCATAGTTGGGATTTTGCCAGGTGAGTCTGATGGAATACAAAGCTTTATTATACCACTAGAAAATATTCATAAGAAGCAGTCTGTGGAGGATAATCTGAGTAAGGAAGTATACAAGATAGGAGGCAGTGACAGCAAGGAAGTCAAAGGACAGAGGTCTTGGTAGGTAAGAGTAAGAGTAACCCAAGAGCAACTCTGAAGAGTAAGAGCCTTCAGTGAGAATGCAGGGAGGTGGTGGCCTAAGGTCAGTGTCAAAGTGCCTGCTTAGGGTGAGGCACGGCCTTCTTTTTTAAAGATGAGTTTAGTGATGCAAGGTTGAGGCAGAAACCAATGTTTTCTGGAAATTAAATGATGAGGTCATGCTAGAAAATACAACAGCATGCAGTAAAGCACCATGTCTAACAAAAGGAAGTAAAATGTTTCTCAGCAATGAAAACGGAAAAGAGCATACTAAATTAGTACTATTAGCAGCATATAGTAACACCACTCCACTAATTCTAGAACAACCTAAGAAAGACAGTTATGTGCTTTGTCACAGATAGTCTTTTGGAAATGTTACTTTTCAGTAAGTTTTTAAAACCGTGACTGTGGAGGAAAAAAACTTTTGAGTCTCAATTTTTGGCAACAGATGTTAACTAATTCACCATTGCTACCATAGATAAAACTCTGAGGTCACAGTATTAAATACAGAGAACTCACCTCTGTAAAGATTATGACAAGACAGATACATATGGTGACTTTGGAGCAAATGGTGGGACACAACAAACTTACGGAAAAAGGGCATCAAGAACCCTCTGGCCAGTGAGCAAGGGATGATTGGCGGGGAGCTTCTCAGTGACGGGCCGCACCTGACGCACAGGCCATACTTGAACCATGTTGAACTTTTCCTTCACACCTTCAAATTCAAGCTCCAGGACGACATCCTAGAGAAACAAAACAAAACAAAAAAGGCAGTAGAATTTTAAAGGTGGCTAAATCTGTGAATTGTTCTTCCAAAATGTAAATAAGTATCTCCAGGTTCCTCTTGTGGATACAACAGTGCTTTTATATAAGTAAGAAGGGAGACATATGGTTTTTATTATGTGTCTTTATATGTGATCATACATTTTATAGTAGGTGCATTATCATCTCATTGACTAATAAAAAGTATGGTAGGTTTTTGGAAAGGAACACATCAAGCAATAAATAGCTACATAAACTGTACATGCATGTACAGAAAAGCCTTAGAGGTCACACATGCTCCTTGGATTAGGGAAAAATGCAAGATTCACATTTACTTTTCATCCTATTTTATTATAATAATCATACTGCTTTAATAAAAAATACATGTAAGAGCTCACAAACAATATTCTTTTATTTATGTTTAAAAAGGAAGTGATATGACAACATCTATGAACACTGAGGCTGTTTCAACTATTCACAAATAACTCCAAATTTCAGGAGAAACCTATAGTTTGGTTAATACGGGAATGGTCTGCTCTAGGGCAATTCCTCCGCTTGGAATGAGCAAGTCTCTAAGCTAGTGAACAAATCTAGACAGCTGTTCCAGAACCCCAAACCAACATGTGTTCTCTGTATGTTGTAAAGCACACACTTATTTCTGTAAACACTTTTTAAAAACTGCTTATTGCATTTTACTAGGGCGACACTACATGCTCTCACAGTCTTCTCAATAAAACTATCTTCAGATTCAAAGACTGATAGGAATCTATTGTGTCTGACATTGGGTGACTATAAAATTAATAAAGTAAATAAAGTTAATAAATTAAGTTAAAAATGGTGGACTTAAAGTAAGAATCCACACAACCTTCTTTATAATTAACTATGTAAAATACTGACTGGCAGTTAAAATCAGGTCTATTCTAAATCTAATGAATATGAGATTTAGGCAAATCCATCAGTTAAGAAGAGAGAAAAAATAGCATATTCTTAAGTCCAGGTAAAAACAAAATTATCCATAAGAATTCACACAGTTCAGTGGTAGAGTGATTGCCTAGTATGTGTGAGGTTCTGGACTTGTGCCCTGTCATCACAAAGGTAAGTAAATAAATGGACAAATAAACAAATAAAACAGGAGTCACTCAAAACCTACATATTAGAAATGCTTTAATGCTTTCAGGGCACTAAACTGTAACTGTCATATATGATCATGCTGCTGTGTAGAAGAAAGCCCAGGTGGTACTTACAGAGGCATCATAATGCCCAGGAGGTGCGATGTAAGTCACGCTTCCTCTGTTGCGTGGTGGTAACATGATTTTGTGTTTGATGAGCGAGTTCTCAATGACAATCCCATAAATATCCCCACCAGTGATATGACTACCAACCTAAGGAACAAATGCATTCACTCTTTAATGCTCAAAAACACCCAAGTAGACTTACTCTTATTTTAGTAATATAAAATCACTTGCCTAACTCAAGAATAAAGCATTAGTTCTACAGTCAGTAACTGCATTAAAACCACATCCATGGTTTATATTTATTTAAATTAAGACTACAAAACAGTTCACTAAATACACATTTCATATTCTTTCCCCAACTTTAGGGACTCCTGGTTACACAGACATACCCGTAGGTTTTTGCTGGGTGTAAATTCCCATTTGATATCTCTGCTAAGGGCAGACACATTTACTCCTCTGGGGATGTAGATACTTTGGGTCTGACTGCTGATATCTGATAGAGGTCTCTGAATTCCATCAAAAATGGCTCCCATAATGCCAGGACCAAGCTCTACTGAGAGTGGTTTACCAGTGCGGAGTACAGGGTCTCCAACAGAGACTCCAGCTAGAAACAGCAGTTGAGGAAAACTTAAAACCAAAGTGTGAAGATACTATTAATAGGCAATATCAGTTTAAAAGAGAAATGACATTTAAAAAGATGATAAAATAAGTTCCCAGGATTTTCCATATTTTTGATATTTCAATAGTATTTTTCTGTGTCTAAGGAAAAACACTTCTAGGTAATAAATACTCACATCCAAAGAGTCTGATAAATGTGTATATTCTGACAACTGAATATCAATGAAAGAATCACTTGTAAACTATAAACTGAGAATAAAAACAATCAACTTTAGTCCTAAATGACAACAGTAAGACTGGAAGCCTACTGAATACTTATTTTTACCTCGTTGGATTTTAGCTCAGCTTCACAAACATGATGCCACTGACAAGAATGTAATGCAACAAAATATGTAAGTGGTTAGTCAAGTCTGATGAAGTGTCTAGTATTCCAGTGTGAACCTCAAAAATTCTGAATGACCTGGGAGCCTTCACGTGAGTCTGCTACAGCTGCCCAAATGCCTCTGCACGGTTTGGAAGTCGCAGGTTTAATAAAAGCAAAAGCCTCTCATTCATTTATAATTTTGAACATACTGCTAAAGAATAATAGTTTTCTATAAAGAACAGTGGTACCTAGACCAAAAATTTGAAAATTTAAGAACTAAGGAAATGCTTTAGGAAGAGAAGATAAAGCCTAAAAGTGAGCAAAGGCAGTGAAATGCCTTGTTTTATAGTATTTGTTGGCAGTACAATTAATAAAACTTTTACTGAGATTTAGGAAGGTCTTTCAAAATTAAAAATGGTTACAATGTAGCATTTTAAAAGAAAGACTATAAATCATCAAAATTTATAGTATTTGTTACTAACTCATGATAATACTATATGCTGGGATTATATGTAGCTATTAAAAAAGAACACCTATAAATAATCATAAAAGGTCTCAAAAACATGTATTTTCATTATCAGTATCAAATGATTTTTTAAACCTATAAAAAGTTAAAAGAATTTCTCAAAAACCACTTCTGTATCTCTAGATTGCATCATTACATTTTACTATATTTATCACATCATCTTTAGATTCTGCAATCCAAATATCTTTAAATGGTAAACATGTACAGAATACAGTATACAGTGTGTTATCTTATGGAAAGGACAAATATATATTCCATTTGCTAGGATACACAATTTAAGTTAAAACAAAGTAAAATGATACATATATCTATAAAAATGCCTTAATGAAACCCATTATTTTATATGCTAAAGTAAACCTAAAAGTACAGAAGTACATAAAGATATACAATCATTACAAGCAACTAATCAAAGTGCTTATATAGTCTTGAAATCAGCAATAGAGGCCAAAAAATGTAGGGAGTACTGTCACTGCATACATTTTCATTAACTTTAAGTCTACAAACCATGTAAAAAAGAGTGTAACTATGAGGTAAGGTACAGCTCAGTAGTAGAATGTATGCTTGGCACATATGAAGGAGGTTCTGTGTTGCCTTGCAAACATGAGGATATGAATTCAATCTCCAGAAACCATGTTAAAAAAGCATATTCTTCCAATCTAAGCCCTGGGGAGCCTGTGTCAAATTCTTGGGGCTGGCCAGCCAGCAAGACTAGCCTATTCTACATGCTCTATGCAAAATGAGAGCTCTTGTCTCAAAACTCATGTTGGACGGCATTTCAGGTTGTCTCCTGGCCTTCACCACAGGCATGTGCACCTGCACATAGACAAATAGAGACTTCTAATTTCATTTTTAGATGACTTTGTTCTACATTAGTACCTACTATTCATACAGGAAATACCTCCAAGCATGCTTCTAAGAATAACAAGAAAGCAAAATCTGCTTAAAACTCTTAAGAATTAACGCTGACCTTGAGAATTAAAAGTGTTTCAAAAGACCAGTTCTTTGTGAGGCTTACATTTCTTTACATTTTAATTTCTACTGGAAATAAATTTTTAGCATTAGTTTATTGTGTATACACGAGTGCAGGCATGGGAAGGAGAGGAGAACTTCATCCCATCCGTTTTCTCCCTCCACTTTTGCCTAAGTTCCAGGGATCAGACTCATCCTGCTGGGCTTGGCGCCAAGCACCTTTATATGCTGGCTCTCCTGTAAGCCCTTCCTGTTTTTCACAGAAAACTGTACAGAGATCCTGTGCTTAAGAATCAGTATTGTAGCAACCCAACAGTAAAGAGTTCTTAGTGCCACATTTATAATATTCATTATTATAATGAATATAGTATTCATTAAAGATTGAGAACAGTGAAGGATCCATATTTATTATTTTAAATAAAAATCATGAATGGGCAATTTTAACCATATATACCAATATCATTATTCCACTTGTGCTTTCTTCTGCAGTATGAAATCTTCTAAACAAATTTCCAACTAGATTACCTGAAGTTTTTAACACTAGATGTTAAAGCAATGAAAATTCTGAATGTAATTCCAATTTCTTCACTAAGGGCACTAATTCCCAGTAGCTTTCCCTCAATATATTCCTTTATGACATGTACCTGTCATGCACCATCACTGGTTATTATTGCTTCTACTTTGCAACATCACTCAGAAGGGGGCAGGAAATTGACCAGAAAAGGATACAAGTTTCTTCATACACCTGAATGGTAGCCATGTCACCTTCCAATCGAATAATCTCTCCAACCAGCTCGCTGTGACCTACTCTCACCAGCTCATACATAGCTGCACCTGCCATGTCACAGGCTGTAACCACTGTAAGGAACAAGATACTGTTGATCCAAAGTTCTGTGCGTAATTACATTTAATTTTAATCTAATAAACGCAGTTGCATGCCTTCCCATTTATTCATAGGAAGAAAAACTCCCACTATGGAGTAGCTGTTACAATTTCACGTAAAGATTTATTTTTAGTAAACGATATGAAGAACAAAACAAAATGAACTTGTTAGGCTAAAGTTATTGATTAATGCAATTCAAAAGCAGCCTATTTTAAGCACATGAAGTCCTATATGAAAACTCTTACCTTGTAGTATGAAGTACATTCTGAACAACCCAAGTTACCGTAATACATGCAATGAAGGGTTTTGGAACCATAAACAAACAAACAAACAAACAAACAAACAAGCAAACAGCTTACACTGGAAGAGCTTTAGAATGTTATACAGTATCAGTTTATTGTGCTTGTTTATCCTTGAATGAGAACAATAAGGCAAAGTTTTTACTTTTTACTACTTTAAGCCAGTGCTTCTAAAGTTTCCTTGGCTGTGGTGTGGACCTTCAATAAGCTGGTAATTCTAGGGCAAACACACAAACAAAAACCTTATACATCTGTAGCCTTAGCACTTGGGAAGCAGAGACAGGAGTGTCAGATTTCAAGGTCAGTTTTGATTATATATAGCAAGTTCAAGACCAGCCTATACTACATATAGCAAGTTCAAGGCCAGCACAGGCTACTTTAAATCTTGTCTCAAAATAACACCATCACCCCATACATGCATATGTAATCCCTCTTATAACATGGTTATAAGTCATGTTTATAACCAGCACACCACTGTATAAACTTTCAGTTAAGAAAGGACCTCTATTTTTTCTTTTTTTCGCAAGTAGGAGCCAGAATTAGAACTTGCTATTTTGGACCATGCTGTCTAGCAAGCAGAAGTTATTTATCTGGAAGGGAAAGAAGGGTGTCACATTTGTAGAAATATGTAAGAATGAACCTATTCTTACCATTTAGCTTCTGATACAACTGACTACAACTATGTGATAGGGACCTATTCTTACCATTTAGCTTCTGATACAACTGACTACAACTATGTGATAGGGACTATTGGAGTAAAAAAGAATGTTTAATTAATCCTGCTTTAGAAACTGAAGATTTGTTCATTTCTTGTTTACTTCTGTATCTAAATAAAGAACTAAGATGGTCTGAAATATCAGATAATTAATATCACTTCTCTATTAATAAGTACTTGGAAATCAACTCCAGGACAGTAGCCTACACATTTTCACACAACAGTTTTACCTAAGCTCTCTGATGCTGTTCCTTTGCTCTATTCCTAAAAGTTCTCATGTTTTGCGTATCACTAAGGAGAAACTGTTCATGTGATCACAAGAGATAAAAAAAAAAAAATAGTGAAATATTTATTCTTCTTGCCAGTGAGCTGGAGCTCACTTAGCTCTTGGAGAGAGAAAAGTGGAACACACCAATTAAACCCCTCATTTTGCATATACACCAAAAAGGTGTCATCACCTTCACTATAATTAGAACAAGACAAAAACTACAGCATGAAACTTAAAGGAAAAATGGATTTTAATATCAACAAACAGATTGCAATTCTAAATTGTAATTCAGATTTTTAGTCAGAATATTCAACAAAAAAAAGTGAATACTGAAATGAGATAATTATTTAAAATCAGAGCTCCAAGGTTTGATGAAGTGGATATAAAATTTACAACTACTTTCTATTCTCAGTGTCAGGTCATGAGACTTCTCTCTTGTAGTCAGCTGAGAGATCACTGGAGAAATCATTCAGATGGACATATGAACATAAGGAAGAATAGGTATCATTCCTAAGAAATGCCCTAAGATCATTATTAAAGCTCAAGTCAAATCGCTAGACATTAACTGAACATTTACTATACAAAAGGCACTGTGCATTCAAAGCTATAAACCTTAAAGGTTTTTCAAGTTCAAATTTAACAATATTAAGCTCTATTTACCTAACAAGCATGGTATCGTAAAGTTGCATCTCAATGACAGACCATTAAATGTACATGATTAGTGCTGGATGAACCATTACAATGCCATATTACTTCACTCTCATATTCACTATGAGATCTTAAAGTAACAAAACATTTATGTGGGTCAGCAGAAACCTGTGTTTCTCCCCAGGGCACCTTAAGAAGATGCTGACCACAAGTGAGACATGCTTGCTCTTAGATGATTACTACATATTGCTTACCAGGCCCTGACACTCCATGTACATAACCGAATGTGCTTTCCTTATCTTCATCACGTATTTTGGGTAGCCTGGAGAAATCCATTGTGTTAATTTCACCTAAGAGAGGGGGTGGAGAGCAAGAAAGTAAATCATGATTACAAACTCTTAAAACGAAATAATTAGCAGTTACAATACCATTTAAAAATAATGTGTAACATTACACACACACACACACACACACACACACACACACACACACACACTTTGGTTTTTCTCTTTGTAGCCCTGGCTGTTCTGAAACTCACTGCAGATCAGGCTAGCCTCAAACTCAGAGCTCTACCTGCCTCTGCGTTCTCAGTGCTGGGACTTAAAGACATTTGCCATTATCACCCGGCTTAACATAAAATTCTTAAAATTTAGTTTAAAATACCTCATTCTTAGATAAGCCACCATTATAATAACTACAATGAATGCTTACATTCATATTCTATAAAAAACTAGAATTTTCTGATTTATCTAGCTAGCCCTTTAAAATTAATATCCTCACCCATTATTTCTAACTTCCTCTCCAATTATTCTGACTCATTCCATAAAGCCTCAGAGCTTTGTGAAGGCTTTGTCTGAAGAACGTTTCTTTTAGGTTACCTAGCCCAGACCCTCCTTTAGAACTCTATTCAAACGCCACCTTCATGTGGCTGCTCTAAGCAGCAATTTAAATTGTGACATACTGTCACAATTTTTCCAACACTTTATTCATTATTTTTAATCTTTTGAGTGTTTTGTCTTAATGTATGTATGTGCTCATACCTGGTACCTGCAAGAGGCCAGAAGAGGGTGTCAGATTCCTTGGAACTGGAGTTATGGACAGTCGTGAGTCACCGTGTTAGGAACTGAATCCAGGTCTTCTGAAAGAGGAACAAGTGCGTGTGACCACCGAGCCATCTCTCTAGCCCCACCCTTGATTGATTTTTAATCATAGACCTTTTTATAGTGTAACTAACTGTGTATTTTACATTAAAACCTACCTTTAAAATTTGCCTGGGGGCATTTTCCCTTGTCTTTTAGTAGAACACAGAACCAGTTAAGAAAATTTAGTTCAGGAGCTTGAAAGAGGTTTAGTGGTTAAGATCACTTGCTCTTGCAGAGGACCAGGTTCAATCCACATGGTGGCTCACAACTACTAGGTACCTCCAGTTCTTGGAGAGGCAGGGAGGCTGACATCCTCTTCTGGCCTCCTCAGGCACCAGGCATGCACATGCTGCACATACATGCAAGCAAAACTCATACATACAAAATAAAAATACATAAATCTTAAAAAAAGAAAAAAAAAACCCTTAAGTCAACCTCTACCTTTAGAGAAGTAAAATCTGAAAACTCTAGACAACAGCCCATATCTAAACAGAAAATAGAAGCTTGGCCTTGTGACTCACAGTTGTATTCCCAGCACCTGGGAAACAGTCAGGAGGTCTGTCAAAAGGTTTGAAGCCAGCCTGGTCTACAAAGAAAGGTCCATACCAGCCTGTACGACAAAGAACCCTGCCTAAAATCAAAAAACAAAACAAAAAGAAAAGAAAAACAACAACAACACATAAAACAATAACCAAAAAGGAAAGTCGACCATGGGCTCTAAAGTTGAGACTACTGATTTACCTTAGTAATTATTATGATTATATTAGGGTGGCAGAACAAATGCTGTATGTGTGAAAAGTTAAATAACACCCCCAATCAACCACAAAGTTAGTCATAGGTCATTCAGCAATAAAGTGGCAACTCATATGCAGATGTGGTTCAAAGACTACAATGTTAAATGAGGCCACCTTGAAGGTCAGGTAGTATTTGCACAAACTAGGAAAGGCACCCTGTTGTTGATAGGTCAACAACAAAAGAATGGGAATAAAACATTCAGGAACAGCAACCAGACCAGCTTGGCTGGTATAAAAGCTTATGTTAGGGCAACAATAGGAAATAAGAATGCAAAGATATATGATACTAATTTATGGGTCTCTACCTGAATGTCAAGAAAACAAATACACTTCATCCTATGGACAAAAGGAAGTAAGTGAAAATCGAAGGAAGAATGGTGTTTTGTTGTTCTAACATATTAAATCGGGGGAAGACTGCACGTAGAACGAGAAACTAAATTCTAGGCTTGAAAGTCAATGAACATCTATGTACTGAATGTTTATTGCATTCCTCCCATGGGAACAGTCCTGTTTTTAAAGCTAGAGAATAAAAGCCGCAAGTTACACACGCTACTGTTTTCTATTTTTAAGGAGCTTTTGCTGATTTACCCAACTGAAATACACAGAACATGATGTTAAGTGCTCAATTAAGGTATAAACACTGTATGGGGAACAAAGGAGAAACTGGCCCTACTGTAGAGAATGTAGGTAAAGTATAGATCAATATGGATAAAGCATATATACCAAAAGGAAGTTGGAAAGCAAGTTTTGAGGACGGTTGAGTCCAGATAAAAACACAGGCAGGGAAAGCCAACTCCTGAACTTCGCTGAGTATGGCAACATAAGGAGTGATTCCTAATATTTTGAAGATGCTACAGGATTACATACCACATACACACAATTTGCAATCTTTAGCTAAAATATAACAAAGCTGGTGTAGACATTAGGAATCTTGGGTGTTACTCACTGAGACCTGGGCTCAGGCTGGCTAGCCAGAGAGCTCTAGGTACCATCAGTCTCAGCCTCCATAAGCACATGGTGCCTCACCTGACTTTTTAGTGGGTGTATGCTGAAAACTGCTGAATTGGGCCCTCATCCTTGCACCACATTTACCAATTGAACTATCTTCCTAGCACTAAGAACAAGATTTTCCCAACACACATACAGATATACACATACAAAATTCTTTAGGCCCTGCCTCAGTAGTTAGAATTTAATGTTCTTAACAGAGGAGATGAGTATAATTACCAGGACCCGTATGCTAGCTCACAATGGTCTATAATCCAGTTCCTGGAGATCTAATGGCTATTCTGACCTCTGTGGGGTCCTGCAAGTATGCGACGTGTACACACACATACAGTCAAATAAACATGGTAATGAAGTCATCACCCAGACTAAGTTTTTCCCCAGTGTGGTATTCCCTGTATAGTATTTGTGATACATGATCATCTGCCCAGTAAAGAGGAAACAGCATGAGACCTTGAGTCAGCTGACTTGGGATCACACTTATGTTCCTCTAATGATATGCTGCAGGAAAACTTCAGACAAATCAAAATCTCTTACCTTTAAATGAAAAACAAGAATTATGCTGCCATTTACGCAAGAATTCTGACTTAAGTCCAGATTTGGTCAAACATTCCTCGTGAAATGAGAAATGCTCACAAACACTCCCCTAGCAATGCTACTTGAATTGCATCTCAAAATTGAAAAAGCCACTTAGTTCCAGAAATGCCTTCTTTCACAAGGAGTACACATGACTTCCTGTCCATCCTCTGAGAGTGTCTTCTGTTGTTCCTTGCTCAAAGGCAGTCTTTTTATGGAACCTCCCTCCTTGGACTATTCTTTCAGAAAGTAATTTATGTTTGTATTGATCGGTTTTAAAATGAAGCAATAGAAATAAAAATGCGTTACATATTTTGTAAGTACAAAGGAATATTACTTCAGAAAATCTGGATACTTCTTTGTTTTGGAAGACAGATACCAAGGCTTTTTAGTCAAAAAGCTTGAGTTTAAATTTGTAAATTGCAGCATTGACAAAGTCAAATTCCTTTGACTAGCCTGTTTCATCTGTAGAGTCTAACAGACATCATTGGTCTGCCTGAGAGAAAAATGACATAGAGAGTAACTAATTTAGCCAAGACTGCCTAGCTTCTAAAAGGTATGTTTAATGTAACAGCAGCTGCTTCTGCTTTTTAAGATTTATTTTTTATTATATTTATGTGGTGTGTGTGTACAGGTGCCTGTGAAGGCGGGGTGGGAGGTTAGGGATGTCAGGTCCTCCTAGAGCTGGAATTACAGTGGATTGTCCTCTGGAAGAGCTGTAAGTACTTTTAACCACTGAACTCTTTCCAACTCCTATGCCATCCCTTTGAGAGTCACTATAGGGTCTCATTATGTAGTCTTGGTTGATCTAGAACTCACTATGTAGACCATGCTAGCCTCAAACTCAGAGATCTACCTGCCTCGCTCTCCTGAGGACTATAATGAAAGGTATAGTTATGACTTTTTCTTTCTTTTTAATGTAGATGAGTGTTCGGCCTGCACGTATGTAGTATGTATGTATGTATGCCACATGCATGACTGATGACTGCAGGTCAAGAGGGCAGAGCCCCTGGAACTAGTTAAAGATAGTTGTTAGCCACCATGTGGGTGCTACGAACCAAATCCAGATCATCTACAATAGCAACAAATGCTTTTATTCTCGAAGTCACCTTTTCAGGCTTTTTCTATTGTTTGAGCAAAACATAATTGCCTGTGTAGTCTTTTTAAAAATTATACTATGTAATTTATCATAATTTTATTTACTAAAACAAAATGTGACTTTAACATTAGTGATATGGCAGCTGCTATATTACAGGCAGAAAATATGGTTTACTACCCAATCTTCCTTTCAATCATCTTCTGGCATGGTGAGAGAAAAGCCAGCTAGCCAGTTAAAATTTGGAGATGTGTATGTTCTCAGAAGCAGCACCGGTTGATTTTAGAAGAATACAAAGCCAAGATAACTGAAGAGTGCCTTACAGGAGGTGAAGCTAAAACTAAAAAGATGAACAAGGAGGCATCAGACTATACAGTAATCATTTAATTCTCCTGGGCTATAGAAAGGCCTTCTTTAGATTCCATGAGGCCAAACAGTTATCTTTTGTAATTTTTAAAATAGATATTTGTGGGGCAAGTAGGTGGGTCACCCCACGTTATGGACTCTACTTCACTCGTCACTGCTTAGTATGTGGCAGCACTTAGATACCCCAAGAGACAGAGCAGAACTCAAACTTGGAACAACAGATATTTATATTCTGGGTCTTCCCAATATATATAACAATGATTAATGGAAAGAAATCAAATAGGTTTGTTTATTTGTCAGTTGTCTTATGGGTTTACCAGTCAGCTGGGAATTTTGGTGACCTATTCTTTTTAAACTTTTAAAAAAAAATGTTTGAGGCACATAGTAGGCATTAGAAGCAATAACATTAAGATAAAAAAAAAAAAGAATCAAAAGCCCAAGTGATAACTCTACAAATTTACTTCTAGATGACTTGTCACCAGATGCATACCTTTGCTTTTCACCTGAGAAATACTCTTAAAACAGCAAATTAAAAGACTTCTTTTTTTCTGCCCTTAGGAGGAATGTTGGGGACAATTCCACTCTTTCAAAAAACAACATAGGGCTGAAGAGGTGGCTCCGTGGTTTAGGGCACTTGTTGCTCTCACACAGGACACATGTTCAGTTTCTAGCGCCTGTATGCTGGCTCGCAACTCTTGTAACTTCAGTTCCAGGGGGCCCAGTGCCCTCGTCTGAACTCTGAGGGCAGCTAAGCATGCATGTGGTGTACATACATGCAAACAAAATATTTGTACACATACATCTAAATTTTTTAAGGCCAATATAAAGAGAAAGGTATGATTAAGAGAAATTTAGCTCTCTCTACTGTGCTACCGTATATAAGGGGAAAGATTACAGATACACCCCTAAACAGCTCTTACCACATCTTTCAGAATAAATTATGACAATTATGAAAATAAGACTTTTTTAAATTGTAAAATTACAGGTACTTTGTATGCTTCTAAAGTGACCACCCTTTAATGGCAATATAAACACTTGTATGTGCTGTGTTCATGTCTCAATGCCCAACCTTTGATCTCTCCATGGTTTGTCTTATCACTTGTATCTGTTCAAATGTATCCACCCTAAGATACATTCGTATAACATTGTCTCCCTCCTCCTGTACTCATTTTCAAGTCCCTTAATTTTTGAGACACAGTTTCATTATGTAACCCTGGCTAGCCTAGACCTTGCTATATATACCAGACTGGCCTCCAACTCACAGAAACCTGTCTCTGCATCCTGAATGCTGGAATTAAAGGCGTGTACTACCATGCCTAATATTCTCAGTTCTCTTCCTTTGGTTTTCTTCATAGCACTTCTAATATATAAAAGAAAAAAAAATCCCATTTATTGTGTGTCTGATCAAGCATGTGAAGAAAATAAGCACTAAGTGAATAGTTTTCAAATAACTTCTTATTGCTTCTTTTACAAATGAAAAATGAAAGAGTGGAAAGTTTAATTAACTTTAACCAACTGAAAAAAAGTACCAAATAGTAAATGCAAGACATGTACTTGAACCAGGGCAGTTGGCCTCTAACCCTATGCTCTTTTGGTATTTATATTCTACTGAATCCTTAATTTACTATGTCAGTTTCTGGTGCTTGCATTGAAAAAATTCTATCTGATAAAGATAATATTCTCTACCTCATCATGACAGTTACTTCAGAATATCTCAAAAGCTCTCTCTTCTCAGATCTATAATCTTTTGAGTTCTTTTCTCTGACCTCTATATCAGCTTTGTCAAGATAATATTTTTTTTTTATTAACCATTTGAGTTTTTTACTGTTTATAGACATACAGGTTACTTCACTTGTAACAGTACATGGTATCACTTTGTACAGGTGATCAAGACAACATTTTATATGAATATGAAAGTGGTTAATTAAAATGAAAATTTGTCAGGTAGACATTATAGAGACTTGATAAGTGACTCGAACTGAGCATATAAAAGTTTGATAAACACTCTCATAACATTAATTTGTTAGCAACCTTTCCTTATTATATATACAACAGTCAAAATAAAAAAATGCCCTACTAAAACCTTTGTGCACTTTAAATATTCATGATCTATGTCAAACTGCAGGGTTTTTTAGCTGTTGTTTTGGTTTTTGAGATAGGATTTCTTTCTGTGTAGTCCTGGCTGTCCTGGAACTCATCCTGTAGACCAGGCTAGCCTCTAACTTACAGAGATCTGTCTGCCTCTGCCAACTGAGTGCTTGGGATATGGTGTGCAACAACCCTGCCCAACAAACAGCAGGTTTTAAGGATGTCAGACACGGGCTGGAGAAGAGCCTGAGCTGTCAGGAGAGCAATCTGTTCTTATAGTGGAGTCTATTCTTGTGCCCAGTTCAAGGGGATCCAATGCCTCTGACCTTCTGAACACACATGAACCTTGGGCACACATATGTACAAAGCCCCCCCCCACACACACACACTTAAAATAAACATGTTTAAAAGCTTTCTAAAGCATTTTCAACAGGAAATTTAGAAGTCATAATAAATTAAGAATTAATCTTATTCCAAGTCTTCACAGTAGAAGGTTCAAGTATACTATGATTTAATGCTCCATAAAATTCCTTCCTTACAGTTATCCCTAATGTTCTCCATTATATAAAAAAGAAATCAAAGCTGAGCATGATGGCAGCACTCAAGAAGGCAGAGGCAGGTGTATCTCTGAGTTCGAGGCCAGCCCGATCTACAAAGTGAGTCCAGACAGAACAGCTATGGCAACACAGAGAAACCCTGTCAAAAAAAAAAAAAAAAAAAAGGAAAGAAACAAAACAAAAAGAAATCAAGGAACAGCAGTGCTGGGATAATATAACTCAGTGATAAAAAAAAAAAAAAAAAAGCACTCACTAAGCAGGCTGGAGTACCTGGGGTACAGCACTACAACCCAGTCATTTAAAAACAAACAAACAAACAAACAAACAAACAAACAAAACACCCAAAAACTCAATGATTGCATTAAAACGTATTTTTAGCTACAGGACTCCTACTTTACTTAAGGATAAACAGCAAATACAATTGACAACTAACACTCCCTTAATCATAAATCATATCCCCTTCATATTTGTGAAAAAGGAAAAATCCAGAAGGCAGCACAGCAACCATCTGACTAGTGAGTCATTGGTGTCTCCCCCACACGCACTGCAGAACACTGCAGTGACAAGCAACACCAGAGGTCTGCTGTCTCACCTCTATTTTATAACACAGACCTCAAACTGTTACTGGTTACTATGCTAAACCCAGTAATGTCTTTTTTCCCTAAAAACTACTTTTTACTACTATAGTTTGGGCTGAAAATAAGGTGAAAGTGACACAAAAAATACTAGGGTTCCAAGATAATTCACATACAAATCTGACACTTCAATGACACTGGAGTGTTATTTAATGTTAATATTTTAAAAAGAACAAACTATCTCATTAAAAGACTAGCTTTGAAGGCATAGGGGTTTTGTTATTTTGTTTTTAAAGAAAAAGAAATCCAGTAGATTTCAATTAAGTACTTAGTTTTTTGTTATTGTAATTGTATGTATTGAAAGGCATACAGTGTTACAGGACATGTATGCAGTATGTAACGAACCAGAACAGTAGGTACGTTTCCACCGCTCCATTTATTTACTGATATACTTTAAAGTTTATCTACTTACCAGTTCTATCAGAAACATATATATGGAAGATTTATTCCACTATGCAAACCCAGCCAGACCCTTCTTCTCTTGCCAATAAAACCTGTAATTTGTTCAAATTTTGGAAGTCTATCATAGTTAACTTCAGATTTTTAGCAATGACTTGCTCGGCAAGAACCTGTTTGGGAACAGTCTGACTAATAAAAGGCAAAAAAAATCCTTTCGGAGCTTCTGAAAGTAATTTCTCTTCTCTTTAACAAAACACAGGCTATGAGGAACAACACCCTCCTGGCAGCTGGTCATCTCCACAGGATGCTGAGTTGTAGCAGGTCTGGGACTCTGGAAAGAGCTGATATGGGTAGGCAGACTACTTTCCTTCAGATCAAAAAGCTCTGGGTCCTTGTTCTTTTACTGATTCACTTAATTGGCCAAAATAGCAATAAAAAAGTAAGTTTCAGGAATAAGTATTTTTACATGTATACACATTTCATAGGATCATTAAGAAAGAATGAATAGATGAGAAGGTAAACTTAAGGTCATTAGTGAAACAGTTTATGAAAATTACTAATATTCTAAGAAAATGTATAAATAAAGCTGTGAGTCAAAAGAGTAGAGAAGCACATTAAGGCAAGCTGGTCTAATAGGATCGGGGAACATGACGCAGAAGTGCATGCATACCTACACACACATCTAAACACACACACACAGAAACACAGACACGTACTCAGTCCAACTCCAGCCCTGTATCAAAAGCATTTTTGAAAAAATAAATAATGAAGACTTAGTCTGGAAACAGACGCTTTAATTTAATCAGTTAGTTAGGCTCAAGCTTAGCTGTTAACCCTTGCCCTTAGTCGTTTTTAATAGCATTTCTAGAAGTGGTCATAATTTCCTTTTCTTTCTGCAATGTGCAAAAGACCTGCATACAGCCACATGGACTTAAAAAAATATTATGCAATATTTTAGAACAATGGAGATTTAATGCAGCAAATAAGAGCTGCATTAAAGCAGCTACCTGCATTTGAAGAGCTACCTTAGAAGGTAAAGGAACGAAGTTCTGAATTAATGATCAAAAGAATAACCCATAATCATAAAAAAAAGACATTTGAATTTATTACTAAGGAACATGGGAAGCAATTTAGTAATATGGCCCTTGAGGAGGCTTCATTTCTATGGTTGTGATAGAATAACCTGACCAAAGGCAACTTAGGGGAAGAAAAGGGCTTATTTTGCTTATAATTCTGTCATTGAGGAGACCTAGTCAAACATCTTTCATAGTCAAAAAGGGAGGAGGAGGAGGACACACATGTGGCTTGCTTGCATTTACCTAGCTTTCTCTTGTCTTACATAGTTCAGAACCCCTGGCTTAGGGAATGATGTGGCCCACAACTGTCTAATTAACAATCGAGGCAACCAAGTCCCCCCAAGTCAGGCCTACTGCCAACCTGATTTAGATAACTCATTACTAAGAAAGACCACATCCAAGGTGATTCTAGCTTGTGTCAAGTCGACAGTGAAAACTAACCAGGAGAGCACTTCACATGGATAAAAGAACCTTTATAACCTGGGTTGAAATATATGACTATGGCAAAAAGTCCACAGATATTTTTCAATTCAGTGGACAAGACATCAGCATTTCTAATGGCTTGCCCAAGTATATTTCAATTAGTAACAGCTACAGTTTATTTATTAAGTTGACTGTAGGTCAAGACAGACTTAGTTATTCATAGAGGCTTTAAATGGCATGATTTGCTAAGGAATTAACTTGGTATTTGCTTAGTCTTCAAAACTGCTCTTGTGCAGCACTTAATTAACCATTACTATAATTAGGAATTTGTGGAACAAATCCAGGTGGGTAGCTCACTTCTCTAATTCTTGAGTTAGGAAAACGAGGCAGGAGGAGCTCAAGTTTAATGCCAGCTTGGGCGATGTAGTGGGCTCCTATCTCAAGAAACTAAAAAGCAGAAAAGTGAGATGTCAGAGGGTAAAAGCTTCTGCCTCCAAACCTGATGACGTGAGTTCAATCCCTGGCACTGACAGGGTGGGAGGAAAAAAAAATAGAGTCCCATGAGTGGTTCACTACCCTCCACATGCTTGCTGGGCCATGCAAGCTCCTACTACCCACATGCATGTGCAACCAAAAAGCAAGAAACAAACTAATCAATGCCCTTCTTTACTTCTGGACTGTAATTGCCAGGAAAACTGGGAGCCACCAGCTTTTGTCATAAAGCAGTCTGGCTGCCCACATAGGACACAAACACCCCGTATTATTCAGTTACAGTCTTAGCTGGGGCATGTGTGAAACAGGAACTCCCATTCCCAGAGTGAAAACTGATAGCCCTTAGAAATAGACTGAATAGAGCTTGGCCTAATACCCAATGACCCAGATTTTTAAAATCAGTACTTCTCTGAAGCCAAACTGAAGCCAAATACTATCAAAGAATAAATTTCAGAAATAAAAGGTATTATTAAACATCCCAAAATATTAGGAAAGTACTTTTATTAAATATATTAACTTACTAAAATTTAAATGTTATGTTTATTAATAATTTTAGTGGTCTAAAATATTAGCCAGAACACAAATAACTCTATAATAACTACAGAGTGTAAAATCTATTATTTAGGCTAGTATTATTTAAAAATTTACACACAACTTAAAAAGTATAAAATGTATACACAGACAGAAAAATTAACAAGTGACTTTTGACAAAAATATAAATTTAATAAAGAACTGCTATCTCTTCAACAGTGACAGTAGAATAAACAGATATGTATATACAAAACCAAAAATCACCACCAAAATACTTCAATCTCACCTACAATATATAAAAAAAACAACTGAAAATGGATGGTAGGCCTAAATGTCAAACCTATAACTGTAAAATGTTCCTTGAGAACCGGAATTAGATTAATTTATTTAACATAGACAAAGAGCAAACTGACAAACTGGACTTTGCAAGAAAATGTTTATAAAGCAGAAATATAATCTTAATATAGTTTCAGAAAAGCAATGCTTTTTTCTTCACAAATTTAGTTTCTAATTTTTTTCTTTTATTAAAATATTTTTCTTCATTCAATATATTCTGATTCTTGTTTCCCTTCCCACAACTCCTCCCAGATCTTTCCCTCTTCCTCACCTACCAAAAGCACTTCCTTTGAAAAGCAACTCTGAATACTCATGAATAAAGAAGACAATGTAGGCTGGTGAGGTAGCACAGCAGATAAAGCACTTGCCATCAAACCTGATGACCTGAGTTCAATCCCTGGGACACATATGATGGAAGGGAAAAATTGATACTCCAAAGTAGTCCTAAGCCTCCAAACTAATACTATGACTTACACATGCACACGAATTAAAAAAATGTAATTTAAAAGGCAAAGACTTAAACATGCTAATATACATAAATACACACATATGGATAACTAATTTAAAAGATGCCTTCTATCATTGATTACTAGTTAAACACAAAACTTTAAACCATGATGCTTATTAGAATGGCTAAAATTTTAAGGTAGTATTAGTGAGGATTAGAAACAGGAACTTTTGGATATATGCCTACGAGTGGTAAAGCTGGATCTTGAGGAAGCACTATTCCTACTTGTCTGAGAAAGCGCCGGATTGATTTCCAAAGTGGTTGTACAAGTTTACATTCCCACCAGCAATGGAGGAGGGTTCCCAATTCTCCACAACCTCTCCAGCGTGTGTTGTCACTTGAGTTTTTAACCTTTGCCATTCTGATGGGTGTAAGGTGAAATCTCAGGGTCATTTCGATTTGCATCTCTCTGATGGCTAAGGACGTTGAACATTTCTTTAAGTGTTTCTCTGCCATTCTATATTCCTCTACAGAGAATTCTCTGTTTTTGCTCAACCATGTTTGTAGCAGCTTTATTCATAATAGCCAGAAACTGGAAACAACCCAGATGTCCATCAACGGAGGAATGGGTACAGCAATTGTGCTATTTTTACACAATGGAATACTACTCAGCAATTATAAACAAGGAAATTATGAAATTTGCAGGCAAATGTTGGGATCTAGAAAAGATCATCCTGAGTGAGGTATCCCAGGAGCAGAAAGACACACATGGTATATATTCACTTATATAGATCTATAAGATAGGATAAACATACTAAAATATGTGCATCTAAAGAAGATAAACAAGAAAGAGGACCCGGGGTAAGATGATCAATCCTCACTTAGAAAAACAAATGGGATGGTCATGGGAAGGAGAAAACAAGTAACAGGACAGGAGCCTACCACAGAAGGCCTCTGAAAGACTCTACCTAGTAGTGTATCAAAGCAGATGTGGAGACTCATAACCAAACCTTCTGCAGAGTGCAAGGAATCATACGATAAAAGGGGGAGGTAATATGACTAGGAGAGGACAGGAGCTCCACAAGGACAAAATATGTCAGGGCACAGGGGTCCTCTATGAGACTGTTTCTCCAACCAAGGACCATGTATGGATATAACCTAGAACCCCTGGATGGTAGCTCAGTATCCAAGTGGGTGCCCTAGTAAGGGGAACAGGAACTATTTCTGACATGAACTCAATGACTGGCTCCTTTACCTCTGCCTCCCCTCTCCCCAAGGGAGGATCAGCCTTGCTAGGTCACAGAGGAAGACATGGTAGCCAGTCCTGAAGATACCTGATATGCTAGGGTCAGATGGAAGGGGAGGATAACCTCCCCTAGCAGTAGACTTGGAAAGGCACAGGGAGATGAGGGAGAGAGGTGAAAAGGGAAGGAGGGTGGGAGTGGGAGGGAATGAGGGAGGTGGCTACGGCTGGGATACAAAGTAAATAAACTGTGATTAACAAAAAAAAAAAAAAAAAAAGAAACAGGAACTTACTTGCCGTGTTGTGGAATGCCTGTGATTCCAGCGATGATAGGAGAGGCAAGGCAGGTGGATCTCTATGAGTTTGAGGCCAACCTGGTCTACAAATTGAGTCCGGGACAGTCAGGGCTAAACAGAGAAACACTGTCTCAGAAAAGAAAATATAAACAACAAAAAGAAACAGGAACTTGCATATATTGCTATCAACAAGTCAGCCATTGTGGTACACACCTCTAATCTCGGTACCCAAGAGGCAGAGGCAGGCAGATCTCTATGCAGTTGGAGGCCAGCCTGGTCTACAATGCAAGTTCCAGGACAGCCAGGGCTACACAGAGAGACCCTTTTTCAAAAAAAAAAAAAAACTAAGTAATGGTATCTTGAATGAGGACTTATAAGATCCTACCCTATTCTCAATAAGACATAAGATTTTTATCTTAAGATCCAGACTAAGTTCTAATACTTTGGTTATACATTTGGTATAGTTCATTGGTTCTAAAAGGCACAGACAGAGTGGGAACTACTTGTTGTTTTGTGTTGCTCTTATTTAAGGCAGTATTAATTGTAACTTTTACCCACAGCCTCAGTCTAATTATCTCTATTTTTGGTTGTTTCCTCAACCCTTCATTTTCCCAGTACAATGTCTTGGCAAGGATGAGATCATGTTTAAAACACAAACACAAATCAATGAACAATAGCAGGTTCTGTATATGTACGTCCAATCCCTCAGGTATCCTGTCTGAGCAGATTCATAGCTTTAAGTTTCTGCTTTGGATCACATCCAAGAGTTTGGTGTCAATTAGTCCACCTGCCTCTTAAGACTCTAAAATGTATTACATTTCAAATAACTTACGGAGCTTGTAATTAATGTGAGTGAAGTCTCTCATTAACCCCTTGTATTACCTAAAGCTGGGGTGCAAGGGCTGCTGAAAACAAGCTATCATGCTCAGCTGTTTACTGTAACTGAAATGCCTTACACAATTTGTTCAATGCATAAAATCAGCACCTTTCAGTTATTTATTAAGAATTATAGCTTTTTTACTCTTTGGGTAACTTAAATTCCAATTTCAAATAATGAAACTCCAATATAAAGTAAGTAGCATTTTAAGTTGTAACCAGAATACTTAATGTTATTTAAAAGTCATAAACCCAAGTGTGTTATTCTCAAATTATCATATTGATTCAAATCGTCATATTGACTAAAGGTGTGCTATCACAATGGTAGATCACACACAATTCAGGAAAGTCAAAGTCATTCAGTAATCTTCTAAGTACTCAATCTAAATTGTAGATTCAAGCAAATTACTAAGGACAAAGTTTAACCTCTGTGCATCCCTAAATTGGAGAGCAACACAGCGATACCTACTAAAATTAAAAAAATGTCATTGTTTTAATGCAGCTACTCCATTTCTAGGAATTTACTGTGTGTGCACAAAATGTTTTATTAATATTCATTTATAGCACTTACTTATGCAAAGATTGGAAAATCCATTGATATGGAGACTTGGGCAAGTGAGATGGCTCAGGCCCTGCAAACCTAGTGACCTGTGTTTGATTCCCAGATCCTACATAAAAGTGGAAAGACAATCAACTCCATAAAGTTGTCCTCTCACCTCGAGTCACCCTCTATCAAACACACACACACGTAAAAACTATAAAGACTAAAGAACTTGTGACAGAATTTGTAAGCTTAATGTCATTAAAACAGTAATAATACCCCCTAAGTTCTATTACTTATAAGCTGTTATATTATTGAACATTTAACCATCACATGCATAATTTTCCTCAATTGGAAAATGGGGATAAGGGTAAGCATCATCTTAGAAGGTTGCTGTGAGGCTTCCATGAGTCATCATAATTAAAGTATTACGAAAAGGGCCTTGCCACTTGTGGTGGCACATGCTGGTAGGATCTGCAGAAGATGCGGAGGCAGAAGGATAAAAAAAAAAAAAAAAAAAAAAGGTCTGAATCACGAACAAGTTCCCTGCACCATTCCATATGACAGTGATGACTCATCAATATAATCCCCAATTAGCATTTGAGGGAGCTTTAACTGGATCAGTGTGAGATATCTCCTGTTAACTGAAAAGAGAGCGGCTCAGAACACTAATCAAAGGTACTACCATTAATGGACAAATACATGGGACTAACAGCTAGTAACAGACAACAGAAATGTATGACTATGCTATACATATAAGCATATATGCATGTAATATATGCTTATACATATATTACCCACTTATTTAAAAAGTACTGCAGATTTTATAAGTTTATGATACAAAACATATATATAATTAAAATAAAATTGGTAATAAAGAGGAAAAAATTAAAAGCAGCAGCATGAGATATAAAAACTGGTATTTTAAATCAGTTGAGTTACAGACTCAACTCCAAACCATCTGCCATTTCCTATTATGGTTTTAAGCAATGCATCAACTTCTAATTTTTAGAAAACAATCAAGCTGTGTGCAGTGGCGTGCATCTGCAAGCCCAGCATTTTGGAGGCTGATTCAATAGGGGCTCAAGTTTGAGATTAGCTTGGGTTACATATCTAGACCGTCTCAAAATCAGTAAATAAAGTCAAGTATTACTTAATTGCAAGCAGTTTAAACTTTGCTTTTTAAAGATTTAAGTTCTTTCTTTTTATTTATGTGCCTGTGTGCCATGTGAGGGTATGTGCTTGTGTTTGGCAGGGCTGGTGAAGGCCAGAAGAAGGTGTCAGATTCCTGACCTGGAGTTATAGGCAGTCATAAGCCACTCAACACTGGTGCTAGGGATCGAATGTATTCTACAGAAGCAGTACACAATCCTAACCCTGATAAATGTCTCTGACCAAATCCCCCAAACCTATTTGAAGTTTGCTTAGAGTGAAAGTTAGTCTTGTAATCTGATGGACTACAAGTGGACTTTTCTCACAATGTTTATATCATATGATTAAGTCAGGTGACAAAAACTACATTTGTGCAATATGTTTTACATTTCCAAGGCATAAAAGATTTTGCAGCATTTAAAACCAACACCAAAAAAAAAAAAAGTCAATCTGAGCCTTATCTGCCAATATCTATTATTTCAGGATACATTTTCGTGACAACTTATTATTAGGTGTCCAATGGTTATTGCAAATAAAACTAATTTATGGAGTTACCAGGATAATTTATTCACTTCTTTCTTCAATACCTAAAAGAAACTGTATTTCAAGTAACTGTCATGTCTAGGCACTTCAAATATTATTTTACTACTTACAGAAACACTGTGATCATTGTAAAAATGGAAACATACACATGGAATGTTTATCTAAGCATTGAGGCAACCACTAAACAATGACTACCTTCTGTTCCTGTGATTCACTGTTCACATAGACATGTGCAAACATGTATGGGTATCTTACTGTGAATACCCTCTACCTCTTTGCCCTGTCTTTTTCTTATTGCCTCTTTTCTATTGTTGATAGGACACACAAAACTCATGTTTCACATATGATTTTATTAAAGTAGAATCTTATTATATACATTTCCGTATATTTTACCTTTATCACTTAAGGTCTGTATTGGAAATCTTCTCAGGATACATTTAGACATCCTTCCAAGTTACCAGGAGACATTCAGCTCCTACTATTGAACAACTTTACAACGTGTCAGAATACAACTGTGCCATAATATAAGTAATACTTCTACTAATAAGTGTTCCCTTACTCCCAGGATTTTGGCATAATCAACATCCATATCCATGTAAAAATGTTCTTGCCTGCTTACTGGTGATTTTATTTCTAAGGAATAGATAGATTTTATGAACACTGATGGAAAAATACATGTACTTCTTTGTTTCTTTCTTTTTCTTTCTCTCTTTTTTTTTGCTTGCTTGTTGGTTTGGTTTGGTTTTTTGAGACAGGTTTTTCTCTGTGTCATTGCCCTCGCTGTCCTGGAACTCCTCTGCAGACCAGGCTGGACTAGAACTCACAGAGATCCACCTGTCTCTGCCTCCTCCCAGCACTGGAATTAAAGGTGTGGGCCACCACGCCTTGCATGTGCTTCTAGTACTAATACTGTTTGTTTACTAAAAATAAAACCAACAAGGAACAATTCATTTCTCTACCAGCATTTACAGGAAAATCTTTCCCCACATATCCCTGCGTTAGACATATTTCACTGTTACTGTATCAATTACTAGTAAGGTTGTAGTTTTTACATTTGTTAAGCTAGATGTAAAATGTTTAAGCTTTTTCTTCTGTGAACTTTCTGGCAACATGGTTCTCTATGTATAGCTCTATCAGGTGGGCTTCTTAAAATTTCTTACCAATAGTAACTCTTTACCTACTATATGTATTTCAAGTGTTTTATTTCAACCATTTGTTTCTATTTCTGATACAAAATTATTTCTATGTAGTTTCATATGTCTATTTTTTTTCCTTTTATAACTTGGAGGTATTCCTCCTTGGTTTAGAGTCTATGTATCAACAAGACTTGACTAGTATTTAAAATGTCTTATTTACATCTAAGCCTTGGAGAAATCAAATTAGTCATGTTTATCATATAAATGTGCCTCCCTTCCACACTTAGGTATCACTTTGTCACGATGGGAATTCCCTTAGACACACACAAGTGCTTACACACATATCTGAGACAGGATCTCATGTACCCACTTCCAGATTATAGGCATGTGAGACTATATCTGCGTTAAGCGGTGCTGGGAGAAGCAGGGCTTTTGCACGTTATGCAGCCACTCTGCCCTTCCCTTCTATTTCTCAGAAACATTTGAACTTATATATTTAAGCTGAAAGTACACACACAAATAAATAGCCTTGTTATATGAGTAAGTGAAAGCATTCTTAAAAAAGGTATTATATAATTTTTAGATGAAACAATTATTCAATGTTTAAATTTAGAGCAAACTTAAAACCAAAAACTGTAGCTGGACCTGGTGGCACAGGCTGGCACCTACATGGGAGGATGAGGTAGAAATCTAACAAGTTCAAGGTTTCCCTAGGTATGGAGCATAGTCAAGGTCAACCTGGGCAACTTAGTGGAACCCCTTTTTCAAGATAAAAAATGAGACCAGATATTAGATGTGGTGGTGTGTGCCTTTAATTACACAGCAGACACAGGTGGATCTCTGAGAGTTCAAGGCCAGCCTGGTCTATATAGCCAATCTAAGACAGCCAAGACTAAATACTGAGACCCTATCTCAAAAAATAAATAAATAAATAGATAGATAGATAAAAATAATCTGAAGAAAATATTTATAATACACATTAACTACTAAAAATGGCTGACTAAAGTTGTGAAATGTAGCAGAGCTACAGAAAAGAGAATTTCAAGTAAATCACATCATCTTACTCACAGAAGCAACTTTTAAAAAAATAAAAACGGCCTCCTTAATATAGCCTAGATTTACCTGCTATCTGTGCAGCCTGGGTTGCCCTCAAATCTGAGATCCTTTTGCTTTATACCCTCTGTAGTGCTGTACTTACAAGTGTGAATCACTGAACATTGACTACCACAACAGCAACTGAGTTTTTAATATGTGCAGGTAAAATAAAGATCTGCTACTCTAAAGATGTAACTCCACTCCAGCTGTCCCTGAATATACACAAACTGTGTTTTATATGTACATATATTTATTCACAATATACTACATATTATATATAATGCTGCTATACAAAGACTTTCTTTCCCTTTTTAATAAGAAAAAGGAAGAGTGCAACTTAAGCTATTTAGACATTAAATAAAAAGCACTCCTACTGTTTATCAACACACATAAAAATGAAGTAAAATGCACTTACTATATCCAAGTTACTCTATAGTGAACTTACATTAATACAAATATTCAGTTGGGGCTGGAAAGATGGCTCAGTAGTTAAGAGAACTGACTGTTCTTCCAGAGGCCACAGGTTCAATTCCCAGCACCCACAAACACCAATGTACATAAAATAAAAACATTATTAAAAAATATTCAATTAGTAAATTGAATATTTATCTTAGTAAATTACTTTCCTTTATGTAAATGAGTATTTTGTCATAATTAAAGAAAAATATAAACTTGAAAAAGGTATATTTCAATTATTTTATTATTCATTAAAGAAGGAAAAAATTCTTATTCTAGTTCATATTCATACTGTTCCTTGTATTGATAAAACTTTAAAATGTGTTTCCTAAAATACAATTCCACACATTAATGATCATAAGCATTGGAAAGTTCTTAACATTAAAAAAAAAAAACAAAACACTAAACTATAGGTAAAACCACAAGGGAATTATGTTGGTATTTTCAGCTTCTACTAATAAACAAGCTTGGAGTCTGTTGGAGCCAGATATGGTGACATTTGAGCCTGCAGTCCAGCTACTTGGGAGACTAAGGTAGACTGACTAGCTTTAGTCTGGGAGTTTGAGTTACAGCAGGGCCAATCTCAAAAAAAATACAGCTAGAAGAGTTTTTTTGTTGTGGTTGTTGTTTTTGGCTTTTTTTTTTTTTTTTCATGATAGACTAATTTCAAATTCTAATCACTCTTTTAGGACATCGTAAGCCTCCCCTACAAGCTCAGTATGTAGGACTGAAGCCTATGTTAATACAATGAGTAAGAATGTCTGCTGGTGGGGTGGCATATGCCTGTAATACCAGTACTTGGATAACCATGTTCAAGGCTAGCCTTAGCTTCCATTAAAAAAAAAAAAAAAAGCATATAAAGCATGTACTAAGCACTGTGTACTCATTATCTACTTCAATAATACCTACAGGCTAGATTTAAACACAAGGAAACTTCATTTTGAGTGCCCAAGGTCAGACACCTAATAATAGCGAAGGCTAAAATCTAATCCCAGATCTCTGGATTGGGAAATCTATTCAGGTAAAGTTTGAATAGACTGCTTTACACTCACATCTCATCTAGTATTTTGTTTTTGCTTTTTGGAGACAGGGTTTCTCTGTGTAGCCTTGGATGTTCTGGACTTGCTTTGTAGACCAGGCTGGCCTCACACTCACAGAGATCCATCTGACACACTCCTGTAGCACCATCTAGCTTTAAAGCTACTTTCTAAAGATTATCTAAGGTTATCTCATTCAACTCATAATACCCTTGGGAAGAAATTTTCTCGGTATGGAACCCTGAAACTTCCATCATTAGCTATGTTTAAAAAGGGATACGAGCAAGACAGAGAAGCTAAATGAAGAGCCTCTAACTTTGGTGCTAAATCACTTGTAGTTTACGTACAACCATTTTTTTCTTCCATTTAGTAAAACTATCCCTGCCTTCTACCTGGATGATAATCATAGGCCTTATCAGTAAACATTATTATTACTGTGGAAGTCATACAAGTTATATGCTTATTCTATTCAGTATTTGGAAACTTGTATTAAACGTTTAATGCTTAGTACACAAACTTAGGAGGAACCACAACCTTAGAAGGAATTACAATCTGTTGGAATTCAAGTGGTTTAATTTGCCTGTTAATTGTTCAACACTCATTCAATGAACAACCAGATCGGCATTTTGTTTGCACAAACAGGGTCTCATTCACTTCAGCACCCTTGTTCAGAAGACAGAATAGAGACTGTCCTTTAACTAAAGGGAGGTTAGTGAGTTACTAATACTTTAGTATAACGACCTTAGGTGATCTATTTCAAAGTAGGAGCTGGAGAGATGGCTCAGAGTGCTCTTCCAAAGGTCTCGAGTTCAAATCCCAACAACCACATGCTGGCTCACAACCATCTATAATGAGATCTGGTGCCCTCTTCCGGCATGCAGGCAGAACACTGCATACATGATAGATAGGTAATATAAAGCTAGAATGTATGTGAGCGTATAGCAGCAGACAGAAATAGTCTATAAGTAAAAATAAAGGAATAGAAAACACTGAATAGTAGCCTAAAGGATTAACTGGCTACCTTGGCCCAAAGGGGAAGGAAACATTTTCACTAAGACTTCAGAGTAAGAAAATAAAGGTTGTTGGGCTTAATTTCGTAATGGTGGACTTACTACCCAATAAATTTCTCTCTCTCTCCCTTTCTCCACAGGGTCTCACTGTGTAGCCCTGGCTGGCCTAGAATTCACTTTGTAGACTAGGCAGGCCTTCAACTCACAGAGATATGCTCTGCATCCCAGTGCTGGGATTAAAGGACTGTGCCACTAGACTCAGAAATTTCATAAACTGATACAGTGTCAGAGATGCTTTCCAATGCTAAAATCATCAATGTGCACAGAATGTCAAACACTTTTCACATTTAATGTCCATAGCTAGTTGCTCACCAGTTCCTACTGGTAATCTCCCAGATTCCATCAGCAGGCTAAATTACTGCTTTCACGAGTTCCCTAAAATTGGAGTAATTAACTGTAAAGTAAAACTGCAGACTCATCCAGCCTCTTTCTTATGAACTTCTCCACTAGTACTCCGTGTTTTCAAACTGGTTTTCTCTAGCCCATTTTGGTGCAAACGCACAGAACTGGTTTGGACTTCCAAAGCACTTAGGAATTCGATTTATTTGGTGGAATATCACATAGACACAAAAGCAGCACCAATTTTTTATCAGGGGACCCATTTTGAAGAAAAATAATGAATAAAATTATATTTCAGGCAGAGGTGATGGCTCAGTCACTAAACTGCTTGTTTTGCAGGTATAAGAATCTGAGTTCGGCTACCCAGGTTCCGTGTAAAAGTCAAGCATGGTGGTGTTCTTTTAACCTCAGTACTCAGGTCAAAGGGAGACTTAAGAATTCCTGGGACTTTCTGGCCAGCTAGGCTCCCTGAATCAGTGAGCTCCGGGTTCAGTAAGAGCACTTACCTCAAAAAAAAAAAAAGGGGGGGGGGAAGGGGAGCAAAAAAGAAAGACACCAATGGCCTCTCCTTCGATGAACATACATCCAAATAAAAATGACAACAAGTGAATGGTTCAGCCAGCTGTGGTGGCATCCATACCACAGAATGATTAGCAACAAAAAGGGATGAACTATTTAAGAATTTATATTTAAGCTTGTTATATAAACGTATTAATACCTATTGTCTAGTCTGGATCACAAGCACAAATTTGGGCAATGCAAGATCATCACAGTAATATATTTAGTAAGCATCAAATAGGCCAGTCTTTCTATTTTGTTAAATTGCTATCATTTTAAGGTTTTAGCTGATCAGAAAATGTGGGAGGGGAAAAAAGTCAGTATGACCAATCACTGTAAGGTAATCATTCATTTTTTCCCATAATTTTTGCTTTCTAGTTTCAAGCATGCATGGAGGCAAGAACCGTATTTCCAGCCCTCAGATTTTTAAATATAAATTCTTCAATTACATTGCTTAGAACTAAGATTTAACTAAAAATCTGATTTCATAAAAGAAAATGTACAACTTAAGTTATAAAAAGTCAAATTTGTAATTTCGTAAGGCCTTCCAAGTCAAAACAAGGAACCTTCTAAGTTTGCAGCACAAATAAGAGAGTTTAGCCCTAAACTGAAAAACATTCCTTTCCTAAAGCGCATTGTTTGACGTGAAAACACTGGCTACATATAAAATGGAGTACAATGGGCTGGGCAGCCCTAGGCAAAACAATTTCTGTATTTTCACAAAATATTATACACTCGAGTCAGAAGAGGTCACTTGAATTTTTTATTTTTTTTTACAAAATGTAAAAGCTAATTAAGAACACAGGTGTTACTTCACAAATTTAAACTGCTAAGGGACTGACTGGAAGGGCAATTAGGTAGGATTTAAAGAAAAAAAAAATGTCAAAAAAAGGAATGATGCCGTAGGCAGAAAAATACAAAGTCAGTAATATCTAGATTTAATCTTCCTGCCTTTATATTATATGAATTTGAATTAACTGTATTTTCAGCTTGATCAGTTTCCTAAGAATCACTTCCCTTTCGTGAAAAGCTCTTTACTTTCCCGTAATCTAGCCTAGGTCTCCAGCCCAATAAGGCAACACCATCTTCCATCGCCTTCTCATTCAACTGAGACTGTCGCATTACCAACACCCTGTTCTGAAGATAGTACAACTGTCTTCTCTCGGAGAAGGAAAAAATGTATAAGTCCCGCTCATATCCTTCCAGTCTCACCCGGACACGCACTGAGCCTCTTGCAAGGATGTCCGACAAATCCCTCAGAATCACTGAGAACGCACATTTGCAGGGAAGCTCCTCGGTGACTCTGCAGTGAGGGCCGTATCAGTGGCATTCCCTCCCAAGCCTGTCTCACCGGAGACGCCTCTGCCTCCAGGGGTTTTCCTATCTTCCTGCTCACCCGGGCGAAGGCCTTTGCCAAGGAAAGGAGCTTTGGGGAATGGGACCCGGTGGTTGTTGCAGACCCCGAGGAATGGCTAAAGCAATCCTAACACCTGAAGCCCCAATGGCTCCAAACAGGGAACCATAATGGCCGCACTCGCTCTCAACCCAGTGGAAGGTGGGCATCACAATCCCGTGTCCATGGACTTAAGGGGGTCCAGAAGAGCTGAAGAAATGAGCTCCTCGCCAGTGCAGGATGGCAACGGGAAGGGAGCCCCAAGCACCGCAGGCCGCGCGGTTCACGCTCCCCAATCCCTATCTCCTCTTACCCCGTCAACCGTCCCCACCAGCCGCCAGTTACCTGTCGCACCTCACCTGCCGGGGCGCGAAGTGCAGAATCAGTACCTAGACCTGACCCAGAGGCTCTGTCACTGAGGGAGGGGAAGTCTTCAGCTGCAAGGGGCGGGCCAGTCCTGGCTAGTCATGTGACCTCCAGCTCCACCCCGCTTACCCTCCCCGGGCACGCTGCACCGTGCAGGCTTGAGTCTCTGCGGGCCGCTCGGGCGTGAACGGTTCCGCGGTTAGCGAAAGCGTTATTTTCTTTTTCACAGTGACTGGGTGATAGGCTACAGTAGAGAAAACGAGGGTGGCAAGGGTTAAAGTGCATCGCTAAGGAAGTGACGTGGAGTCACGCTCTAGGGACCGGAAATGGCGGTGGGGTCCCGCCTCTAGGGCTGGAAGGCTTAAGGGTACCACGTGATGTCAAAAAAAAAAAAAGGGACACTGAGGCTTGCCTGGTGGAAGACAGCCAAGTTATCCGGACCCATCGTTGCCTTTTGAATTTAAAACACGTTTACTGCAAGCTTCCGCAGGCTTCCTTACACTGGGAAGGGTCCGTCTTATAAAACCCTGCTGGGCGGCGGGAGCGTTTGAAGGTCACCGGAGGCCGAGGGAGAGAGAGGAGGGGAGGGCGGGAGAGGCCGGCCTCGCTGGTTCACGAGGAGCGAGGGGAAGGGTGGGAAGATCCGGATTTTACCGCCTGAGCCTACCGAGCAAGCTCCGCTGGAGTGTCGCAAAGGGTGGGAGGAGCTAGCCGACCGTAGGCCCAGCCCTGGAGAGAGAGGGAAGTCGGGGAGGGGGCGGGGCAGGGCGCGCGGCCCCGAGCACTGCGGCTGCGCGCGACGCGGCGGCCGCGCCGGCGCGCTGAGGGGGCGGGGTGAAAGGTCACGGCGCGGCGGCGGGGCTGGCTGGCGGCAGCTGCGGGCGGGAGCCGAGTGTCCCGTGTGCACGTGTGGCGGAGCGGCGGCAGCAGCGCGGCGGCGGCTTTCCCCGCGTCTCCCGGAGCCTCAGGGCCTGGCTTGGGCTCTCGCGGCCTCCTCAGCACCCTTCGTTCAGCCGAGCGGCCGGCGTGTGGGCTCGAGTGGCCTGAGGTCAGGGCGCGGAGAGCTCCGGGGCGGCGAGGACGACGGCGTTGGTGGCGGCTGTAACGACGGCCTCAGCAGGCGGGGAAGATGAAAGGGTGAGGAAGGGCGGCCGGCGGGGCCCCCCCACACACGGCGGGGACGGAGGAGAGGGTCGTGGGTCGGTGGGCAGGGAGAGCGCCGCGAGGAGGAGGAGGAGACTCGCGCGAAGACCGGGCGGAGGGACAACGCCGGGCTGCGCGTTCGCTCGGTTCCCGGAGGGGGCGGAGGCTAGGCCGGCTGTTGGCGGGCTGCAGGGCCAGGGGTGGCGAGGGCGCGAGTCCGCGATTCCCGCCGGGAGGACGGGCGTGCACCGGGCGGGACAGCGGTGTGTGTTTGGGAGGCCCCCGGGGCCTGTTCCCGGGAGCGCACGACTGAGCCGCCTCAGGTGCTTCTCCGTATCCGGGATCCACGCTGTGGCCGCGGTCTTTTTGACACGTTGCGGTTTCCTTCATACTTGTGGGCTGTGCAGAACCTTCGGGAGGGAAAGGGAATTGGAATAAAGAGCACGGGGATGAGTGTTAGGAGCTAGTGACTCAACGAGATTTGGGTTGGGTCAGAGCGAGTGGAGGAGGGAGGGGGAAGTGAACTCGAGCCGTGTAGACTTTGGGGTGCCAAAATGTTTAAGGAAGTATCATGGATCAGTAGGTGGAGCTATTGCTTCAGTAGTGTCTGTTGCCCCCTGAGTGCCAGGAGGAGTTTCAAGCTTACTATGCTTTCTTTTTTTTTTTTTCTTTTCTTTTTCTTTTTTGCTCGTTAGCAAAGTGGAGATGTGATCTTTCACATCTTAGGCAAACATTAGAATTTTGGTTTACTGTTCAGTTTGGGGAAAAGTTTTTCCTTTCCTTTGGTTTATCTACTGTTGCAGTGTTAGCATCCCCAGAACACATTGCTTAAAGGAGCCGTTTTGGAGGTTGCCTTTACAACCTACAGAAAAAGAATATTAGAACTGTTGCTCTGGATATTAGAATTATTGTTTCAGTTAGTGAGGCTATTTATTCATCACCTTTTATGGAGAGCGAAAAAAGTCGTTTCGCCAAACAAGCTCGTTCTGTGTAAAGTAAAAGTCATATGTCTCTATGTGTCTAAAGTCTGAAAAGATTCTGAGAAAGTTTGTGATATTTTACTCTGGTTTGCTTTAGATATTGGTTATTTCAATGTTGAATTTTTTGGGATGTTTGCTCCAGGATGTTTGGCTAATTTTTAAAAATGTGATCTGATTATCTTTCGGAAGCAATTCTATTTTTTTAATTTACTGAAGTTCTGGGAAATGAAGGAAAGCATCCTGCAAGAACTCTGCCACCGAGCTATATCCCCAGCACTTTATTTTCAGATAAAGTTGCTCAGGCTGACACTGAACTTGGCAACAATCTTGTCTCACTCAGCCTTTTGAGTAGCTGGTATTACAGGCTTGAACCACTAGTAGTAGCTGGTTCTTTTTATGTAGGTAGATATTTAAGTGTTCAATGGAGACAGCTGCCTAGAAATGAGGAACTAGGAAAATTTAGAGAACACCTAGAATTGTTGAATCCATATTTTAGGCCAGAAAGTATGCTCAAAAATAAGACTCCGTAAGTATTTATTTCTTAGGATTGGGGGCTTAAAATTGTGTTCTGGACTAAACGATTTCAAGATGATTTCATAGGTATAGTTCTTTTAAGTAACTCCCAATAAGCATGGGACTTTAAATTTTCCGTTTTCTTCCCTTTAGGATATTAAAGAAATAAAATCAGTGTATAGTAGTTTTGGGTGTTGTTTTAAAAGAGGTTAATGTCCTTGAGATCCAGAACTTGTACAACTGCGCTGTGTTCATTTGGAAGGACCTGTGAGAAACAGTGGTTCTATTCGATGTTTTTTGTTTGAACTTTTATTTACTGAGTTTTTATTACACACTCTGAATCTGAAGTTTTGGAAACTGGAAAAAAAAAAAACTTACTCTGATTTTTGTATTTTTAAAATTTTGTGCATTGAAACTTTTGGGATGGGTTGTACTCTATCAAAACAGGATTTCTCTGTATAACGTGCTCTTTCTGTCAGGCTGGCCTGGAACGCACAGAAATCTGCCAAAAGTGCAGGGATTCCAGTGCATTGAGACTTTTTAAGCTTTCTCCATTAAATATTTTTTTTCTTTTTCTCTTTTTTTTTTTTTCAAGGCAGGGTTTCTGTGCAGCCGTGGCTGTCCTGGGCTTGCTTTGTAGACCAGGCTGGCTTTCAGCTCACAGAGAGCCACTTGCCTCTGCCTCCCTGAGTGCTAGGATTACAGATTTGCACCACTGCACCCAGCTTTTTTCATACATTTTAATTTTTTTATTTTTTATGTTAATTACAGTTTATTCACTTTGTATCTCAGCTGTAGCCCCCTCATTTCCTCCCAATTCCACCCTCCCTCATCTCCTCCCATGCCCTCCAAGCCTACTAATAGGGGGAGGTCCCCTTCCCTCTGACCCTGGCCTATCAAGTCTCATCAGGACTGGCTGCATTGTCTTCCTCTGTGGCCTAGCAAGGCTGCTCCCCCCTCAAGGGGAGGTGATCAAAGAGCCAGCCACTGAGTTCATGTCAAAGACAATCCCTGTATCCATTTTTTCATAATTTTTACTGTTAATATTTTTACTAATAACAGCAGTAGGATATCCATTGTAAATGTATTTTCATTATCTCCACAGTAGATAAATTTGCATTTAATGACATGTTTTTGTATGCATATCTAGAAGTGTGAGAAGTATATTATTAGGCTATTTGCTCTTTCAACTGAAGTTTCTTGTTTTTATGAACCAAGGACATTATGGCTTGAATTTGAAGTTGGTAAGCTGATTACTTTTATCTATTATTCCTCTCTGGGGAAGATGATATTCAAGCATGCAATGACTGGAGTGGCAGTGTAATTAGTTATCAGTGGGATAGAAAATAAAACTAAATCCACTTAACCTTCAATTATAATAAAGAGGTGCAAATTAGTTCTAATAAATGCCTTTAAACAAGATACGAATGCTAAACGGACCAAAGTAAAGATGAGGAGGTAGGCAGGAATAATATAAGTACAGAGCAGAATGGTTGCTAATTGAAACTTGGCCAAATGAGAGTGGAACATGAGATTCTGCAGTTAGAAATGAAACTGTATTGACAAATACAGAGTAGTGGTCATTTCCAATAGTATATGGAGTGAGAACAGGCCCAGGAAGTCTTCCGTATCTTTATCTAGGTGTTGATTACATAGGAGATAGATATTTTAAAAAAGAAAAGAAAAAGAACAAACGGTAAACATGATTTGTGTCTGTGTCTCTCTTGTGCAGTCAGGCTGGGGCCCTAGTCTTCAGAACCATCCTCCTCCTTCACCCAAATACCTGTTTGCCACTGAGCCTGGATACAAAATGTATCTTGTATACCAATCAAACTCTTGGGAGAACCTGGCTGGAAACTTGCAGTTCATATTTTGCTTTTTGTGTAAGACCCTTAATTTGTGGTTTGTTGATTGAGCTACTGAATTTTAACAAATTCTTTTTAGTGTCTCTTTTACTGTGTTGAGAGTTTTGAAGTATCTGAAGTATAATCAAATGTGTCTTTATCTTCTACCTGTAAAAGCATGCACATTGATGAGTGGTGCGATGTTGCTATAGTGATCTATTTTTTTCCCAAAATTGTGGGCAACTTTTAATAAAGCTGTGACTAAAAAAATAAATGAATAAGGGTTTCTATGTGTTTGAGGATTAAATCCAGTTGATAGGGTGCTTAGCTAGCAAGCATGAAACCCCTACACTCAATAACTGAACATGGTGGTGCACTGTTTTCCCAGCACTGGGGAGACAGAGGCCAAAATATCAAGTTCAAGGTTACATAGTAAGTTCAATGTCAGCTTGGAATACATAGGGCACTGCCTCAGAAGAAAAATCTGTTTCTATCTCTGTAAAAGGTTCTGAGGCTGCCCTGGGGTTTTGACAACAAACTGTTGTTTACAATTACTTTTTCTGCTGTGGGTGGCAAAACATAGGTGGAAATGTATATATTTGCATTTTCTGAGCTCATACAACCTGTGTCTCTTCAATTATTGCTCAGGCTTTTTGTTTGTTTTTGATTTTTCAAGACAGGGTTTCTTCTCTGTGTAGCCTTGGCTGTCCTGGACTCCCATTTGTAGAATAGGCTGGCCACAAGTTCACTGTGATCCACCTGACTCTGCCTCCCTGAGTGTGTGCCACCACACCAGACTTTTTTTTTTTTTTTTTTTTTTTTTTAAGACCAGTTCTCATTATGTAGCTCCCTCTGTTCTGGAACTCACTATGTAGACCAGCCGGGTCTTGAACTCAGAGATTGCCCCTGCCTCTGCCTCCAGAGTGCTGGGAATAAGGCAAGCATCATGCAAACTTTCTATCACTCTTAGCCAAAATGATAACCAGGGTCTTCTTGTTTTCTCAAGGTTTCCCCAAATTTCTCTCCCTTGCAGTTTTGCCTTTAAAGAAAGACTTCACACACTGCTGACAGTAAAAACTACTTTAGGAGACCAAATGGCAACAAGTATCAGTTGGGTAGGCCTTAATTGTAGCTCTGTGGAGGCAGAATTAAGTGGATCTCTGAATTTGAGGCCAGCTGGGTCCACACAGCAAATTCTAGGCCATCCACAGCTACATGAGACCTATCCCTAAAACAGCAACAAAAAAATCTCACTGCTAGGAAACTATCCCAAAGAAATAACTAATAATATATATTATTATATACAACATATTATATTAATACATTATATATTAATATTATATTTTTAGTAATTATGTATATAATTCTTTTGGACTGCATATATTAAATAGTTTTATGAATATCCATTTGCTACAGCCTGAAATGAAGCCCGCAACCCCAGAACTTAAAAAAACCAGGCTTCTTCCTTAACACATAAAGGTCTGGTCATTGTGATGTTTGCCTTTAATCTTAGCACTCAGGAGGCAGAGGCAGGTGGATCTTTGATTTTGAGGCCAGCCTGGTCTACATAGTGAGTTCCAGAACAGCCAGAGCTACACAGTGAAACTCTGTCTCGAAAAAAAAAAAAAAAAAAAACGAAAACCAAAACAATAAAAAAGAAAAATAAATTTTTCTCTGTATGTGCTGTGGCTACACCATGACTCTTTTTGTAAAATAATAGAAATACCAGTTTTATTA
Source organism: Psammomys obesus (assembly GCF_907164565.1). Taxonomy (NCBI): domain Eukaryota; kingdom Metazoa; phylum Chordata; class Mammalia; order Rodentia; family Muridae; genus Psammomys; species Psammomys obesus. The sequence continues at coordinate 22,391,173 of NW_026596064.1, forward strand.
AGTTGATTTTGGGTATTTATTCACTCTAGTTTTACTTTTCTGATTAGATATTAAGTTGTATTTTCTTTTGTTACAACATTTTTATTTAGTGAAGTTGGACATTTTTTACATTTAGTGGTCATTTGTATTTCTTGTGACTTGTTTAATTTTTTTAAAATGATGATATTTATCAGCTGCCTAAACTTTAAAAACAAAGATGATGTTCTTGAGAAAATGAAGTTGAAACATTCAGATCACTCTTATAAAGCAAGAAGTTGGGGACTAAGGCTAGATCAGTAGCTATCAATAGAAATGGCTTTACTGTATATATGCAGTGCTAAGGTGTTTAACTTCATTTATTGTAAGACTGTGTATAAGTGAGTTTTCTATAGCCCAGGTTGGACTTGTACTTATTAAGTAGCTGGGAACAACCTCAAGTGTCTACAGTGTCTGCCTATACTCCCAAGTGCTAGGATTACTGATGTGTACACCATGCCGCCACCTGCTGAAGGATTTTTAAGCAGAACAGACATCAAATTGTTTTGTTTTTTAATTCTGATTTTATTGTGATGTCATTATTTCCTTGGCTCATATTATCTCCTCCATTATGCTTTCAGAATTCAAGCTGAAACAATGGCTTGAACTATCTTGTTAAGAGAAAAAATATGGGAATCATAATATTGAAGAAATAGATTTAATAGATATTAGTACATAATATTTAAGTTTTCTTCTGTGTTCAGCTTTCTTAACTGCAGTGGGCTTATGGTGTGGCAGAACATCATGATGCCAGGAGCATGTGGTCAAAGAGGCTGCTCACTCCCATGAACATACCACCTGGAAGCAGACAGAAAGGCTCAGGGGCAAGATAAACTCTTCATGGGCCTGGCTCCAGGCACCTACTTCTGTAAAGGCCTACTTTCTAATCACCCACTCGATGTGAAGCCATTAATGAAGTTAGAATCCCTGTGGTCCAGTTACTTTCAGTAACCCTACTACTTGCAGACCAACTCGCAAGCATGTTAAAACATGACACATAAAGTATACCTCAAAACTAATTTTCTGTGTTGGATGGATTGGGCGAGGCTATTCATGAAGATAGAGAAAAAAGCACCTAGTAGGTAGAAGCTAGGGATCCAATTAAACATCTTAAGATGTGCACCCCCAACTTCCAAGGATTATCCAACCCAAAATGTCAGTAGTTAAATGATTGAGAGACCTTACTTTAAAATTTAGATGAGAAGCCCAAACCTGGCAACTGATTCTTGTTTTTACTGAAAGTACTGTCCTACATTATGTATTTGGGGAAAGGATGAGGACTCCGGGGTTACCCTCAGCGCAAAACACAAGTTCCAGGCCAGCCTGGGGAGACCCTGGCTTTAAAGGGATTGGAAGAGGGGAGAACAGGCAAACGTGAAGTAGAAATTTCACTAAAGAACAACCTTTTGCGAATTTAGTATATTTAAGCTATGCTTTTGACCTTTTGTGTCATTTACTGAAGGCCAGGGTTTAGATTCGAGAGATTCCTACTAATCAGGAGAGAATTAAAAAAAAAAAATCTACCTTAATGTCTTGAAATTTTTTACTGACCTTAATCATACTTTCGACCTCTACTAAAAATATGCTTTAAGTTTGATGCAAATGGACCTTTCTCAGAGCATATCATATCCTTTTCTTTAACCTTAAGGAATAAAGATACTCTGATCTCTCACCATAATGAAAATTCCTAGAAATGCCTGGTTCTAGCTTTATTTATAGCTGTTTACTACAAGCACATTCTCTGTTGGAGCTTTGGTTTTCATCTCTGTAAAGGGAAGTGGATGCTTTATAAGGCACTTTCAACATAAAATGCTGAACCAAAAAAAAGGCTAGTTACAATTTTGTGCCAAGGTATGTTGTAACCGTTGAATGGATAAACAGGTATAGGGGCTTTCTCTGTGTTTTATTTTTGCTATGTAAGTCAGACCTTGTAGAGAGGGGGCAGAACATCTTTGTGGAGTCATATCTCCATCTTGTGGTCTTTCAGAATATTACCACTAAATTTGTTTTGAATTTTTGAGCATATTTGCATTATCTTAATAACTAGATACATTTGGGTGTTTTCTACAGTTTGATTTCTCTAAAGCTAACCCTGAAAACTGAATTCCCATCTTCACAGGGTTGAAATGTGAATGGTAAGTGGTTAGGTTATAGGGCTCTGTGCTTCTGAATAAATTAAAGCCTTTGTTACAGAGTCTTTTATAAAAAGAGGGGATCTGGGAGCTTTTCCTCCTGGCTCTTAATCATGTGACTGTTATATAATAAGAGTATCAGTCAGATGTGGTTCCTCAATCTTGGATTTCTCTCTAGAACTGTGAGCCATATAAATTCTAGTCATAAGTTTGCTCAGTGTCTGATACTCTATTGCAGCAGGAGACAGTAGCCCAAGACTGCCTACTATCTAAGGGACACATAATTTTATAACATGGCTTGCTTATCTTGTGAGTGAAGAGTAAACTGCTATTTCTGTGTTTAAAGCCCAAGGATTTAATGTGTACGATGAGAAGATAAATCAGTTAGTAAAGAACCTGATTTTAATTCCCAGAACCCTTTTTTATTTTTATTTTTTTAGGGAGGGGGTGTGGGCCATTAGTTCAAGGTTGGATTTCTCTGTGTAACCTTAACTGTCCTAGACTCACTTTGTAGACCAGGCTGGTCTCCAACTCACAGAGATCCACCTGCCTCTATCTCCTGGAGTGCTGGTATTATAGCCATGTCCCTGGTTTTAGCTCTTTTTGTTTTTGTTTAAAGAGCTGGATCTGGGCAGTACATTTGTAATCCTAACACTGGGGAGATTTAACACTGGCTGATGTTCCCTGAAACTGCATACTGGCCTAAAGACTTAATACAAATGTCTGTAGGCATTTTTGTATTTTCTGTTTTATTTTATTTCAATCACTCACTCCTAGACCAGTAATTCTTATGAAGATGACATAGGATTTGATTACTATAGATTTGAAAATCTTCTATGTCACATGAAATTACTTGAGCTAAGACTAGTTCTCAAAATTGCTGTCTTTGGCTTTCTGTGATTAGGATTGTGGACTTGAGTGCCAATAGAAATGAAGTAGATGATTAAATCACAAGAGTCTTCTCATTTTAATTAAATTGGCAGCCAACTTAATTTGAAAGTGGGAAAGGGGTGGATCAGATTCTCTGATCACTTAATGTGATTTAGCTGGTAAGCTAAGGTAGACTACATGGTTGAATTGACTACATGGTTGAATTACCAAAGTCTTATTTGAAGTAAATAAGCAGATACACTGTTTACAGCCCACATTTTAGAGTCAAAGAAGTTTCAAAGGTAGAACTCAAAGAATTTTGTGCTGACAGGGTGACTATGTTAGGTAGGTTTGAAACCCATTCTTAGTCCTGCAGCATTGTTTCAAGGTCCATCTTAACCTCCTCCCCCACTGACCCTGAAAATTGCTTTCTCAAACATCTTTATAGGATTATTGCTTTTTTACTTTGAAATTCATACGTTCCTTGTAGTTTCTGTTTTGTTTCAAGGTCTAGGTTTCCCTTTTTTTCTCAGTGGAGCTCCTCAAGGCAAGACAGCCTGGAAAAGTACTGTTTCACACACTGTGGAGGCACTTAGAATGGGCATAACCTGATTTCAACAGAATTGCTTCCTTTTACTAGGGTTTAAACAGTAAAAACAGTGCAAATGAATCAGCATCTTACTCTAATATTGATTTAGGATCAATCCTAAATGAATAAAAAATTGTTTCAAGCATATAGAAAACTTTAATATTTTATTGATTGGAGTATAAATGATATAGCCACCTTGGGAGACAACCTAGTGTTAATATTTATATTAACAGTCTAACAGTAACTTAAGACTTCATGGCTTGAAAGTAAAGAAATTATAGCTCTTAGGTTCAGCTGTCAAAAAATGCTTCTCACTGAACTAAAATCAAGATTTTGGTAGGTATAGTAATTTAAATGTAGCCTTATTTAGAAATAGTGATTTGGGAGATTCTCAGAAAACAGATGCATCAGGAGATCTGTGATGAGGAGGGAAAGATTATAAAGCTAGATTGTCCCAAGACAAGAAACGGCCTGGTACTGTCAGTCTGAGATAAGGAAGGATTCTGTCCTAGAGTCTGGAGGTTGTGAGCGATTTCCTCCCACCTGACCTTTACGTGAACACATTTTTTCTTTAAGCACTTGAATTCATGGTCATTTGTTCAGAAACGGCAAATACCTTGTAGGAAGAGAAAATAGATTTGTTGACAGCTGGTGATAGGAACAAAGATTGTTTAAACAAGTTTGGATATGGTAGTTGTTTGTCTTTGCAAATAGCTAAAAATATCATTGTATTTTATTATTTTTGTTATTAAATTTAAAAATAACTTATGTATGTGTTTTGCCTGCATTTGTCTGAGCACATGTGTGCCTGTGCCTGCAGAGTTCAGAAGAGGGCATCTGATTCCCTGGAACTGCTATTACGGTTGATGTGAGCCACCATTTGGGTTCTGGGAATCAAACTCCAGATCTTCTACAAGAGCAACAGGTGCTGCAAACTGCTGAGCCATCTCTCTAGCCCAAATTCTATATTTTTAAAAGGTGAATTTTGTGACACATTAATATTTTAGAAAGGTTATGCGGAGAAAGAAATGGATCTTTCATCAATGTGGAGGATAGACAGCCTGGAATTGGACTGGGCAGATTTTAGTAATGGCTTTTAAGAGCTAGCAATTCAGTGCTACTACAGTGATACCTGGTACAGTGAAGCCCTAGGTTCAGTGTCTAGCTGAAAAACAAAAACAAAGCTTCAAGTAACTTCAACTTTAAAGAAGGGAAAACATTGACCTTTTGTGGCCTATTTAGAGAAGACAGGACTGCTTCTTACACAGGGGGTTCATTATAACTATTACACACTTAGGAACAGACCATATTCATTTAAGTGGCTAGTGGTGGGGAAAATGTAAGGCTGACAGTGTGGCTGCTCAGTTAATTCATGGACTCAGATATTTTTTGGTTTGGTTTGGTTTTCCAAGACAGGATTTCTCTGTGTGTAGCCCCGACTATCCTAGACTCACTTTGTAGACCATGCTAGCCTTGAACTCCCAGAAACCCACCTGCTTCTGCCTCCCGAGTGCTGGAATTAAAGGCATGTGCCACATATCTGGTGGCACTTCCGGCATAGTTATATTTTTTTAATACATGGAGAATATATAGTAACTGACATAATAGAAAATGAAACAATAACTAAAAGAAGAAATGCTTATTAGTGAGCAAAATGTCCAAATTTAACATTGCAGGATAAAATAGATTAAAGGATTCTAACCTAAAATAAAGCGCTGCATCATATTTCCTCATGTCTGTGTAAATCAGTTTTACAAATGCCATTTCCTTGGTCCTGTTAAAATTTTCAGTTCTTATTGCTGCACATAAAGCTAGTGTTCATTCTTTTCTTCATAAAATGATCTGTGAAGGCATATTTTAAGGTTTATTTTACTTCATATAGTTATGAGTGCTCCATCTGCATTACTAAAAAGCCATATTTTTGACAAATACTGATCAAATGTGCTTTATTTAACCATCCCTATATCAGTAAATGCTTTATGCTCATTATTCCTTGCTTAGATTTTTCTCAACAGTTTTCATGCTCCAAATATGATACATCCATTCATGCATACATTGTATTTCACTGTTTGTTATAATGCTCTGTGATCTCCAACTACCACTAAGTAGAAACTATTTTTCTGACCTCTTGGTTCTCTTAATTTTTATTTTGTCTTAGTACTTAATTCTTTCCCCCCTCCCCCTTATCCACTGTAAACAGTTTCTAAGAAGGCAAATGAGGGTCCTTAGGAGGTGTCTCAGTAGTTAAGGGCACCTTTTGGTTCCCAGCTGACAGCAATTTGTAATTCCAGTTCCAGTGATTTGACACCCTTTCTGGCCTGCATGAGCACCAGGTACAATATATTATACATACACACATGCAGGCTAAATACTGAGAAACATAAATAAAAACTAGTCTTAAGCAGAAAAAGACAGCAATAGGGCTGTGGTTGTAGCTCCTGAAAGAGCGCTTACCCAGCCTAAGGAAGCCCTGAGCTTGATCCCAGCAGAAAGTGTCTTCGAATGTCTCTTGATAGTGTTGGTAGTAATAGGAATGAAGTATTTTGTGGATTCCCAGCAGTGTTCCTTAACAGGTTTGTTTGTGGCATATACGAAAATTTGAGCTATTAAAAGTTGCATTATAGTCAAATTTTCAAGGCAAAACACTTTCATTACCAATGAATCTTAAGCTCACTTAATTCTTTACACCCAAAGAATGATTTGCTTTGAATATATGTAGTCTCTTAAAAATGCTACCATTGGGGGCTGGAGAGATGGCTCAGTGGTTAGGAGCACTGTCTGTCCTTTCATAGGACCTGGGTTCAAGTCCCAGCACCCACATGGCAGCTCACAACTGTCTGTAATGCCTATTGCATTCACACTGATGCACATAAAGTTAAATAAATAAAAAAATTAAAAAAATGCTACCATTGCATTATTCATAGGTAATTTTTAAACTTAATATTTTTCAAAATTCCCAGATTCTTGTTCCGTTTTCAAAAATTCTCATTTTGAAAGGGTGAGGTGTCACGGAATATGAATTCTTATATTACTTGTGTAGTTGTGATATTATTACTAAATTGCTATTCTCAACAAATAAATGCAATTTTTTTTCTGTTTTTGTTTTGTTTTAGCTTGGTTATTCAAGACAGGGTTTCTGTATGTAACGAGCCCTGCTGTCTTGGACTCACTATGTATACCAAGCTGGCCTTGACCTCACAGGGATCCACCTGTCTCTGCACTAGGATTAAGGCTGTGCTTCACCACGCCTGGCCAAATTATTATTTTTTTAATTAAATTTTTATTTCTTATAATAATTACAGTTTATTTACTTTGTATCCCAGCTGTAGCCCCTCCCTCATTCGCTCTCAATTCCACCATCCCTCCCTCTTCTCCTCCCTGCCCTTCTCTAAGTCCACTGATAGGGGAGGTCCTCCTTCTCTTCTATCTGACCCTAGCTTATCAAGTCTCATCAAGACTGGCTGCAGTGTCCTCTTCTGTGGCCTACCAAGACTGTTCCTCCCTCGAGGGGGTGGGGATCAAAGAGCCAGCCACTGAGTTCATGTCAGAGACAGTCCCTGTTCCCCTTACTAGGGAAACCCACTTGGATACTGAGCTGCCATGGGCTACGTCCGAGCAGGGGTTCTAGGTTATATGCATACATGGTCCTTGGTTGGAGAATCAGTCTCATTTAAGACCCCTGTGCCCAGATATATTTGGTCTTTGTAGAGCTCCTGTCCTCTCCAGGTCTTTGTAACTCCCCCTTCTTTAATATGATTCCCTGCACTCTGCCCAAGGTTTGGTTATAGTCTCAGCATCTGCTTTGATAAACTGCTAGGTAGAGTCTTTCTAGGCCCTCCATGGTAGCCTCCTGTCCTGTTTCTTGTTTTCTCCTACTTCCAATGTCCATCCCATTTGTCTTTCTGAGTGAGGATTGTTCATCTTATCCTGGGTCCTCCTTGTTTAGCTTCTTTAGGTGTAAGGTTTTAGTATGTTTATCCTATCTTATAGGTCTAGTATCCACTTATAATTGAGTATATACTGTGTCTATCTTTCTGCTTCTGGGATACTTACTCAGGATGATGTTTACTTTCTACTTACATAGACAAAGGAGATGGGCGGGCTTTTCACTACATAGTGCTGGATTATCCTCAAGAAACAATGTGCCAATATACATTCTCATCTGCAACATAAAAGCATACCATTTGCTATCCCTTTGTTAATAATATTAAGTATTGTTGGTCTATTTGCTCAATAATAGATGTATCTATTTTGATAGAGCTTACAGTATAAGTTATAAGGACAATTTTAGCATTTATTACAGGATATTTCTGGCCTTTTTGGTTATTGTGTGCTGTATTTGTCCATAAATGTTTACAGTTAATTAAGAGCTATGAGTAGAATTTTGATTGAATGTTTGGCAAAATTTGCTTATGCGGTAGTGTTTTAGGAATATAAAATCAAAACGAAAGGGCTGAATTTTGTCAGTCGTGTGCAAAAATGACTGGTACCCTTTTAATATCATCTAAACAAATGAAGCTAATTATCTTTTATTGAGTACATTTTGGTTTGTTCCAGTAGCCGGATCGAGCTGGGAGATGTGACGCCACACAATATTAAACAGTTGAAGAGATTGAACCAGGTCATCTTTCCAGTCAGCTATAATGATAAATTCTACAAAGATGTGCTGGAGGTTGGCGAGCTAGCAAAACTTGGTATGATTTTTTTTTTATTTGTATTTTTAAATTGTATTCCTCAATATTAGAGCAACTAGTACAGGCTCATTTTATAAGCAAAGGAAGTTTGAATGTTATAGATTTTGAGACGAATCAGTATTCTTTTCTTTTTAACATTTAAAATCAAATGCTAAATATCCCTCAAAAAAAAAAAATGACCACATGGTCATCAGAGAACAGCTTAAGGGGAATTGCTTCTAACCTTGAACCATTGCTAAATCCCAGCAGTGGAACTTAGGTTGCCAGGCTTGGTGGCAAGCATCTTTACCTCCTTAGCCATATTCCTGGCTTCTCAGTGTTTTCTGTTACTTACTGTGAACCTATGTGTTTATCACTAATTTAGTAGCTGTTTTGGAGAAAGCTCAGCTTTCCTCAGACAATGTAAGTGTTGAGGCCATTGATATTCTCGTAAGAGTAGCTAGTGAAAATCTAAAGCTTATAACAAGTTTTTAATTGTTTTTGAAAGGAGCTCATTAAATAAAACGAAATTTTATTTAATGTTGAAATTTACATCTTTGTGTTTTCCATGGCAGCGTATTTCAATGATATAGCTGTAGGTGCAGTGTGCTGCAGGGTGGATCATTCACAGAATCAAAAGAGACTTTACATCATGACACTAGGATGCCTTGCACCTTACCGAAGACTAGGAATAGGTAAGATTATGTGGTATTTTCTTCTGTTGTTTTAAGAAAAGTGGGAAGCCATGCAGGTGTTTGTGCATTCCTTTGATCTCTGCACTCAGGAGGCAGAGGCAGGATCTCTGAGTTCTACTATAGGTTAAGTTCCAAGACAGCCAGGGCCAAACAGAGAAACCCTGTCTTGAAAAGGCACAAAGGAAAAGAAAGAGGAAACTGGGAAGGGGTTACTGAATTGTAAAAAGTAAAATGAAAATTGTTTCTTCGGATTCATTTGGAATCCCCATAAATTTGTTCGCATTTTGTTTATATGTCTGGCATTGCTTGTATTGAAAAGGGTCCTTTTCTAGTAATTTTAAACGTGTAACTTGCACAGTGAGGACAATTTTTGGTGAAACAGTGTGTGTCTAGTTGTCTTCTATCTAATTCTGTGTCAGGTGTTAGTAAAGATGACAAGTAGATGTCATATATCAAGGTTGATTTCTAAGGTTACTTATTTATTGTTTGTCTTGTTAATAGGAACTAAAATGCTAAATCATGTCCTAAACATCTGTGAGAAAGATGGCACTTTTGACAACATCTATCTGTAAGTACCCACTGTTCATTTAAATGCCTGCTAAATTGTCAATATAAATCCCTATCAGAAACTTTGATACCTACTCATTAGTTGTATATTTTATTAAAAATACCTAGAAGATATGCTTTTTTACCTGCTATCAAGAGGGACATAAAAGGGAGACTGGAGAGAGTTCATCTGGTAAGAGCATTGGCTGTTCTTCCAGAAGACCCCACTTCGATTACCAGCACCTACATGGTGTCTCAAAATCATTTGTAACTCCAGTTTGAGGGGATCTGGCACATAATTACAAGCATTTATCAGACAAATACCTGTACCTATAAAATAAAATTTAGAAAAGAGTAAAGTACATCCATTTAAAATATAAATTCATATAAAAGGGCATGCTATTTACAGATGCCTATCCTCCCACATTCTTTAAACTGACCTAATTTGCTTATCATGCCTAGAACAAATAAAATGCTACAAACGTTTTTATTGTGCTGTATTGTTTAGGGAATGATGAAGAACGGTGTATGTGTTACATTTAGGATGACTATTTGAAATTCAGGATTGATGAATGTATGTGGAAAAATTAGGATGTGGGTGAACTATGTACTTTGTTAATTATATATAAGGAACCTGAGGTGAAACCAAGATCACAGACCAGGTATTTGGACTTTTGAGACCATTCATGCCATTAATAGTTAATGTATTTTATTCAAGGCTATAAACAACATGCTTGTTTGTAATAGAGTTTAATAATCAAAGTCAAAAATAACCTAATTGAGAATGTAGTTGAAAAGACCACAGTTTTAAGAGCCAAGACACCTGGGTGTAGTGGCTCATGTTTTTAATCTTAGCACTCCACATTCAGGAGTCAGAGGCAGGTAGATTCCCATGAATTTGAGGCCAGGTTGGTCTACGTATAGTGGGTTCCAGAACAGACAGACAAATAGACCCATAAAACGTAGAACCAACACAAAGATCACAATAACAGATTCGTTTCACATTGGCTTTTTGGTGAGTAGTGAAGGAAGCTCAAGAAGATATATTTAGACACTTGAGACTATGATGTGTAGTTTTGTGTTGTTTTAAGTGTGTATTTGTGGGGAGGGACATACACATGAGTACAGGTATCCAAGGAGGCATAGGCATCAGATATCTTTGAAGCTAAAGTTACAGCCAATTGTGAGCCATGGTAGTGCCAGGAACAGAACTCTGGTCCTCTGGAAGAGCAGCAATATGTGCTCCTAACCACTGAGCCTCATGATAGCTTAGCCTTTTTTAACTATAAGTAAGAATAAATACTGTTCATCCTGATTCTCAGCCATCTGCCTTTCAAATGAGGGGATTAGGTTTGTTAAAAGCATAAAATTGTCATTAGGTCTACTGATAAAAATTGACTACCCTTTGTTAAATATTGCTCATTGTAAAGAAAATATGCAAGATGTTCGTGATAGTCCACCCCGACCAATTTGAAAATATCTGTGGTTAAGACATGAAAGTTGATGAAACTGTCTTATATATGTGTGTGTGTGTGTATACCCTGTGTCTCAGGCATGTCCAGATCAGCAATGAGTCAGCGATTGACTTCTACAGGAAGTTTGGCTTTGAAATAATTGAGACAAAGAAGAACTACTATAAGAGGATAGAGCCTGCAGATGCTCATGTGCTTCAGAAAAACCTCAAAGTCCCATCTGGTCAGAATGCAGAGACACAAAAGACAGACAACTGAACAAATTACAAATGAACTTTATTGCACTTGCTTGTCGCCAAATAAAAGAAAGACCCATTGATCCTCCCCACCCCCTTTTCTTCAGCTTTCCTCCCTTGTTATTCGTCCTTTCTTTCCTCTTAAAGTTTTTAATACTTTCAAGGACTCTTAAAAATGATCATGTTTGGATTGTTTTAGTTCTCTTTATTTTTGTGAGGTGTTTGGATTGAAGGAAGGAGAAGATAGGTATGTATAGTTTCACAGTTGAGATATCTCCCAAAATTGGGTGTCAGATGATTTAAAATTTTTAGCTGTTTATTTTAAAACATCCTGCTTTCACATTGAAAGGCAGAGCCTACAATATTGTTTATTTCGAAAGACAAAAAGAAGCATCAGCAATATCTTGTTCTCTAATTCATAGGCAAGCTTAGTGTATTTGTGGTACTTTGAGTTTTAAAGACTGTCTGTGGGATGCTAATCCCTGACATTGCCTTCACTCTACCTTTAGTCCTTTGAGTGCTCTCAGGAGTTGGACCATTGTTATCCTTGTGAGAAAATACCAAACTTATTTAGGTTTTTAAAGCAATTTTTCCTCTCAGTTTGCTGATTGGCAGGGCAGTGTGTATAGGTAGTATCATACTTTGGTCAAAGTATTTCAGTTAAACGACTTTTTTTTTTCCTTCTTCTTTCCTGCTGTTTATTTTGTTAGTAGAGGCATTAACTGGTAGAGTGTGGGCTGGTGAAATTAACTGTTTTAATATCCCAGCTAGAGATACGGCTTCTAACTGACCTAAAGAAGATGGTTATAAATGATTTTTTTTTCTCCTGTTTTTTAGTAAGTCCAGTAATAGTGTAACCGTATAAATGGAGTTATGCCCTTATAAGTCAATATCCCTAAATAAATCTGAAGCAAGTGTTTCCTTTTGGACATACAGAATTACATAAAAAGCCTAGATGGACATGTAACACATTAAGTGTATTTATGTCAACTAATACAGATTGTTAAAAGTGTGGCCATTGAGCATTTGATAATATATGAAAGAATTTCTAGACAGTATTTTTGAAAATAACATTGTTATGCTATTGCTTATCTGTTGGAGAACATCCCAGATTTGCTTACACTCTGTGCCTACAATGTTGAGTTTAAAGATTTGGAATAAGAGGAATCAGTAGATAAATTCCTTCTATTCTTGGAACAGTAGAAGTGTAAAGTGTTAATAGAAATATCACTGTGACCTCCAGTTGACAGGTTTGGTTAAGGCCAGATGATTTTCCGGCACACTAGGAGTGGCTCTGATGGGCTGAGAACTGTAACGTAGAGACATGTGAGATACTCATTTTCCTCGCATTGTCCCATCTAAAATCCATGGAATTTCTTAGGTTGTCATTAGTCAACAGTGGCTCAAGAAATGTTCTCATGAGACTTTTAAAACAGCACAGAATGTATGTTTTCTTTCATTTAATGTTAAAAGGAAGTTTAACACATCCTCTAAGTAAAATTGTGGTATAAAAGTCATTTCCATAGGTTAAATGATAAAATTATCTCACAAGATGTTTATGCACACTTTATAACTCCCCGAAGTTTTTATTTGAGAATGTGAAAGTACATAAAGTGGACTTCAGTAGTCTTGAGTGCCAAGAAGAATATAAACAAGGGGTGTGGTGGATGGACGGATGGATAAATGTATATTGTAGTGAAATTGTAGAAATAATATGCTTGTTTCTTGGGTATCAGTTTCCTAGACAGTCCAAATCTAAGCTCAGAAGAAAAGTTTAGTGTTAAGCACCTTTACTTTCATGGATAAAGCTTCAGCTTGCTCTTAATAAGAGGGTATAAATGAGAAAGAGCATAATTAGTTTGAAGAAGTCAGCAATTTTGTAAACTTCCAGATAGCAAAATAGATTTTGATATATAAAAGAGTTTTCTGAGATGACACTGCCTCTATTTCTATAACCATTTCACTTGGACTATCTGAGTAGTCCTATGAATGTATCGCTAAATGTGGTTATTGAAAACCGAATAGCTGCCTCACAACAATTAAGTACATGTTATTTAAAAAGGAGGAACAAATAATAAAGTTTGAATTGAGTGTGTAGGCTCCCTATTATTATAGTTTCTTTTTCCACACTAGTCAGTGATTTTACCTAAAACTTCAATGTATGTTAAGGGTCAAATGTCCTGTATCAAAGTTGCATTAAATAGTTTCATCCACTTATAAAAGGGGAAGTTGTCGGGGAGAGGTAGAAACTGGGACTGGTCCAAATGCCTGTGAGTCGGGAAATACTAAAGGAATGCCCGATGTTGAATTTGGTTTTTTTTTTTTTTAGTTTTATTTTTGGGTATTTTTTGGGGGGGGGGGGTGCTTTTTTCCCTTTGTTTTTTAATATATGATAAAAATAATTTTTGAGGTAAGATAGTAATTCTATTAATTGGAAGATAACGAGCTATCTCCATTTGTCAGGACAGATCATTTTTAATGTGGGGTAAATAGGTTAAAATTATTCTGTATGCTGTTTGAACCTAAGTTCTAAAGTAAAGAATCTGTAGAGAAATCTATGCAATATATAATTTGTCAAGATTAATTTTCATCTGGGGAAAGGAGTTCCTAAGTGTCTCCAAAGCAGGTCACTCATTAATTTGAAAGTCCTCCAAAAAGAGAACTATTGGGAAGTGTGGTGTGTGGTGGTGGAAAAGAAAAAAACTCCCTCACTTTTTGGAGGGAATAACTTTAAAGATGCTTAAGTGGCTACGTTTACTTGGTGCAGTTAAGAATTAAACTTGTCAATTTTAACGTTGCTGTTACATCTGAAATAAACTTATGTGATGTTCTGGTAGTAATCTGTAAATGTCATGAAACTCATTATTGTTCTGAGTTTTATAATCTGTAACTAACTATTAAGTCATCAACTGTTGTGTTCTTTGACCCATACTGTTTTATATCGGTTTTTGGTTTTTGAGACAGGGTTTCTCTGTGTAGTCTTGGCTGTCCTGGGCTCATTTTGTAGACCAGGCAGACTTCAAACTTTCAGAGATCTGCCTGCCTCTTCTTTCTGCATGCTGGGATGGCAGGTGTGTGCTCCCTTTCCCGCCCGTTTTATATTTCTTTAAACCATAATAATCAAGGCATGCCAATTCAGACCTCTTAGGATTTGATAAAAACACTGACCAACATAAATTCTCAGTGAAAGAAAAATATAGGATCCACAGAAATATGTTACTGACATTTTGAATGTAATCATTAAAAATAGCATTTTAGGTTTTGTTCTAGTGAATATGGACTGTAAATATGCATATTCTGATCTCTTACCCCCTTTGTGTTGTGAGGATTTTAGTAGGTGAGTCCAGATTTTTTTTAATGTCAAGCATGTACTTTGGTATCTAGTCAAGTTGGTCTGAATTAGCATTTTCCTAATTGCACAAGAAACAATGTTTTTTGTTTGTCTTACTTACCATATCACTCCAAAAATTTAGCAGTTTAAAACAACAGATTTGTTGTATCCCATAATTTCCCAAATAATGTTTAACTTTCAGTTAGTTCTGACTGACATAAGATTTTATAACATCCAGTGTCTGCCAGGGGTGCATTTTCTTGAAGGTTTGACAACAGCTACTTCATTTCACTTACATGGCTATTAGGTCTTAGTTTCTCATTATGTGAGAATATCCATTGGGCTGCCTAACCTAATAATCATAAGTCTAATTTAAAAATCATTTGGAGCAGAAAACTAGTATGAAACACTTTTTTTAGAGTCAATGTTTTTAATCTGTTTCAAATGACAAATACTCTCTGTGTTTGTCATGAGAAATTAACTCCAAGCAACAAGTGAAAAAAAGACAGACATTAGTAGTTAATGGTAGATAGAGTTACCTTTTCCCCTCAGGCCACCCAGGGCAAAGTTACTCATCTGAGATATATGGAAACACTTTTTTAAGCCTAGTGTTGGTCTAAGAAAGGACCTTTTTGTTATATTGTGATGAAAGCTTAAATCTAGGAAGAGGTAGTATTGGATAGAATATTTTGCAATTTTCTGAACATTAGATTAGAAAGTCATTTATTTACTGCCCTCAACAACTTAAGACATAGGAATTAAGTATGGATTAAAACATGTTAAATAGCTATAACCTAAGTAATGGATTGTCAACCAAACTTCTGGAGATTATCCATTTAGCTCCTCTTTGAGAAACCTTGGCATTATCAGATGTGATTTTGTAAAAAGATTTGATCAGTGATGGCATTTTGCTTGTCATTAGCAATTTCTCATACTAAAGAAAACTATCAGGTTCCCCTTGTGTCTCACCTAAATAGGTTCTATGAGTTTACTAAGCACGTCATCTTTAAGTTTTGTGAATACGGTAATGATAGTAAGTTGAGGGCTATGGTCTCTAGAGGTAAGATAAAAATAAAAACAGGTCTTGGTTTGTAGCCCTGGCCAGGCTGGTGTTTAATTCACAGAGATCCACCTGCTTCTGCCTCCAGAGTACTGAGATTACTTATGTGTCAGTCAGAGAGGAGAGACAATGTTGAGCCTTCCAGAGGGTCTGGAGCTGGGTTTCTGGGCAGCTGTTGGGAACCAAACGCAAATCCTCTGGAATAGTAGTGAGTACACTTAACTGCTGAGCCATCTCTCCAGGCTTGTAATATTCTGTTGAAAATAGATGTCTAAGTGAAGGACCCTTTGGGGAGACAGCTAGTTGAGAGACAAGGTTTCACCTTGAACTTGCTATACAGCTGAGGCTGGACTTGGATATTTGATCCACTTCCACCTAAGTGTTGATATCACAGTTGTACATACACTACTACTTCTGGCTGGCTGATTACAAGTGAACAAACAAAAGTTTATCAAACTTGAGTTTGCTTTAACATACAAAAATGTGGACCTTTAATCCCAGTACTTGGGAAGCAGGGGTAGGCGGATCTCGGAGTTTGAGGCCAGTGTGGTCTACAAAGCAAGTCCAGGACAGCCAAGGCTACACAGAAAAACCCTGTCTAGGGAGAAAAAAAAAAAAAAAGCAGTATGGAGAGAAATTCTTTACACTGACTTTTAACATTGCCTCAAATATAAACAAGCATTTATGAGATTTAAAAGGCTGGGGAGTTGAAAAGTCAGTTTATGCATCAGAAGCTGTTATGGTTATGATTACATAAATCTAATTTATTTCTCTAAACTGGTATAGCTTAATTCCATTCCGATCTTTAATCAAGCTACAATTTAAAAGTAGCAGGCTGCATCACACTGGCATATTTTGATTTTTAGAGAGACTAATTAGGAATGACTTAAACATTTTATCATTTGCATCAGGAATCGAGACTGGGGCAATAAACTTGAATTTAAGACCAAATTGGGTTACATAGACCCTATTTTAAAGAGAAATTCTAATCAAAGCACCATCCCTAGGTCTTGTGTTCATGTTTGTTTTTAATTTTGTGTGTGTGTGTGCATGCATGTATGAAGTTAGAAGAGAGTGTCAGAGCCTCTGAAACTGGAGTTACAGATGGTTGTGAGTTGCCATATGGATGCTGGGATTCAAATCCAGGTTTCCTACACGACTGGTAAGTGCTCTTACCTGCTAAGCTATCTCTGCAGCGCTCCTGTATTTTGTTAACTAATCACAGTTTCTTCAACTAGTGGATGACAGTTGATCCCAGGAATGACTTCTTGTTTTTTGTTTTTCACAAATGAGCAAATCTCTCAGACTTCCATTAAACATTACTTACTCAAGTGATGTGTCATATTTACTCTTACATTTAAAAAAACACTGATTAGTCTTATAAGTGTAACTTCCGTAACTACTATCTATCTAGTAGCCAACTATTTGTCGTGTCTGTGAGGTATCAAAGGTGCACATGGTTTACAATGTGGGTGAAATTTAGAACTTGATTACTGAATTAATAGTTCTTGATGGTTTTATAATTGCAGGTTAGCACACCAACTTAGATCATGACATTTGATCATGGGGCATACCCAGAAGAGATCTGGCAGTGACTGAAATTGTGAAAAGAGGGTGTGGCCCTCGCCTGGGGATACCTAGCTGTACCTGAACTGACTGCCTTGCACTGTTAAGCAAAGACTGATCTGTAAACAGCATCAGCAGGCTGGCTTAAAATTTAATACTGCTTCCACGTTTTCAGCACCACCTTAACGTTACAGGTGGCTGTAAACTGATGTGAGTGCTAGGAACCAACAGGTGCAAATGCTTTTAAATGCTGAACGGTATCTCCAGCCTCTATTAGAGATGTGGCAGGGGACTCGCTTTGTAGACCTGGCTGACCTCGAATTCACAGTGATCTGCCTAACTACCTTCCTAAGTAGTTAGTAGTGGGCCTCTGCCCCACCCCCTTTTTTTTGGTTTTGTTTTTGTCTGAGAATTTTTTACATGACCCCAGATAACATATTTTTGAAATTTGTGCATGCCTGGAAATTAAGCACGTGTAAATAACTCAATTCTTAATCACATGAAATTTGAAATATAGAACAGAAAAACTGGGATACAGCTATAGAAAGTTGGAAAGTATCATGTACTGGTGAGTGTGTATACAGAAAAACTTGAATCAAGTATATAAGTGTTGAGGAACGGGTAAGGAGATGTTAAACCTGAAGGAGGGTAAATGAAAAATAGAAATCAGTATAGAAGTAAAGCCATATTAAGAAAATAAAATGGACCAAAAACATATGACCAATGGTACAAACGAAAAAATGGTCATTTTAGTTGTGGCTTATTTGTAAATTTTGTGTAATAAAATCAGGCCACAAGAAGATTCAGTGGGTAATGGTGCTTGCTACCAAGCTTCACAACCTACATTCAATCCCTGGAGTCCATGTGCTGCAACTAGAGAACTGATTTGCCACATAACATCGTCTGACCTCTACACCTACCCAAACACACAAAAGAATGTTTTAAAAAGAGGAGAGCATTATGCTGGTAAAAATAAGGTCAAGAAAATTATAGATTGTTATCTCATGAATAAAAAAATATCCTTAAAACATTAGCAAATTAATCTGAACAATATACAAAAAGGATATGTAGAATTTGTTCCAGGATCTGAAAGTTCTGTAATTCATCGTATTCTACCCTAATGCATAAAAGAAAATGGTCTACCTGAAGCACACCTAGCCTCTCTTTAAACTTTTCAGCTTTCATTCCCAAGTATTTCATGTTTCTTGGCATCTCCAACATCTCTGGGGCCTTTACCTTTCCAGTTCATGCAAATGGCCTTTCAGGACCTTGGTGTTTTCAAATCTGACCCTGCCACACATTGCTAAGCCTTAAGGGCCTTATCGAACTCCCTGCCATAAACCTCTGACAAACCTTTCTTGCCTCCTAAACTAGCCCCATTGCTGACAGTTTAAGGCTCAGCAGCAGTTAAGAGCACTGTCTGTTCTTCCAGAGGTCCTGAGTTCAGTTCCTAGCAACCATGTGGTGGCTCACAACCATCTATACCCTTTAATATCCTCTTCTGGTGTGCGGATGTAAATGCAGATAGAGTATTCATATAAATAAAATCTTAAAAAGATACAGATTATGGGCAATGGTTTATGCTTGTTATCCCAGCACTCTGAAAGGCAGGCAGTCTGAGTTTGATACAGCCAAGGTTACACAGAAACCCTGTCTCTAAAAACCAAAGATTTTCTCCTTGCCTCTTGGTTGTATTGACCTTGAGAAAACTCTAGACACTTAGTTTTGAGCAGGGAGCTCTAAAGATATTCTTGGGTTTTCCCTTTCAAATGAGTTTCTTTTCTTTTTTTTTTTAATGGAGCCCTTGGTTGGTGAGTTTTTACATATAGCATTTCTGTTGCCCTAGTGAAGGGTCTGAGGTTTCACTTAATGGCAATAATCTCTTAATAATTATAGATGCTTTGACTTTATCCTATTTTTCACTTTGAACTTGCTTGTAAATTTTCATCTTTTGCTCCCTCTGTACATTTCAGTAAGTGTAGTGAGCAGTACTTATACCATCACCTGAATTCTGTTCCATCTAAAAATTTTCTTCATCAAACAAATAGCCTGTTGCTTCAAATTGTGCTTCATGTTCTCTGACTGATGAGAATATGATAAGTTCTCTACTAGAATATATCATGAATAGTCTCTAATGTAATCTTGGAAGAGTCCTAGTTCCTTTTCTGAAATTGAGTTTGGCCTCCACTGTGCATTTCTCTAAATATAACCATCTGAAGGCCAAGTAAACAGATTTACTGCATTCTAGAGTTCTAGTCCTCAGCTCCAAATTACGTTCCTCCAACACGAAAAGCTTAGATATGTGGTTGTATTTATCACAATAGCTCTACTCCATTGCCAGTTTTTTTTGTTGTTGTTATTTTTTTTTTGTATTAAGTTATGTGTTGCAGTGACCTGACAGCTTAAGGAAGTTTTGTTTGTTTGTTTGTTTTGGTTTTGGTCTTAAAAATTGAAGGAAGCTGGCAGTGGTGGTGCATGCCTTTAATCCCAGAGCTTGGGAGGCTGGAGACCAGCCTGGTCTACAGAGCTCCAGGACAGCCAAGGCTACCCAGAAACCCTGACTCGAAAAACAAACACCCCACCACCACCCACCCAATGAAGGGATACAGTCCACAGTCTATCATGATGGGGAAGGCATAGCAGAGGGAGTGTGAGGCATCTCATTACAAATGCCTCTGTAATCAGGAAGGAGAGGGACAAACGCTGGTGTTCATCTCTCCCTCTTCCAGCCTCCACCCATTGGGGACCCTGCCCCATAGAGAGTGACACATTCAGGCTGAGTCTTCCCCTCTTCTGTCAAAAGTTTTAGGGAACTTCTTTACAGGTACATCCAGAGTGTGACATTGACAATGAAAGTTAACATAATTATGTCGGAAAATTGAAGGGTACGGGAATTAAAGAGACAACTTGAAAGCTATAAAAGCCTGCAGCTACCATACTTATTGGTGAGATGGTGAGATCCTATGTTTTTTTTTTTTTTTTTAAGATTTACTTATTTGTATTTATTTACTTTTAGTGCATTGTGTTTTCCCTACATGTATGTCTTTGTGAGAGTGTTGGACCCCCTGGAACTGGAGTTACAGTTGTGAGCTGCTGTGTGGGTTCTGGGAATTGAACCCAGGTCATCTCGAAGAGCAGCCAGTGCTCTTAGCAGCTGAGCCTTCTCTTCAGCCCTGAGATTATGTCTTTTTTATTTGTAAGATTGGAAAGAAGGTGAAGAAAGCTGCTTTCAGCACTTATATACTATTGTATACTGTCATAGTCCAAAGACAAAGCATAGCATTTGGAAATAAGTAATTTTTAATTACAGGTAATAGGATGAAACAGAAGATGCTGATGGTATTTGGAGAACTTTAATACTTGAGTTCACATCTTACAAAGCTGAATAAAGATAAAATGTCAATTTCAACCTAAACCAGCCAGTGCTAGCTACAGAATTAAGTATAGAAATATATCTGTATTTGCATGATTACTTTGCCAAGGCACATGAAGAAATATTACTTTCAACAATTATGTAGGGAAAATTTATCAAGTATGTTCATAATATAAAAATAATAATTTAAAAGCATGGTGGCTCAGTCCTCTGCAGTCCTAGCTACTTATAGCTGAGCAACACTAACCTGGACAACAGTGAGAACAAGTCATAAGGAAGGAATGTAAGCTAGGTGTTGTAGTGGGTGTGGCAGAGCTCCAGGATTGCCAAGGACTCCATAGAAAGGGCCTGTCTCCAAAACTTAAACATCGTTAAAATGTCCCTTGGACTTATAGGAAAATAAAACAGTGAGAATATCTAGAAGCCAGGCGCAGTGGTATATGCCTGTAATCCCAGCACTCAGGCGGATCTCTATGAGTTTGAGGCTAGCCTGGTCTACAAAGCAAGTCCGGGACAGCCAGGGGTGTTACACGTATTAACTCTATTAAAAAATTGTTTTTAGATGTAGCACCAGGAACATGATCTAGAAATAATCTGTAAGATGGACATAAGTGATAGTATTTTCTAGCCTGGAACTGACTATGTAGAACAAGCTGGCCTTCAACTCACAGAGATCCACCTGACTGCTTCCCAAGTGCTGAGATTAAAGGCGTGTGCCACCACCATGTGGGGCCTGGCTGTGCTTTTAAACACCTCATTAAGAAACTGAACACATGCAGCAATGGCATAATTTGACAGGTTTATAATAAATCTGAAAAAAAGATGGACTATGAAGACATGGGAAATGCCTGTAGAGTTGGCATTTCTATTATGGCCTTTGCTGCCTTAGCATGCCACTTAGCTGAGTGATGCTGAGTTGCTTTCTCAGGCCCCAACTTCTTAAGTGTGATGACATAGCTATATTATAGGGTGGTTATGTGGATGAAACAGGTTAGTAAATGTAAGCCATTCTTATAAAAAGCAAAACCCAAGTCACAATGGCTGAAAGCCCTAGTACAACATATAAAGAACTTTTACACCTTGGTCAGAGGTGCTTCCTATAATGTCTGAAGAAGAACACACACACACGTGTGTGTATAATATATATATATATATATATATATATATATATATATATATATATATATATATATTACACACACACATATATATATATGTATATACTATTGAAGGTATATACTATACCACTGCCACTCCCTTCTATTTTTAAGACTAAAACCAAAACAAAAAACTCTTCCTTAAGCTGTCAGGTCACTGCAACACGTAACTTAATACAAAAAAAACAAAAAGAACAACAAAAAACTGGCAATGGAGTAGAGCTATGTATATATAGTATACATATATATATATATATGTATTTTATATATACACACACACAGATATCTGTATTTCCAGCACCAGGGAGGCAGAGGTAGGAAGGTCACTAGTTTAATGATGTCCTGAACCAGCTAGGGTGTTTTTCAAGATCGGGTTCCTTGTGTAGCCCTGGCTGTCATGGAACTCACTCTGTAGACCAGGCTGACCTCAAACTAATGCAGATTCCCGTCTCTGCTGGGTTAAAAGCATGGACTTCCTCCTGCCCCCGGCTTTTTTCTTTTCTTTTCAAATCATGTCTAACTATGAGGTACCTAAAAACCTCTTAAATTCTGTTTTCTGAATCATCAAAATTTTGTTTTTGCATCTGGATTTGGTGTGAACTTTTTGGTTTTTTGAGACAAGGTTTCTCTGTATAGCCTTGGGTCTCTCGAATTTGCTTTGTAGACTAGACTGGCCTGGCCTGGAACTCTCAGAGAGCCGCCTGCCTTTGCCTCCCTTAGTAAGTTGGGGTCAAAGGCGGTGTGCACCTTTTTAATTCAGCACTCATACTCGGGATGAAGAGGCAGCTGAATCTCTGCGAGTTCAAAGCCAGCCTAGTCTTTACAGTGTAATCCTGTCTCAAACAACACAAACCCAAAATGTTTGCTTTTTAACTTACAATCAATGTATTACAGTTCCGGAAGTTAAGTTGGGTTTAATATTTTTGCCCATAAAACCTTACATTTTTACTACAATGGAAATGATTTCGCGGAGCTGGCCATATTAACATGAGAGTTTCATGAACGTGTTATTACAGATCTGAATTATAAGGTCCTTGCTGCATGGACTTGAGAGTGACAAATCTATTCAAAGGCTAACTAAAACTTACTGGCCGGGACCAAATGACAAGAAAGTGAAAAACAAAAGTCAAACTGCTTTTTAGGACCAGTTTTGAAGTAACATTTAAGGCATATTTCATCACCGACTTTCAAAATGCAAAGTAAACATAAAACGGAGTTAATGTTTACCTTTTTCTCAACGCAATGTCTGCTCAAATAGTTCCCATTATGCCCTGTGCTCTAGCACAACTGACTCTATCTGGCTGTGAAAAGCTCATAAATCTTTCACCACCACTAGGTGGAGGAACAGACACCTGTCTCAGGGAGACAGGCTTGTGAAATGAAATAAAACTAGAAAAAAGTAGTTGGGACCACGGTTCGAGAGCTCCAAACACATCTTAGGATGCTCCAAACCTGAGGACTCTGTCTCCAGTCCTAGATACAGGTGTCTGGTTCCAACTCTCATTCCCCCAAACCACACACTGTCTCCCTCAGCTGGGGGATCCGGGGCATTTCTGAAAATGGCCTTAGTGCTTTCTTGCAAATAAAGGACGTCAGGAACCCACAATATACGAAATCCAGCAGCCTTGGTTCTGCAAAGATCTTGCACTGAAAGGGAAGTCGGCTAGGACTGGATTCTCCACCTCCGTTTCCCGCCTACTAATCCTCCAGGTTCAGGGGACCTGTCTATCTCCGAGAGCTTCTGGCGCCTTCCTCCTCACTTTTTCCACTTCTAAGCCTGCACTGGAAGATGCCAGAAGCACAGTACTGAACGGATGCAAGGAAGTTTCTTACAACATCGTTTCTAGCTTCTCAAGGCGTCCCCTTTAAGGAACCAGGCCCACCTCTTTCTCATCTACCTACTGGCTTTCCTTTCTGCCCGTCACTCTACCTTTAAGAATATTTCCTGTTCTTTCAACCCAACTTGCACACCTCCGCCCCCCGGCCGTGTTCATTGGGCCGCCTGAGGCCTGTTCCCTCCTAGCTTTTTTTCCCCACCTCCTCCCGCCTTCCAGCCTAGCGCAGGGGCATCTCGTCTCCTGATTGGCTAGGACGGCAGCATCCCCAGCAGTGGATTGGTCGGCTGGCAGGCCGGAGGCGGGCGCGCCGCGCAGACAGGCTAGGGTGCGCGCGTGCGGAGCGGCGGCCGCGGGAGGGGCGGGAGGGGCGGGGGGAGGGGGGGCTGGGAAAGTTGAGGCCGTGCTGCCGCCGGGTCTCCGGCCTCGAGGGCTCGGGCTCGCTGCGGCGGCGGTGGCCGCGAGGAGAGGCGGCCGGGGCGGGGGGAGAGGAGGGCCCGGGCCCGCGCTCCCCCAGCCCCGCAGGAGCAGGCAGGCGGCGGCTGCGGACCCAGAGGCTCGCCTGGACGGCCAGACACCTCTGCCTTCCGCTCCTGGGATCATGACCCAGGCGGGGGTCGCCGCCACCGCGGCCGGGAGCGCGTCGCCGGCGGGTGAGTGGCCGCGGGAGGGGACGCTGACAGCCGGGGCCGCGGCCGCGGGGGCGGCTCCGGGGGGCGGCCCCGGGCTCAGCTCCACCCACCCCCTCCTAGCCGCCGGAGGTGAGGGCTAGTCTGAGTGCCCCTCGTTTCTGGGAACCCCGGAGTGCCCACCCGGCCCGGGGCGTGCTCGCCCCCTCGGTGCCAGGCCTGCGGGGGTTCGCCCTGCTCCCGGTGCGCGCCGGCGGACAGAGGCCCCATGCTGTCCTGGGTGCATAAAGAGCTGGGCAGCCAGGTCCCTGGTGGGTGGCTTTTGCCCGCCTCCTTCACCTTTTGCCATCCTTTCCATATCTTTCCTCGTCTTCTGACTTTCCTTCCGACCCACACGTCAAACTCGTGCTGCTTGCTTTTGTAACTTTCACCTCTGTGTCGCAGAGTTAAGCTGGCGTTTTCTTTTTAGAAGCCCATCTTTTCGCTTCTGAATACCACTGGTGCAAGCGTATGCCCATCTCGGCCGATTTCGTATTTCCTGAACAAGCATGAGGTTTCTGGGCTCTTGCTGAGGTTGGGCACTTTGACGATTGAGTTCTCTTTTCTCTGGGGGGCTCTTTTTTGTTTTTATTGACCTCGTCTGTAGATAAGAGATCACATAAAACCAACTGCCAAATCCAACTAATGTTTGAATAACATTTTACCACTAAGGAGAGTGAAATAACATACAGGACAGTCCTGGCCAACTTTACAGGTAACGGTGGACAGATTTCTTAAGGAAACTTTCTGATTAGTAAGTGGACCTGCAGCAGTTTTTCTGCATGGCCAGCCAAACTTGCTTTTTTGGGGCCCCAACAGTCACCTTGGTGACCTTTTCTTTTCCCCCAGGACTTTTTGCTGAATAGATACTGTGTTTTCATTTGTTTGGGAAGTACCCAAAGTATTTGTTGCAAAATGAAAGTATTCATTGTAATCATTCAACTTTCCGAAGCCAAGAGTTGTGAATGAAACATCATGTGTCAAGATGTCATACCAAAGGCCCACCAGCCACATGTGACCCAAAATAACCATGAATGTGGTCCAACCCAAAATTGAAATCTTATTCAGTACCTTGAGGATTCCCCCCCCCCCCCCCACTTAATCTCATTGTGTGGCTCTCAAGGATGAGCCTTGTGAATGATGAGGTTGTGGCACAATGTTAAAAGATTGGGCACAGCATGA
Source organism: Psammomys obesus (assembly GCF_907164565.1). Taxonomy (NCBI): domain Eukaryota; kingdom Metazoa; phylum Chordata; class Mammalia; order Rodentia; family Muridae; genus Psammomys; species Psammomys obesus. The sequence continues at coordinate 22,416,573 of NW_026596064.1, forward strand.
CATCTAAATAGACTAATGTTAGATTCTCCCCATATTTAAAAGTAGCTTTGTGAGGTCTGTGCATTGATGAAAGTTAGAACAGTTCCTAATACAAAAGCAGTTCCTTGCAGTGTACTGAAGGCCACTTAGAAAAGTTACTTTCCGGCTTAGCTGTCACTGGAACATCACAGAAGTTTTCAGCAATCAAAGATTTTACAGTGAGCTGTTCACGAAACACTAAAACAACAACAACAGCAAAACACCACTGTTTAACCTAGGCTGGAAGAGCAGCTTCCACAGGTAGCAAGCTCAGCTGCCTCCTAAGAACACTTGTCTTAATGTTATCACACATCGTTGCTTCCTGTGGTCAAGCTCCGTGGTTCCTAAGCTGGACTGTTTGTTACAATCACCCTGTTTCATTTCTCAGACACTGCCTTTGATCTGGAGGGAGCTAGGCTGTGGGTATACTCTTAGAGCATTCCAGGCAGTTCTGCTCAGCAGCAAGGACTGAAAATTACCTTAGGCTCGGTACAATGTCCAGACTGTTCTGCTTGTATTCCAGGGTTTTCCTTGGCAAGCCTTCAGTTGTGCATTCAACTTTTGCCCCACAGCCCTCCATGTGAACCTTTGGACCCCTCACTCCTACAGATAATGCAATTAAGATCTCTTGATAACATGGGTGTTTCTCAGGATATGGATCTCCACTCCTTGTAATTCCCCTCCCCACCAACACTATATAGGATAGGGTCGAAGTAATTGTAGTGACAGACCCCTTAAATATGTAATCTTTGGCATGTACCTGCACATACACCTTGAGCATGTGTGTGTTTGTGTGTGTGTGTGTTTTGTTATGTGGCCTCTTTGCTCCTAGGCTGACCTTGAATTTGTAACAATCCTCAAGCTTTCATCTCCAAAATGCTAGTATTTCAGGTGTGTGCCCTCATACTTGGCACCAAGAGAAGTTTTAGATTTTTTGTTACATTAGTGAGGGGTGGGGCAGTTGCTTGCATTTGCCACAGTATGTATGGGGATCAGAGGACAGCTTGAGAGATGCTTCTCTCTTCTGCTGTGGGATTGTACTCAAGTTGTCAAGCCTGGCAGCAAGTATTACTGAGCCATTCTTACCAAGCCAACAGCAACTTTTGTTTTGTTTTTTAACATTTGTATTTGAGAACTCTTTTTTAAATTAATTTATTATTTTATGTATGTTGGTCTTTGGACTGCATGTATGTCTGTGTGAGGTTGTCAGATCCTCTGAAAATAGAAGTTACAGACAATTGTGAGCTGCCATGTCGGCTGGGAATTGAAACCTGGGTCCTCTGGATGAACAGCCAGTGCTCTTAACCACTGTGCCATCTCTCCAGCATCTTGTTTTGTTTTGTTTTGTTTTGTTTTTTTGAGACAGGGTTTCTCTGTGTTGTCCTAGAACTCAATATGTAGATCAGGCTGTCCTGGACCTCAGAGATCCATCTGCCTCTGCCTCCCCAGTGCTGGGATTAAAGTGTTTATATGGTTTCGAAGTCTGAGCACTCTGAATTGGACACCCAGTAAGGGGGTTCACCCTGGGTGAGGCCAATTCTCCTTCCAACAGTCAGTAGTCACCTGTATGTAGTTTTTTTTAGGGATGGGAACAAGGTAAAGTTTTCTTCTTCCACATTAGCATGTCCAGTTTCCCTGGTATTCTGGCTCTTACCGTCTTTCCTGTCCCTCTTCTATCATGTCCCTGAGCCACATACGCAAGAGCTGTGATTCAGATGTACCTGCTGGAGCTGGCCTCCCACAGTCTGTAGACCTCCGAGTTGTGTCCAGTTGTGTTTTTGTCTGATAGTCTTCATTTGCTTTAAAGAGAAGTGCCTTTGATGAGGCGTAGTAGCTAATCTAGGAAAGGTGGCTCCCACACCTTGTTTTATGATAAGCTCTCTTTGAACTTTAATACTACATGCCGCTTAATAGACTCGCTTTGTAATGATAGCGTGGATTAATTTAACACACATGCTTATTTCTTTTACAGTTCAGTGACAAGGAGTGTTTTGTTTTGCAGTTAAATACTTTTTTTGTTTGTTTGTTTGTTTGTTTATTCAAAATAGGGTTTCTCTGTGCAACAATTCTAGCTTTCCTGGACTTGCTTTGTAGACCAGGCTAGACCCTACCTGCCTCCACCTCCTGGGTGCTGGGATTAAAGGCATGCACCACCACGCCCAGCCTTAGAATACTCTTGAATTTATTACAACCTTGTTTTGGGGCTTGATTCCTGCTATCACTTATCAGTGTCATCATCTTTTAACTAGTATTGAGTTACTTCCTGAAATGCTTGTTGTTATGGTTTGAGACAGTATGTCCTGAAACTCTCTATGTGGACCAGGCTGGTCTCAAGATTTTGAGATCTACTGTGTCTGCCTCCGAGTGCTGGGATTATAGTTGTGGTCTACCATATGTTGCTTTCAGACTTTTTCCATATATTTACCTGATTTTTTCAGCAGGTTGATCCGTTTCTTTTTCGTGGTTCTAGACTGCTTGCACTTGTTTCAATGTTAGTACTTACCACATTGCCACAGGTATGTGTTTATCTGACTGCTAGCCTTCAGGGCCTCTATGTTCAAGGGCATGATCCTCACTGTATTTCTAGATACTATTGCAATATTACAGAGCTAGAACATTCCAACCATAAGCACCTCTAGTACTGAATTTGTGATTAACAGACACTGAAAAAAATGTGTTAAATATGACTGCCATATTTTATTATGCAAAGGGTATTGTATAGATCTTTAACAAAAGTTGATTTGGCATTAATTGACCTTGCTACTATGTATCGTCTTTACTTTAGTTATGGGTTTAGACCCCTAAAATGTGTAATGTTCTACATGTACACACACCTTAAGCATTTTTCTCCTGAGCTTGTTATCCATAAAATATTTGTAAAACTCTTGCTAAGAGGAAAACTGTTAACTGTGCAGTTGGATAATTTTTCTTTTTCTCATTAAGTGTTCCATGTGGGTACAATTGTGCTACTTCAGAAGGCCAGATCTTTTAATTAGATCAGTAGGGCTTGATAAGTTGCTCCTATTAATGTGCTAATACTGTGTTTTTAATTCAGTTCATCAAGTATTTATTGAATACTTTCATTTACCCAACACCATAGGTGCTAAAGAGAATACAGAAATAGTAAATAGTGAACTCAGCTCATAAGAAAATTTAGGGAAGATGGGGGAACACCCACATTAGATAATTAAGGGATTCCTTGAAGCAGTCATTGGCTGCCAGATGAACCTATGATATGATGACAACGACAATAATGATGATGAAAAACTAGGAAAGATTCTCCTCTTTTGCCCGTTGTGTGGCTGGTTGAGGAGCCCCAGACATCTTTACCTCCCAATTAATGAAGCCATCTTGGATCCCCTAGTGAAAGAATTCTCACATTAGCTGCTGTAATTTCTTAAACAGCAGAAGCCACAGAGAAGAAAAACAAAAGATAGCACGAGTGAGAAAGGTACTGGCTCTACTTCACCACACACAGGACTAATCTTTAGTCATTAGCAGCAGAATTTGACTTGAGCTAACGTAAGCAGAAAATGGAGAATTATGAATTTATGCTGTGGTAGATCACAGAACTAGAAGAATGTAACAGTGAAGCCTTGGGAAGGGCAGGAAATGCAAGTCTGGAGGACTAGATCACCTCCAGCCAGCCTTCCTTCTTGTGCAGGGAGTCTTAGCTGTTAGCCCTGTGCCACACCTAGAATGTCAGCCCATGTTTGAAGTTCTGTTTGAATTTAAGCATGGGGTGGAGAAGCTCTTCAAAGGAGATGCAGGATATTGCTGCCAGACAGCCCAAGCTGCAGGTATTCTCTACAGATGGACTGGATTTGGCAGTGCGGAAGCCTTTGGTGAGCTTGGTGTAAGCAGTTCTTGTAATGAAAGTCAGAACTGGCTGTCTGAAGTGAATGGAAAATACAGAAGAGGGAATAGTAAGTATAAATTAAGTTCAAGAAGCCTGGTGCTCAGAAAAAGAGGATATGAGGCCCAGGAAAGAAAACATTGAAGCCTTTCAAATGGAGGAAAATGAATAAGGACATATTTTCATGGAAAAGTACCAGCAGAGTTGGGGAGAGTAACTTAACAAAGAGAGAAAAGAGTTGTAACAGGTTAACAGGCAGTGAGAGCGAAAGAGTCAAGAGTACAGGAAGAGGGTTGGTGTTAGCTAGAGACGCCGGGAAGCTTTGTCAAGGGGGACAGATTTGCCTCAGACTTTGAAAGATGAGTAGAAGTTAAGACACACAGAGAAAGGTAAAAATGTCATTTCGGTGGGAGAATAGCAAGAACTTAGGGAAAAATGAATCCACCGATCAGAACAGGAAGAGCTTGAATATCTGAGTTGGATCAGAGGGAGAGTAAATGGCATGATCTCGCCAGGCATGGTGACAAAAACCTTTAATCCTAGCACTCTGAAGGCAGAGGCAGGCAGATCTCTTGTTTGAGGCCAGTCTCATGTACAAAGTGAGTCTGGGACAGCCAGGCCTACACTGAGAAACCCTGTCCGGAAAAACAAAACAACAACAGCAACAAAATGGCATGGTCAGCTAGTTCTCCGTGTGCCTCTGTGTTGTGCCAGGTGGATGTGGGGGAAAGCCAGGACCCAGAGTTCAGATGTGGTAGTTGTTGGGCAAGGGTACAGTTGTCCTTTGGTATTCATAGAGAATTTTTTTCAGTATCCCTTCACAGGTATAAAGATTTAAGGATATATATGAAAGTATCCATTAGGAGGCTGGACAGATGGCTCAGTGGTTAAGAGTACACAGTGTTCCTACAGAGGACCCAGGTTTGGTTCCCAGGACCCATATAGAGTGGATCATGACCAGTTATAACTCCAGTTCTAGGAAGTCTGATGCCTCAGGCTTTCTGAAGCATCTGCACTCAGGAATACATACCGTGCCCCACACATACACATAATTTAAATATATATACACACACACACATACCTTCCAAAGTCTCATGAACAGTGGCATAGAGCTTTCATAACCTATGCACAGCCTCCTATATACTTTAAATTTCTTGTAGATTATTTGTAATTCTTTGTACAACTTAAATTCAGCTATACATTGTGAAGATGCTATACAGTCTGAGAAGTGTGTAGAGGTGATTTCATTATCATGTGGACATCATATAGTGTACGCTTATGAGCCTAGAGGTAAATAGCCTGGTACACATGTAAGTCTTCTGCTGAGGTCTGTTCTTCCAGGCTACAAACTTAACTATCACAGTATTGCCATGAATATTATACAGCCATAACAATAGAGCTTATATTATAAACATATACAAAAACAGAAGAGATTAAAATATGTGGTAATAGGAATCTTCAACTCCGTTATATGGTTAGGGAACCACTATTAAATATGTGGGCTGTGAGTGAGTAAATATCATTGCAGTGCATGGATATATCTATTAATACTGTATTTCTTTTGAGGTTTTATTTGTGGATAGGATCTTGTTGTATAGGCTATCCTCACACATTTTATGCTCCTGCCTCAGTGTCCCAAGTGCTGAGATTGCACGTATTACCACACATACTATATTATACTTTAGAAAACAGTAACAAGAAGAGAACACACACACACACACACACACACACCTATATATTGTATAGCTAAAATTTCTCCCAATATTTTTGGTTCAAGAATTATTGAATTAGAGCCAGGTGTGGTTATGCGCACCTTTAATCCCAGCAATTTGGAGGCAGAAACAGGCGATTCTCTTTGAGTTTGAGGCCAGTATGGTCTACAGAGTGAGTCCAGTCAAGGCTACACAGAGAAATCCCGTCTCAAGAAACAAACAAACAAAATCTATTGTGAATTCCAGCATGGTGGTGGCCTTTAATCCCAGCATTCAGAAGGCAGAGGCAGGCAGAGTTCTGTGAGTTTGAGGGTAGGCTGGTCTACAGAGCTAGTTCTAGGACAGCTGAAGCTACACACATACAAAAAAAATCTTGTCTCTCTCACACACACACACACACAAAAAGAATTGTTAAATTCATGGATATGGAACTCTGTATATAGAAGGTAGAGGCTGCTGTAAATTCTGGAGCATGAAGAACGTGACAGAATTTGGTGAATTAGAGGAAAAGATCAGTGGAATGTTGGGGTAGGTATAAAACCCATGAAGAACAGGAAGAGGATATAGAGCATAAACCATCTAAAGCCAGACATGTAAAAAGGGCATAAGCTAACATATAATGCCAGGGAAAAGTAAATGGGCTGAAAATAATAGCATTTGGTAAGGAGATCTGAGTTTGTTTGTTTCTTTTGAGATTAGAGGTAGGTTAATTGATAAAATAGAGACTTTGAAGTAGATCTTTACATGGTGAGGCAGCTTAGTATGTTCCAGATAGGCTTCTTCGTTTGCTTTGAATGTTCTAATGAGAGCTTTGCCTGTCCACAGGTGTAGTGGAAGAGGAAAGTTGAAAGGAAGCTTTATTTTTATATATAATGGTTTTAATGGGAGGGGGTTAGAAACCTTTTTTTTTTTAATATAAAAGGGAAGAGAATAATGAAAATAGGAGCTCAAATGAGAAAGAAACAAGGATTTCTACTAGGAAAAAAGAGACATGTTAGTGAGAAAAGAGAGGGACAACAGAAGGGATGGAATTTCAGGAAGATCTTTGATTTGATGAACACAGTCCCTGGCCTCTTAGGAAGTATTTCCATTGCTTTGAGCAATCCAGAAGTAAACAGTTATGAGTCAGGAAGGATTGGCCAGGGAAGAGGAGGGGAAGTTCTGTGGAGTAAAGTGAAGTGAAAGGATACACACAAAAAGCAAATTTCTTGTTGAATGTGAAGAAAGTTTTTATGATTTGGAAACAAAAGGTCAAATATGGAGGAAGCAATAGATTACTGCTGAGAGAAGAGCTGAGAACTGAGAGGATTAGTTCTGGGGGTTATGAAGGGGTGAAAGATGTATGGACATGGAAAGTGTCCAGTGCAGGGACTCACATGAGTTCACACTTGTCCCCTCACTGGTAGCTAGCTCCACGAGCTCCTGCTGTGAAGTGGGTTCTTTGCTGGAGCAGTGTGGGGTCACTGTAGTCTCCTGCAGGGAGCGCTGCTGGCATTCTCCTGACTTCAAGCGAGAAGACGCTGAGAGTCTGATGAGTCCTTACTTTAAAACCGAATGCTGAGTCAGAGGCTGTTTTCACGGCACAGTTGGGGTCACACACTGATTCGGGTAAAGGCCATGTGGAGGGCACATGGTAGCCCTTGTATTAGTGAACGCAGCTATCATGGCTCGGAACTGTTTCAGGAGTTGGTTTTTCTTTTCCCTGTGTGTATGCACATGCATGTATGCATCTAAAGAGCGACGTCGAGTGTCATCCTCAGTTGTGCTCTACTGTTTGTTTGTTTTTTGAGACAGGCTCTTTCACCTAACCTGTAGCTCTGCTTGGTGCTATCTCTCCAGAGCTCGGGTTACATATGCTCTGCTCTTTATGTGAGTGCTGGAGACCAGAGCTCAGGTCCTCCTGCTTGCAGGGCAAAACACTTTATTGACTGAGCTATCTCACCAGCTATTTGTTTCTTTGTTTTTTTTTTTTATTTTTTAATACAAACACACACACACATATTTATAGATTTGAATTTCGTGGAGTCAGGTACACCACAGAGGATGCTTATTAGTGATCACAATAATCTTTATATAGGTTTAGCTATGTTCAACAAATAGTTGAACAACAATCTGCTTATCATTTGGGGCCTTAACATGCAAAGAAGTTGTCTCTGTTCTGAAGGACCTTGAGTATGTGTGATACCAGCTGCTCCTTAAAAGAACCATGTGAGTGGTATGAATTCTTTACTCTAGAGTTACTTTACAGTGGGTTGAGCAAATCTGAAATAACTATAGGTATTGAGAAGCAAGTTCTCTCAGAGAAAGACCTTGCGAATTAGCAAGGGAGAAAGACAGCTCTAAGCCCTGAATTGGTATGTGTGTCTGTGTGGGCTGGTAAGCTGACGGGGCCCAGGAGCAGTAGGAGAGAGCACACTTGGCACCCAGGTCATGCTTTCTAAATTGCATTCTCCACTAAAAGGAACAAAGTTTTCTTACAGCAGGGACAGGGAGATGCAAAGTGTACCTCAAGCATCTCATGATGCCCAAAGGGAAGTGTGTGTGTGTGTGTGTGTGTGTGTGTGTGTGTGTGTTTAGAGCACAATAGCCAAGGCTTGAGCAATTTCAGCAATAAAATAACTTTAGCATTGAATTATGACTCAGAAAATAAGATACCCATGAGCCCATATTGAGATAAAGTAATGGTTGAATACATTTCTTACAGAATTCTAGAAAATATATTTAGACAGTCTTTTCTCTAAGACAGAAAAATTAATTGCTTCTGGGTGTGAGCTGGCCTACCAGTCAGTGTTTGGGCAGAGCATAGAAGGCAAAAATAAAACATTACTTGACAAGTGTTTCAGGAATTTTGAGGGGTGAAAGGACAAAGATAGTATTTTTATAACTTAAGTCATATAGTATTATCTGAATAGTTTATTATAAATATATTTTATTTGCATAATGAAAAAAGTGCTAGTTAAGTAACAAACAGAAAATGGGGCAATAAGGATCGAGACCTTAGTGCTCAAACCCTGGGAAGGCTATTTTTTGCAGCTCAAAAATGTTTGGAATTTCTGAAAATTACAAAGCTTTTGGATTCATACTAGTGCCAAATCTTACCATGTGAAGAAATCTATAAATCTCATTCATGCTTCAAGTAAGTTTTCTCAAGTCAATTCTGGAAAAAACCCAAAGCTAAAGATTGAATTTGGAGTAGATTAAAGGTGGTGAGAAAGTACCTAGACTTAAAAGCAACCGGACCCAGTACCTGCTAGGTGCTTAGTTTTATCCAACGACCTGACACAAACTAGAATTCCCAGGAGTAGAATCCTAATATAATGAAATATTTAGATCCTGCTATACTGTGGGCATGTCTGGGGATGAGTTTTAATTATTAATTGGTGCAGGGAGATCCAGATCATAGTAGGCTTCCTCATCTCCTAGACAAGGCATTCTGAACAGATAAAAAAAGGGAAAGAAGCTGAGAAAGCAAGCAGCCAAGCAAGGATACATTAGTCTAGCTGTAGAGGCAATGTGACCTGCTTCAAACTCCTGCCTTAACTTCTCCTCAGTGGTGCACTGTGACCTGGAACTGAAAATTAATTAACACTCTTTCCTAAGTTGATATTGTCAGGACATTTTAATCACAGCAACAGAAATGAAGTAGAACGAATAGCTACCATAGCATACCTGTATGAATTGGGCATTTCCAGCGTGGACTCTGTGGAGCCAGAGAGCACCATTGGCATATCTTAGAAAATTCTGATTCCGCTATGATTGTGGGGCTCATTCCTTCAGAGGCACACCAGGCTGCTAGCTTCTGCTCACAGGTACTTTTGATAGCTAAAATGCATCTAGTCGGCAAACACATTCATGGCAAGGAGGAATGACTTTTACATATATTGAAACAGTGGTTCCTGGGGCTGGAGAGATGGCTTATTGGTTAAGAGGACTTGCTATTCTTCCAGAGGAACTGAGTTTGGTTCCTAACACCCATAGCAGTCAGCTCACAACTGCATAAAACTCCAGCTCTGGGGAATCCAACTCTTCTCTGGCTCTGTGGGCGCTTGGACACTTGTGGCGCATACATACACAAGCTCACATAGACACACACACACACACACACACACACACACACACACACACAAGTCCTTTAAAAAGTGATTCTTAGTTGAGGTGCATTGACTAGGAAGCTTTTAAAGATAGGGTTTCACCATGTGTTCCAGGCTGGCTTGGAAATTTCTGTCTCATGGCTCAGAGGTCTCCCAAGTCTGGAGATTACAGGTGTACTCCACCACACCCAAGGAAGTATGCTCTTTACAGCAGTGCTGGGAAAACCAACACTAGTCAGTGTTTTGTTTAATCAAGAATTGTATATTTGAGGAGAATCAACAGTATTACCAAAAAAGACCAAGCCAAACACATAAGTTAATCTTAGAGAAATTAAGTTGAATATGACATAAGGGAGTGTTTTTGTCCCAAAATATCCTCAAAGATTTGAGAAACTGCCATTACTATAAATTAACAATGATTGCTGTGAAAAGGAAGTGAGAATCAGAAAGTTTTCAGAAACTTAAAGCAATTTCTGAAATAAAAACTTCGGCAGCTGCACATATGGCACTGTGATTTAACCATTGACTAAATGAATTGAAGACCAGGGCAAGGGATTTTTCCAAAATTCTGTCCACAGGGCAGAGAAAACTTATGTGATGTTAAAACATGGGCTATAGATCTAGGGAAGGTCTTATACTTAGTTCTAACATTCCAGACAGTTTTAGTGAGCCCCTGGTGGAAGTCAGTGGTAGGCAGTTGGTTGCTGGGCAGCAGAGTGTCTTAAACCTTTCGTAATGGGCGAGGGGAACATCATAGATGCAGTTTGCTTAATAGCTTTTGTTTACTTAAATACCTACTATTTTAAGATTTCATTTTAATTATGTGCATGTATGTGTGTTTCTTGTGTGGGTACATACATGTGAGTTCTGGTGCTCACAAAAGCCAGAGGTGTCAGATCTCTGGAGCTACAGTTATATGGTTGTGAGATCCAAACCCATGTTTTCTGCAAGAGCAGAACATACTCTTAATGGATGAATCCTCTCTACAACCATTGCTTTCTTTTTTGAGACAGGTTCTTTTTTTAAACTTTTACAAGATTTTATCATTTATTTTATGTTCATGCATGTTTTGTTTGTGTGTACATATGTATACTATATATAGTGCCCAGAGAGGCCAGAAGGTTTCAGATCCTCTGCAACTGGAGTTACAGAGGGTTCTGAGCCACCATGTGGGTGTTGGTCCTCGGGAAGAGCAGCAGTGCCCTGTCACTCAGCTACCACTGAGCTGTCCTCCAGTCCCATGAGACAGCTTCCTGTTGTATAGTATGGGTTGGCTTGGAAGCTGTTTGTAACTCGGGACTACACTGGAGCTCAGAGTCCACCTCAGCTTCCTGAGTGCCGAGATTCAAAGGGTGCATTACTATGACTGGCTGATGGTTTTTAATAGGAGGGAAATCTGTTTAGACTTCAGTACTGTTGGTTTCTACACCTGCACATTTGATCAGCCACTGACTGAAAATTCTCAGAAAAATGGTTTTCATGTGTATTGAATATGTGTGGGTCTTTACCCTCAGCACTATTTCTGAACAACACAAGCCAGTTACTATTGCCTCTCCCTTCATCTGTACTCAGTCACAGGCTTGCGTGACACACCTTAATTCTAAGACCCTATCGCTTCATATAAATAAACAAATAAATAAATAAATAAATAAATAAATAAATAAATAAATAAATAAGGTCATCTGCGAAGACTTCCCAAAGCCTGGTTCAAAGAGCTCAAGTGCCTGGTTTTAGATAAATACCACCCACCTGAATTGGAGAATCTTAGGAAACAGAGAGGAGACAAGCTAACAAATATCCAATATGATATATATTATTAAGGGCATTTAATATATATATATATACTGAGAAAAATAAAGAGGAAAACTTTATTAGATACATATAAATAAAAAGAACAGAAAGAGGAAACAGGAATGTGAGTGTGTGAGTAGTTATACCATGTGACTGGAATAAATTCTCGTTTCAAAAATGTATTTCAGATTGTACACAAACAAGTCTCTAGATTGTGATAGTCAGACATAAGTCAAAACCATAAATCAATGTGGGGAGGTAAGAAAGGTGCCATGTGCCAGGCAAATGTGGAAAGAAAGAAAGTGCATGGTAACATTGTTACCATACGAAGCTTAATTTCAAATAACAGACATTTTATGTCTAAAATGTTTACTATGATTTTGTTCCTAGGGAGCTACTAACATATAATCATTGCACATGTAAGAAAAATGTGTACAGTGGCCACAAGAAATGACAAATTTCTTTTTTAATTTAATTTTATTTTGTGTGCATTATTGTGAAGGCATCAGAATTGGTGTTACAGACAGTAGTGAGCTGTCATGTGGGTGCTGGGAATTGAACCTGGGTCCTTTGAAAGAACAGACAGTGCTCTTAACCACTGAGCTATCTCTCCAGCTTCTAAGAAATTACAAATTTCAAAAGTCATTTTTAGTTTAAAAAATAAATAACAAAAAGGGAACCAAAAATTAAATATTTCAAGATGGAAAGTGTTTTATTTCATGTTATAGAGTATACAAAAATTAAAACTAGGGTCTAGAAAGATGTCTAGATAGCTAAGAGCATTTGTTCTTGTAGAAGATGTAGGTTCAGTTCCCAGCACCACATGGCGGCTCCCAACCATCTTTAACTCTAGTTACTGAGTGTCCAGTGCTGTCTTCTGGCTTCCACAGGCACTGCATGTATGTGGTGCATAGAGACAACACATACGTATAAATAAAGTTGAAATATGTAAATCTTTTTATTCCCAGACTGGGCCTTACTGTGTTGCCCTAGCAGTCTTAGAGCTCACTATGTGGCCTTGAACTCACAGAGACCCTGCTTCTACCTCCCAAGTGCTGACATTAAAGGTGTATGTCACCACCACCCAGCATAAGTGAATCTTTTAAAAGAATTAAGTTTATAAGGAAGAAAATGTTGAAGCCACAAAGAAGGTTTTTGAGACAGCATCTTATATGTAGCTCAGGCTATCCTTGAATTCACAGAGATCCACCTGCTTTTACCTCTTGCTTCAATTAAAGGCTTATGTCACCACACTCAGCTCATAATGATTTTGGTTTGTTTTTGTTTTGAGACAGGGTTTCTCTGTAGTGTTGGCTGTCCTAGACTTGCTTGTAGACCAGGCTGGCCTCAAACTCACAGAGATCTGCCTACCTCTGCCTCCAAGTGTGTGCCTTCCCTCCCAGCTCCTCATAAATGATTCTTAACATGTGAATGTATTTTCTTTCTAATCATATTTGTATGTGTGCTCATACATTTTAAATGTGTATTTTAGTTAATTTTTGTTTCTATGATACAGTACCTTGGCTAAAGCAACTTGAAGGGGACAGTTTATTTTGGCTTACAGTTCAAGAAGGAGATTCCCTGATGGTGACTGAGGCATGGTAGCAGGCAGTAGGAATAGGAAACTGAGGGATCACAGGAAGCAGTGCGTGGGAGCCTGGGCAAAGCAGAAAACTCTCAAGGCCCATCCCTAATGATGTATTTCCTTCAGCAAGACTTTACCTCCTAAAGGTTCCTTGACTTCCCCAACAGCATCATCAACTGGAAATAAATGTTCAAATATGTGAGCCTGTGGATAACATTATTTATTCACACCACCACAAGGTATTTAAGCATTTTTTTCCAGGATAATTTTCAGTAGGAAAAGGAGGTTGGTGGATAATTTATCTATTTAAAAGAAAAAGGTAAGTGTTTAGCTATTTGAAGTAAATGTGTGATGGACATCTGGAAAGACATGGTGTCCATCACACATTTCAATGTAAAAGCTGCTTCAAACATACCATGGTTTCATTCATACAAAAATTTCCATGTGAATTAATGTAGATAATCCTATAGAAAGCCCAGAAAACCTTATGCCAAATTGATGTCCAATGGGACAATATAGGATGGGTTAGATACTGGTGACTGCTTTAATTCTGGGGGGAAGGGGTTGGTCTATGGGAGAATATAGGAGATATTAGGAGTATTTTACCTATCTATTATCTATTTGCTTATTTTTGATGTGTTCTTGTTTTATTTATTGTTACTTATTCATGTTAGAGTGAACCCAGGGCCTTGTACCTGTTAACTGTGTACTGCTGAGCCACATCCCCATTTCCTTTTAACAATGACAGTGTTACATAAAACATTATAGACTGAGGCCAGAATTGAACCTTGAAAGAATGTATTGAAATTGATCTGTATTTTAGAGTAGAAATATATTTTGTTAAAACAATTACAACAGTGTGTTATTCAGCATGTGTGTTATTCAGTAATTCTTGTTCTGTCCTTCAGGAAGTATTACATGCATTTATAAAGGTGTGTATGTTCTTCCCATCCTACAGATAGACGTTTTATACACACTTTGAAACAGTTTTTTATATAGTAATGTTAGTTTTCTTGGACGACTATAACAAAGTACCATTGCCAATGGGGCTTAAATAACAGGAATTGTTTTCTCACAGCTCTAGGCTAGCAGTCTACCATTCCAAGTGTTGGCAGAGTGGGTTTCTAATGCTTAGCTTGCAAGCTGGGCTGTTTTCTGTCTTTGTAACAGTGTCTGCAGTGTCTGTTTCCTAATGTCCTCATAAAAATGGCACCAGCCATGTGGATTACAGTACACTCAGAGGCTATTTTAACCTTTTAAAGGGTCCCCTACTTTCCTTCCTTTTTTCCTTTCTTCCCTCCTTTTTTCTGTTTGTTTGTTTGTTTTGATTTTTGAGACAATGTCTCCACTCTGTAGCCCTGGCTAACCTGACACAGAGATCCCCCTGCATCTGCCTCATGAATGCTGGGATTTAAGGTGTGTACCACTGTGCTTGCCAGAGCCCTACTTCTAGGACTTCAACATATGCCTTGAGTGGGGACACCATCTAGCTCTCTCAATAGATAGGTAAATACTATTGCACAGTCATTGTGTTACATGGTGGAAATATTAGGTTGAACTATTTGAAAGCAGAAACAGGGCTTAGGGATATCACTTAGTGTAGAGCCCTTGCCTAGTATGTGTAAGGCCCTGGGTTTCATTGCCAGTACTCCAGAAAAAAGTTTCAGATGGTTCAGCATAATACTATGGCATTTAATCAGTGCCTTTTTGAAGAGCCTTTCAGGTATTTTCTTCTCAAAATTAATTCAAAGGGCACTGTAGTGAATATGCTTGAATAAATGTGTGGGGTTTTATTGTTGTTATTGTTGTTGTTTGTGCACATGTGAATATACCTGTAGGGTGAAATTCTTGGAGTTGCTGCATCAAAGGGGAGATAATGTGTTTCTGTGGACCACTTGTGAGTTGATCAAGAGGGAGCTGGCCTAGGCTCCAGGCGGTAAGCTCTCCTGGCAGGGACAAGGCTGTCTCAGCAGAAAGGACTGGTGCTGGGAGACCAGAGGTGGAGGGGGAGAGAGTGAGGAACTGAGTGGTACCCACATCAAGGGAGCTGCACTCAGATCTTCTGAAGATTACTATCGTATAATTATGATCAGTAAGGAGATTTGAACTACTTGAATTTTCTTTTCCCTCTTTGAGACATGGTCTTACTATGTAGCTCTGACCTGGAACTCACTGTGTAGGCCACACTGACCTCAAGCTAAAAGGATCCGTCCACTTCTGGCTCCTGTGTGCTGGGATTAAAGGCATGCACCTCCATCTCTGGACTTATTGCTTGAATTTTATGTGGTCTCTTCTTTTGCCCACCTTTGATTCCTGTGTGGTGGGATTAAAGGCATGCACCGTCATATCTGACCCTATTGCTTGAATTTGATGAGGCCTCCTCTTTCAGTGTGACAGCTACTAATGTGCACACAGATAATTGCTTGTACATACGTGGGGAAATGTCTGGAATTGATTCCAGCAGGTGTTAAAAGTAGAGGGGCATTGGCACTTCATGAGATAGCTGTCTTATTTAAAATTTTGCAAGGATCAGACAGTATTTGTGCAACTGAACTATTTATTTATTTATTTATTTTATTTAGTATTGTTTTTGTTTTGTTTTTTCCAAGACAAGGTTTTTCTGTGTAGTCTTTGCTGCCCTAGACTCAATTTGTAGACCAGGCTGGCCTTGAACTAACAGAGATCCGTTTGCCTCTGCCTCCCTTAGTGCTGAAATTACAGGCATGTGCCACTGCGCCCAGCTCTAACAATTGAAAAAAATTTTTTAAAGACAAATCTTTTAATCTTCTCCCATCTTACGCTAAGTACACAGGTCCCATATTGCATTTATTTGCAGACATTAGGAACAAAGTGGTGGTATCTCTATAGGTCCTATTAATAAACGTTATTTGAAACTTGTGCCACAACAGTTCAACAGCATGATTAAGGCTACACGCCCCAGAGTGGCCACAGGTGTATGCATCAAGGGAAGAGAAAGTTGCACCTCAGAGCTGACCATGATCAAGTTAAAAACACCTGACACAATACTCGTGCTAAGACATTTCCTTCAGGTCATGACGAGCATGAAAACAATGGAGAGATTCTGCAAACACTCTGTGAGTGTTACAGCAGTGTGCTGCTCTAGGAGTCAGGTCAGACTCTACTTAGTGTTAACATCAAGCCCTTAGGAGAAATTAAAAAACAACAACAACAAAAAAAAAACAGTCTCCTCTGTCATTTATATACGCCAAGAACTATTCACACTTAGGGCTGGGCAGGGCAGCCAGGGAGCTGAAGAGGCTCCACACCTGGAAGAGATGCTTAGGCGAATACTGAAGGCCTTTCCATCCAGTGTGCATCCACCTTCTGGCCGTAAGAATGTCATTATCAGCTGTTAACTAAAACCAGGAGAAAGCAGTGCAGGTCCCTGGGAACCTCATCCTTCCCGAAGGGAGAATGCTCTGCAATTGAATTTTTAAAGAATCCTTTGAGTTCTTTTTTAGTTACGAAGTAAGTTTTATGTTAAAAGTATTTGTAGTTTACAGTGACAAGAAAAGAAAAGCTATAGTATGTCATACTGTTTACAGTGGTTATTCCTGAAGAGTGGAGCTGTGTAGCAAAGAAAGTTTCTCTTAAACTTTATACATTTTTTTAAGCTTTGAAAATAGTTTTTAGGCTAAGAACTGCCTTGTGTAGTTTAAAATTAAAAAAAAATAAAAAAAGCAAAGTTTAAAATTGTATGTAGGAAATTATACTTTTGGTTTATTTCCATTTTCCAGACACAGGTTGGCTGAGATTTACCATGAAAGACAGTTCTAGTCTGGGGGCAGGAGTTTATTATTCCACGTTCTTGTAACATGTGTCATAGCAGCTCAGCTCTGACATTAGCACTAAACATGATGGTGATGTGATTGATGGGAAAGGGCCAACAGACACTGTTGAAAGATGCAAGATCTCTTTAAGGGCAGAGAAAATCGGGACTTCAGACAGACAGCAGTTACATGAAACAGAAAACAGCGTGACACATCAACAGGTCTTTATGTCCCCTCTGGTAGAGAAAGCAGCTGCTGGAAGCAGGTATAGATGAACGGTCCTCCTTGGTGTGACAAGCACCACTGCTCTGTACCTGCAGGACACACAGAAAGGCTGTGCTCTACATAACAGTATTTTGGCCAGAGATATCACCCAAGGAAGATGGAGCCTTGTTAGTTTGCATAATATACTTGATGGTATTTGCCCCATGGCAAAGTCACTTAAGTCCTTTAAGGCCAGAATGTGTCCTGGTCATTAAGCAATACATGAGCCTATATCTAACAATTTCTAGATTAAATGAGTTAAACCATGTGGAACTAGTAAGAGCTGTTGTAAATTAAAAAAAAAAATGTTGGGCTATGTGATGTTTATTATTTGCCCTATGATTATCACAGCGGTATTTATTTAACCCATTATCTCAAATAAGACACAGACACCTGTTAGATTTATAATTGCCTCATTTATCTTGGGCTGGGCAGATATTTCACTTACATTATCTTAATAGCTTCACCATCCATCTTCCAGCCCCCATCCAGTGCCATTGCCTTAATCATCCTCATCTGGACTACCTTTCATCCATAATCCCATGGTACTTGGTTTTATTCTTTATCTGGGCCTTTCCAAGCCATCATTGGAGTTCTTTCACTAGTCCTATGTGGTTCCTTCTCCACACTAACCCATCGTGGCATCCTCCTTCCTCCTCTCTTCCCATATGTCTGTTTCCCATGATTCTCTTTTGAACCCAAAAGCCTGGGAACCTTAGCCATATCTACCTTGTTCTGCCCTGCACAGGTATAGGCTGTTTAATCAACCAATCAGGTATGTCTTAGGCAAGTTTACATAACAAGGATATGTGTAACCAGATCTTGAGGGCCAGCATTAGAACAACCCCCAACAGAGGACATTTCAGGAAAAGAGGTTTTTAACCCAAAATGCTGGAGAAAACAGCTGCAAATAAACACAGAGGGCAAAGTTGGCCAAAGCATTAAGTAGGATGGTGAATGACAGCAGGTGTCTGTGGGCTTAGAACTGTTGTAGTGCAGCTTTGAGTGTTCAGTGAAATGGAGAAATGCTTTGTGCTCAATGTAAAGAAGTGCTTGTGCACTACCATTTGTGAAAGACTAGACGCATAAAGAAAGAAAACTTCCAGAAGGATCCACGGTACTTGTTGAGAGATGCAGTAGAGAATAGTATTTCTTTGTTTCCTAGGCATATACATTTAGTGTAAGGAAAAACTAGTAGAACAAGGTGATCAAGGTAAGTAGAGCTCCTTTTGTTGTTATAAAGCAGAAAACTTGATCTAAGCCTGAGATTTAAGTTTAATTGTAGCATAATTTCCATGAGTCACACTTGTCTAGAAGGTTAAAGTCATTGTGACTTAGGAGGTTTATACTTCGGAAGAGTAAGAGGACAGGGAAGGCAAGAGAAAGCACAGGAGGGGGTAGTAGGGAATTAATATGACTAAAGTACATTATGAGCATGTGTGAAATATCATGGTGAAGCCTGTTACTTCATACAGTTGATATATACTAATAAAATCTTAAAGAGACAGTTTTTAAAAACTGTATGTGTAATCATTCCATAAAACATTTAAATTATAAAACATTTTAGAATGCACTAAACAATAGAAGCCAGAATTAAATATTAGAGGCTGAAAACATTGTCTTTAAGTAAGGTTTCATAGCCTTTTTTATACTTTATTCATATCTATCTATCTATCTATCTATCTATCTATCTATCTATCTATCTACCTACCTACCTACCTACCTATCTACCTACCTACCTATTTCAAGGCAGGGTCTCTCTGTGTAGCCCTGGCTGTCCTAGAACTTGCTATGTATACCAAGCTGGCCTCAAACTCACAGAGATCCACCCGCCTCTGCCTCCTGAGTGCTGGATTGAAAGCTTACTTATTTTAAAGATTTATTTGTATTCTGTGTGTATGAGTGTTTTGCTTGCATGTGCACTGTATGTGTAGTGGCCACAGAGACCAGAGGAGGGCATTGGATACCCTGAAACTGTTGTGTTTGTTGAGACAGGATTTATCCTAGGTCAACCTTAGTTTACTAGCCAGACTGGCCTCAAACATATACCAGTCTTCTTCCTGTCTAGTGTTAGCTAACAGGCATGTGTGACTCACTTTTTCTTCCTTTCTCTTCTCTTCCCTCTACTGTCCTTTCTTCTCTTTTTCTCTCCTCTCCTCCTCACCTTCTTATTTATTTATTTACTTTTTTTTTGGGGGGGGATGACCCTGCTGCCATGGGTGTGGGTCTGACAACAGGGTCATCCCCCAAAAGAAAGAAAGAAAGAAAAAAAAAAAAAAAAAAAAAAGGACAGCTTATGGGAGATGGGTCTGTCCTTTCAGGTGGGTCCTAGGGATCAAACTCAGAACATGAGTGGTCAACTTAGTGATGAACACTTTCATCTGCTGAGCCATCCTCTCCCCCCACTTTTTTTCCTTTTCTTTCTTTTTATTGGACAGGGTAGACCCACCCATTTGGCTTTTAACTCTTTATCCTCCTGCTATTTCTACCTCTCTAATGTTGGAATGATAGGTATGTACCACTATACCTAGAAGCTTCATTTTTTTATTGCAATTTTTTTTTTTTTTTTTAATTAGGAGGCATGCATGTGAAGGTCTGAGGATAGCTTGCAGGAGTCATTTCTTTTCTTCCATCATGTGGATTCTGGGGTAGGAGTCAGGCTGTCAAATCTGGAGGCAAGCATATTTGGCCACTGTGCCACCTCATCACCCCATTTCACTTTATGCTATCATTTGAAGCACAAAAGTTCTTACTTTCAATGAAGTTCGTTTTATTTTTTTTATTACTTGTGTTTTTGCTCTTATATCTAATTTTGTAAGTGTTGTTACATTGAATTAGATGTTTAAATATTTATTTTAAATTACATGTATATGTATGTATCTGTAACCGTGTGCATATATGTATAGTACCCACTGAGGCCATAAGAGCATGTCATATGGAGTTAGTTACACCCATGGACTGCCTTCAGTGGGTGCTAGGAACTGAAGTAGGGTCCTCTGCAAGAGCATTAAGTGTCCTTAACTGTTGAGTTACCTCTCCAGCCCTCATTTTGCATGTGATTATCCAGGTGCTCCAACTTTTTTTGTTAAAAAAAGAAAAGAAAAAGAAAAAAAATCTGTTTTTTCCCTCCTTGAATGGTTCTGGCTTCCTTGTCAGAGCCAGTTGGTCTCTAATGTAAAGGTTTGTTTCTGTGCTCTTAACTCTGTGTCATTAATCTGCATGTTGATACCATTCCATTTTGATTGCTGTAGCTTTGAAACTGGACTCTTCGGCTTTCTTTACCTTCCTACTTTTTCCTTTTAAACTATGTCAGTACTAGAATTTCAGTTTAACATTCTAACACTTTTTGTTTGTTTGTTTGTTTGTTTGTTTGTTTGTTTGTTTTTCAAGACAGGGTTTCTCTGTGTAGCCCTGGCTGTCCTGGACTCACTTTGTAGACCAGGCTGCCCTCAAACTCACAGAGACTACTTGCCTCTGCCTCCCAAGTGCTGGGATTGAAGGTGTGGACCACCACCACCCAGCTTAAGATTCTAACACATTTGAAGCAAGTGGTTTGAATATTTTGTTGTATGAAAACAGTAAATTCAGGTTGCTTCTGTGCTGCTTTTGCTTTCTAAGTTTCCTGGCCTGAGGTGTTAGCTCATACCTGTAATCCTAGCACTTGGGAGGCTGAGACAGAGGCATCAGATCAAGACCAGAATGGGTTATAAAATAAGTTTTGATGCCAATCTGTGCTTGATAAGACTGTTGAAAACAGAGAGAGAGAGAAAAGAAAGAAAAAGATGACTGAGGTGCGTTTGTATTTTGTGTCCAGTCACTTAGTGTCTGCTCCATGTGGTTTTAGTTTGTTTGCAAAGTTGTATCATCATCATCATAGTCAACTTTACAACATTTTTATCACCCGGAAAAGAAACTCCAAGACCATTAGTTGTTTCAGGAAACCTGGTTTGTGAAAACTGGCCACCAAAGGGAGCAAGTTCTGGGACTGACAGGCCAAGGGAAAATGATAAACAGATCCAGGATTTCACACAGTGCAATTTATTTGTGAAGAGGAACCTGCTTTGGGCACCAAGAAGACAGGAAGATCCTAGAGCCCTCAGGCAGGAGGGATGAGTCCAAATGCTAAGCTAGATGAAACTATGCAGATGTAGCCTTCCATTGTCCACAGTGTATCTGGGCCTTTTAGGAAAAAAAAAAAAAATCCCTCATAGAAGTAATATGTCATTTACTACTTAGAAAACTGCCCAGATGCCAGCAACCAGCGCAAAATGCTCAGCAAACTTTTAGTGACTGTCTGTCCTTATGGTGTTTTTAATTTGTGCCAGTAGCACTTAGAGGACAAAATGGCAATTGATCAATAGAAAAAATGGATAAACAGCCAATGTTATAAATTTCATACACAGTTATAGGTTCATACTTAGTACTAAAAAGGAGCAGACTCCTGGAAGAAAGTATACACATTTACATTAAACTGAGTGCAAGCGTGCCACAAGCGAGTTCCAGCTAATACATCTCTATAAGTCCAGTGGAAGAAACAGGAAAATAATTAGCTGTAAAATTGGGAAAGGGTTGACTAGGGAAGGCCAAGAAATAACATTGCCTGCTGGTAATGTCTGTAGTTTGAGGAGGATTGGGTCATAGCAGTATGTTCACCTGTCAAAGCTCACTGAATCGTGTGCTTAAGATGTTTGCAATTTGTGTGTGAGTTTTACCTCAAGGGAAAAGGGTCATAGAAAGTCCGATTTGATGAAGGAGATCTGAAGACCATCACTGGGCCTGACTCTGTTTTTTTTTCTGCACAGATATAATAACTCATAGATTATTAATACAATATTTTAGCATTTACCTTTAAAAATTCATGGCACTTTAACTATTTTAAGGAGTATGTTTATTTAGTCATATAAATATTGTATTAAAAATGCCATTTGAACTGGGTATGTGACTCAGTGGTCTAAGGCCCTGAGACATTTAAACCCCAGTGCCAAGAAGAGAAGAAAAGCCATTCATTAGTAGTTTGTTTGTTAAGTAAACAAAGATTTATGATACTGTAGTCCTTTATTCTGGTTATTTTTTCAACATCAGCAGTGTAAATTTTGGATGGCTCAGTCAGTAAAGTACACGCTGTGCAAGCTGAGAATCCAAGTTCACATCACCAGCCTTCATGTAAAAGCTAGGCATGGAGCACATACCTGTAATTCCAGTGCTGAGGGGAAAGAGACAGGAATACCTCTGAGCCCTGCTACTCAGACAGCTCAGCTAACTCAGTGGCCTGGAGGTTCAGTGTCTGTCCACCAACCTCTGGGCCCTCGCTTCTATCCCTGTCAGGAGCTCACCATGTAGCCCTGGCTGACCTGGAATTCATGATCTTCCTCAGTGCTGTGACTACATCCATGTGCCATCAAAACAAAGATTTTTGTCAGGTCTAGATTGTGTGTGTGTGTGCGCGTGCGCGTGTGTGTGTGTGTGCGCGCGCGCGCTTTAAAAAACCATGGGGTTTTTTAAAGTATAGAAGCATGTCATCTACAAATGGGAATTTTTTTTCTTTATTAA
Source organism: Psammomys obesus (assembly GCF_907164565.1). Taxonomy (NCBI): domain Eukaryota; kingdom Metazoa; phylum Chordata; class Mammalia; order Rodentia; family Muridae; genus Psammomys; species Psammomys obesus. Next base: position 22,439,231 of record NW_026596064.1, read on the forward strand.
TTACACTTTATTCACTTTGTATCCCCTGTGGTTCCCTCCCTCCTCCTGTCCTAATCCCTTCCTTCCTCCACCTCTGCATGCATGCCCCTCCCCAAGTCCACTGATAAGGGAGGACTTCTTTTCCTTCCTTCTGATCCTAGTCTATTAGGTCTCATCAGGAGTGGCTGCATTGTCTTCTTCTGTGGCCTGGTAATGCTGCTTCCCCCTCAGGGGGAGGGGAGTAATTAAAGAGCAGGCCAATCAGTTCATGTCAGAGACAGTCCCTGTTCCTATTACAATGGAACCCACTTGGATACTGAACTGCCATGGGCTACATCTGTGCAGGGGTCTTAGGTTATCTCCATGCATGTTCCTTGGTTGGAGTATCAGTCTCAGGAAAGACCCCTGTGCTCAGATTTTTTGGTTCTGTTGCTCTCCTTGTGGAGTTCCTGTCCTCTCCAGATCTTACTGTTTCCCACTTCTTTCCTAAGATTCCCTGCACTCTGCCCAAAGGTTGCCCATAAGTCTCAGCATCTACATTGATAGTCTGCAGGGCAAATGGGAATAATTTAACTTTTCTCTTTTTAATCTATATTCCTTTTAGATCTTTTTGTGAGTATGTGTACATACGTATCGTATGTATGTATGTATGTGTGTGTGTATATGTAGGTATGTCTATATATAGGTTTATGTATGTGCATGTGTGAACATGTACACTATGCATACACATATGAAGAACTGAGGTTGACTTTGAGTATCTTTCTCCATGCCCTTGGCTTTATTTAATTTTTAAAGGAGAGGTCTCTTGCTGAACTTGGAGCTTATTGTATCAACTGAACTCGCTGACCAGGGAGCCTCTGGGATCCAACTGTCTCCATCCGTTGTGGCTGAGGTCACAGGCATGTGCTGCCATACCTAGCTTTTTTTATGTGGGTGCTGAGAATCTTATGTTTACACAGCAAGCACTTTGCCCACTGAGCCACTTCCCAAGCCCTAGATGTAGGTTTTTTGAGAAGCCTCCACGTTGATTTTTACAGTGGCTATAATAGTTTACACTCCCTTAAATAGCATTTTTGTTAAAATTAGGAACAGCAAAAGAGTGACTACTTTCTTCACTCTTATTTATTATAGTATAAGAAGACAAGATAGAAAGCTTTGAATTGGGCAGTAAAGTGGAGAGTGATAGAGGAAGTTACCAGATGTCTTTCTGTGGCCTCCACAAGTGGGTGCACTTAAACACTCATATGTGTACACCACACCCACACCCCCCTCCCCCACACACCACACATATAGGAGTGCATGCATGGCACACACAAGGGAAAAAAAACTAACTAAAAATAAAATTTCCATATGTGTATGACCCACTCTTGATATATACCATTCCTGGGCATATACCCAAATGGTTATATCTGCTATTGTAGAGATACCTGACCATCCATATTTATTGTTGCTCTCTTCATAGTAGCAAGGAAATAGAGTCAGCCTAGATGCCCATCAGCAGATGAATGGGTGATGTAATGTACATGATAGAATTTTATTCAATTATAAAGAAAAATTTAAGTTATGAAATGTGCAGGAAATCAGTGGAACTGAAAAACATTATTTTAAGTAAGGTAACCTAGGCTCAGAAACATAAATCCCACATGTTTTCTTTCACCTATGGACTCATAGACGTGAAACCCACAGACAGAAAGTACTGGTACCTTCTAGATAGTCCTTTATGCATACTTAGGAAACATTATTCTAAAATAGAGCTGAGTTTCTCAGGCTTTCTGAGCACAGAGAAAGAAGAAAAGAAAGGAGAAAGGGATGTCACCCAAGAAGATTTACAACCCTAGGCCCTCCTACCCCTTCTCACTTGTAGGTCTGGCAGGAGGCTGTAAAGTGTGTTTTTTGTTGCACACACAGGCCACACATCTTCAGCCTGCCTTCTTAGCTCTGAACAAGTTGTCAGTCACTTCTACAAAAAAGAAGGGGTCAGAGAGCTGGGGCACACCTAAAGCCTTTGCTGTGGGAAGACCAGAGTGAGGATCCCCCAAATTCACAAATATTGGATGGGCATGGCGGCTCACCTGTAATTCCAGCCTCTGAGGGTGGCTTCCAGAACAGCCTAGCTGTGAAGACTAGGCATATTGACCGCAAACTCTGAGTTCAAATGAGAGTCGTTGCCTCAAAAAGAGTGAAATAGAGGGCAACCAAAAGAACTGGCATCACCTCCTGCATCTGCATTCACACATGAATGTCTTCATGCACACACATGTGAACACACACCACACAGTTCTCATACAGACACATGTAGAGAGAAATAAAATTTTAAATAAGGAAAATAGGAAATAGAAGAAAAGACACTTTTAGAATTGAGGGTGGGTCTTAATCTTAGACCCTATGTTATGAGATCTGTGGGCAATGAAGGCCCAAGGGACCATGAGCATACAGAATTGAAGAGAGCATGTCTGTATGCTCTCCCTGGCCTATAAGATCCCCTTTTAGGGGGTAGAATATGGGTTACCCATTGAAAAAAAGGCTTTTGAGAATAGTTGTATCTGCTTGTCCTCCAGTGGTGGGGAAAGGTCAGGATTCTCTTCATGTCTCTAAAACTTGCCTGCCTGCTGTCAGCTGCCAGCGTCATCTCATGGATACCTGGTAGCTATGAATACTCATTGGTTTTTCTTTTTTGTAGTAAGAAGAAAATATAACCTATAGAGACCATCTTCTGGCAGAGGATGATAAATTTGAATCAGAAAGAGGAGGTATTGGAAGCCAGGAATCCAAAGTGAAGAAACTCTGCAAACTCCTTGGGTGAGAAAGGAGCTGGGTTGCTTGTGTGCTTGCTTGCTGGCTTATCCCGAATTACTGTTCCTTGGTTATCCACTGGAGTGGTTCTTCAGGCCTTAGGAAGCTTCACCAATTGTAAGGAGAAGGAAGTGCAGGAACAGTGCTGCTGAAGTGAGTTATTTTTGAAAAACATAATAGTTGGATGTGTATGTGTGCATGTGTGCGCATGCATGCGTGTGTGGACTGTCATATGGCATGTGTGAAGGTCAGAAAACAACTTGCAGGAGTCAGTTCCTGTTTCTTCTGTAAGGAACTAAGATCATCAGTCTTGGTTGCAAACACTTTTACTCACTGAGCCATCTTGCTAGCCCTGGAGATGAGTTTTGACTACATATTCTCCACAGGCCGTATCAGTCCCTCTCCTGTGTTTATCCTCCTGACGCCCTCCTTTTTAGGGCTAGTACTTATTCTAAAATATCTTGTAAATATTCAGTGCTAACATTCCCTGAATCCTGATTGCTTCCAAGCACCACAGTGATTTACCTTCCTTGCATTATTTTAGTCCCTTCTCAAAACAACCCCATTATGTAGAACTGAGGTTCAGAAGGGGTTAGAATCTGCTCATGACCAAACAACTAGAAAGTGGCACAGCCATATTTTAAATTCATGCTTTCAGAATTCACCTCTATACTTAGTACCCCTTTTCCCTTCCCAGAAGAAAAAGGGAAGTCATATATGTACCTTCTCCCTTGTAGCCAGCCCAACAGGTACTCTAGCTTGGTGGCCTCTTTTGGAAGGCTTTTGCGATTCCTGGAAGTTAATCATTAACAGTTTCATTATCAAACTCTGGAAAATCACAGAGGAGAAGGAAATCACCAGTAGTCTTGCTGACCTTGTATAACTGCACTTCACATATTAATGTTTCTGCCTCTGGGAATTCCCCATTTGTGTGTATGTCTCCCTATAGGACATCTGTTTATAGCCAAGTAGTTGTGTATGCCTATAATCCCAACACTCAGGAAGCTGAGGCATGGAAATTACAAGTTTTTGAGGCCATCTCTGAACTCAATAGAGAGAGGGGAAAGAGAAAAAGAATGAAGGAAGAAAGGAAAATCCATTGTCTTCATATTTTAAATTTTGATAAGGTTTTCATACCCACATTTTAGTGGGTCTCCATTGATAACATGAGACTTCTGGCACTTTGAAGCTGAAGAAAGCCTCACCATGTTTTACATCTGCTACTTAAAATAGTATGTGTCCTTCATTGTTTCTGGAGGGTGGTCTGGCCATGTATCCTCACAGTTCATGCTGGCCAAGCCCTTTCCCAGCTTTCCCAGTGAGATGTTACTCTGAAGCCCAGGCTAGTCTGATACTGACGATGCAGCCCAGACAGGCTCTACCCTCACGATCCTCCGGGTATCAACCTTCTGAGTGCTGAGAGTTCAAGCTTGCATCCTATTTCCTTATTCCTGTTTTCACCCACAATACCCACAGGAGTGTTTTTCTGTGTTAATTTGTATGTAGCATTTTGGTATTAAAATCGAATTGCCATTTGATTTCTTCAAACTCCAGAATGAGTAAACCTCTTGGTGTATCTGTTTTGATATGGTTTTTTTAATCCCTTTGTAGGTTCCTATCACTGTCACCATGCCAGAAATGACAGAGCATGAGACACCTACAAAAAAGCAACACAGGTATGTATCCACAGCCCCAAATAATATCATGTAGATGGGTAGGAAGCAGAATTAGTTTGCTAAACAGTCCTTAATGAACTTGCATTTGTGTTCTAGAAAATGATTAATCTTCAGAACTATGTATGGGTGGATGGAAATAGATTTACTAAGAGATTCACATGGTTAAAATTTACCTCAGAAGGGTGACAAGTAAGAATGGTCATAAGTAGTTAAAACATATCAAATCTGTGTTACACATTTGTTTTCTAGGACATTTTCACTGGCATGCTGTATTCCTTTTGTAGATCCTGAAACGTTTAGATTGTACTTATTGTAACATTATAATCCATTAGTGACAATATATATAGCGTTACTTTCATTTTCTCACAGCCTCTTCTGAGTTTCTAGCACTTTAGGCAATGTCTGACTAGAATTGTGTGGCCACTGCTTTTGATAACGTTAAAACTACTATATTCTCTTTCACCAAATAGCTCTTGGTGAAAGCTAATGTGTTAGGTAATTATGCAAAATGGGAAAGTCAATGTCTTTAGTAGAAATTTTAAGAAAATGTAAGAGTTTGGACAACCTGAGTACACAGATGGAAAAGATGACTTGGAAGCGGCTGATACTGTAAATGTTGCCACCACCACATTTCCCTTGACTGGAATGGCAAGGCTGCCCTGTGCTGTTGCTCCTCTCTCCTACTCACTCCTGCTGCAGCTCCCAGCACCTCCCCTGCACATCCGCACTTGAATTACATTTTCAAATAGTGAAGATTTTCTGTGATTGACTCTATTCTTAGTGTGTGATTTCTGGGTATCAGTAAAGAATTGTTCTTACCTTTCAAAATTATGTCTATTAAAATTTTCTGAAAGTATCTGAGCCAGGCATAGTGGTGCATGCTTGTAATTCAGCACTCAGGGAGGCAGAGGCATGCAGATCTCTGAGTTCGAGGTCAGCCTGCTCTATAAAGAGAGTCCAGGAAAGCCAAGGCTACAAAGAAAAACCCTGCCTCGGAAAAAGGAAGGAAGGAAGGAACAAAGGAACGAAGAAAGGAAGGAAAGAAGGAAGATCTGCATTAAACTTTTCTTACTATAATATACACTAAATATTTTTTCTTCAGGTGGTTTTTTATTGATGCAATAAATACGGTTTTATAAAATTTGTTTTCATGGTTATGAAACTAAAAAATGCTTTTTTTGTTATCTTCCTGTCATCTGTCTGTGCACTTTCCATTTCAGAAAGAAGAACCGGGAGACACACAATGCAGGTATGTGCAGCAACTCGAACTTTACTGGGATCAGTTATGCCATGGTTGATTATAATAAGTTTTTATGTTGTAAACATGGAATTATTTGTTATATTTTAGAAAGGGCAAATTTATTGTTCTTATTGATAAAATATTCCAGAGCCTCATAGAGCTGACTGTATAACATCCAATTTATAGCCTATTTTGGATTTGTTATGAAATTAGAATATTTGGGGGGGATATTGTTGGAAGGGGTTTCACCCAGGACATCAGGAGAATAAGGGTTATGTCTGCACACTTTCCAGAGGGCAGCTCCCTGAGGAAGCTGAGCAGTGGGCTGTTAGCATGTGGCAGTCTTCCTTCTGAGACAGTCTCTCTGTGTGGCTCTGGCTGGCTGGAATTCACAGACAGCCACCTGTCTCTGCCTCCTGAGGGCTGGCATTACATGCCGCTATGCCTAGGGCATGTGGGCAGTCTTAGGTTGTACAGATGTCTATCATAAAAACATATGTATAAAAAAATATGATCTTACCTCTAATGATAGAAGTACAGGCCAAAGCCAGGTAAGTATACAATATTAATTGTGTATCCATTTTCATTTTGGCATATTTATTTTGAATTTGTATTTATTTTGAATTAGAGACTGTATTCTGCACCAGAAAAAAAATTAAAGTTACTTTCTATTACTCCACATCTGCAACTATAGATAGACATAAGGCAAGGATCTCTGGGGAGAGTTTATCCAGAAAGATACATTGAACACTGGTGGGATGAGTTTATCATCTTTGAAATTCACTTGGATATCAATGAGTACAATTTTTTAGAAAATTAATAAAGTAAACTATACTTAAAAGCCTTGCAATCACTTATTAGAAATAAAGACATATAAGATAGCCAAGAATAATTTATTATTATGTGCATGTGTTAAATTTTTATTATTTTTAATTATGTGTGTTGGTGTGCGCAGGTGCCCACAGAGGTTTAGAGCCCCTAGGAGCTGGAGTTACAGGTGGTTGTGAACCACCTAATGTGTGTGCTAGGGATTGAATCACGTTCTCTGGGAGAGTAGTACATGCTCTCAGCTGCTCAGCCATCTCTCCAGCCCAAGAGGCATGTTTATACTTTTAGCATCTTATAGAAATTATCTAAATGAACTCTTTTGTAGTCTTACTTGTTTTAGAGTTTTAGCATGTCAGTCTGGAACATTTTGTCAATTAGCAAGTTGTCAATTGCCTTGTATACTAGATTCATTTCTGTTGCCATAATAAAATATCCTGACCAAAAGCAACATAGGGGAGGAATAAATTTAATTGTTTTACAATTCCAAGTTGATGTTCATCACTGACAGAAACTCAAGGCAGGAACTCAAGCAGCTAGTCACATGACATTAATGGTCAAAGCAAAGAAACAATAAATACATTCTTGCTTGTTTTCTGCTACCTTCCTCCTCTCATACACCATTTAGGATCTCTGCATACAGAATGGAGCACCCACCACAGACTTACTGCATCAATTTGTAGTTAAGACCGTCTCCCACAGATATGACCACAGGACAGCCTGATTTAGATAATTCCTCTTTAAAATTCTCTTTTCCTAGGTTATCTTAGGCTGTGCTAAGTTGATTGTTAGTGCTAGCTGGTACTCCCTATTTCTAGAACAGAAAAGATCCTACGTGGCCAAAGTGGGATATCCCAGAAACGATAAACCAAACCAATGCCTTTTCTTATCTATTTTAAGATATAACCAATAGCTTCTATTCCTTGAAGGCCTAGTCATCTTACGGTAGGCATTTTAAGGTTCTTAAATTTTAAAAACAGTTCTCATTTGCTAAAAAAGAGGCAGCTTTTGTTATCAGTTGGGCTGTTGTGATGGCTCAGCAGGTGAAGGGGCTTGCCACTGAGCAGGTCAGCCTGAGCTTGATAACCGGAGCAGACATGATAGAGAGAACTGACTTTAAAGTCACATCTGACCTCCATGTGTGTGCTGCACATGCATGTGCACACACAAAGTAATTTAAAAACTAAATTTGTTTATCAATAAATCTCTACTAGTTATTTGAATTATAATGGAAAGATGGCCTAATACTAACACCTTATTGACAGTATCTTTTATCGTTTTTTTTTAAATATATGTGGACGTTTGCCTGCACGCATGTCTGTGCAGCAGTTGTGTGCCCTGCGAAGCAGAAGTCTTTGCATCCCCTTGAACTGAAGGGACAGATGGTTGTGAGCTGCTGTGTGGGTGCTGGGAATCAAACCCTGGTTTTCTGGAGGAACAGCCAGTGCTCTAAACCACTAAGCTGTCTTTCCAGTCCCCTCTTTATCATTTCAGTGTAGTTATTTATGATTTTCTTTACAGTGCTTATAAAAATGATGCATACATTTATTTTTGTAACATTTGACTTAAAATATTGCATTCTTAAAAATCTTATATACAATCTTAGTCACTTATCTTTGGTGAATAATGGTTATTGGTTTAGGGTTCAGTTTATTTTTCCAGGTCCAGTGGAAGGTGTTCTGCCACTGACCTTTAGACCCCTCCTCTTCTGTATGTGATTTCATTACGGACAGTTCCTCTGAACACTTTGGCCAAGTAGTATAAGGGTTGATAATCTGTTTTTCCTCTTTCTAGTGGAGAGGCACAGAAAGAAGAAAATCAATGCTGGAATAAACAGAATAGGAGAACTGATCCCATGCTCTCCTGCCCTGAAACAGGTTGGTGCCTCCCACTCCTCCCTGCTCTGAAGCAGTCCTGTGTCCTGTGTCCCTCGGTGTGTCCTCCTATCCTTTCCAGTATCCCCTCCCTCACTCTGAAACATGTAGGCATCCACCATATTTTCTTTTGCTGCTTGTTAGCAGACAGTGCTCTCAGTTATTTTGGTTTCTAGGGTGATTTGTTTCCTGTCATTAATGGGGGGGGGTCAAGTTAATAGCCTCATTTTTTCATTTGTTTCATTTTCTAGTTTATGCTGCCCATGCCCTCATGGGTGTGGGGTCATTGATTGGTCGACTGGCTCTCCATCTTAATTACTTTTGAGAGGACCACTCAACTGCCATTACATGTCTGTTTCCATCCCCCACAACACTGGAGCTGCCTGCAGGGGTAGCTATGCCTGGCTTCATATGTGAATTCTGGGGATTGAAACTCAGATCTTCATGTTTACACAGCAGGAACTCCTACCCACTGAGCCATATCTTCAGTCCTGTGTACTTTTAATTCTTTGCACATTTTCAGTGTAATCTTAATGCAGTTTTCTAGGTGGTCATGGTCAGATTACCGAATGACTTCTATTTGGCTTTTTTTCCCCTCTGAGACTTCTAGAACCATCTGTCCTCGGGTTTTTTGTTTGTTTGTTTGTTTTTTGTTTGTTTGTTGTTTGTTTGTTTTTCTAGAGACAGGGTTTCTCTGTGTAGCCTTGGCTGTCCTGGACTTACTTTGTAGCTGAGGCCGGCCTTAAACTCAACAGTGATCCACCTGCTTCTTCCCTGAGTGCTGGGATCAAAGGCATGTGCCATCATGCCTGTCTGTGTCCTCTGGTTTTGTTTTGTTTTGTGTTTTTGTCCTGTGTTTTTAATCTTAACTAGTTAGTCTCTTCCACCTCTAGCAGTTACTTTTAAAGAGTTCTTTTTATTTATTTTTTATTCTGTTTTTTCTATCTCATGCCATATGCTTATTTCATAGAATCTCATCACTAAGTATTATATGGACTTAACCTAGAAATTTTATTCAATTCATTCTATTTTTTCCCCTTTTCATTTAGATATTTTGTGTAAATAATAATAATTTTGTCTAAATAATAAGCCTTATTATTTAAATACTTAGTGACATATGAGTTTTTGTTTGTTTGCTTGCTTTACACTTGAGAATGAGGCAGCCAAAAGCCAATCAAAGTTTCCATGCCTTTACTTTGGGGAGGTGTGGGAGCCATTTAATTGGAGCTGCTGAACTACCCTATATTAGTGTGATTCAATACAACCCCTAGCCCAGGAATTACTTGGTGGCTGCCACCAGAATTGCAGCTCAAAGCTAATGGCATATATTTCCCTATCCAGAATTTGCACACTTGCCCCAGGATTGGAAAGAGTGACCAGGTATAGTGTGATCAGTGTGGGGAATGTGTGGGTATATGTGGAGGGGTCCTAAAGATGTCCCTGGACCACTTCCCCTGGAGAGTGGCACCTCCACCACCCCACACAGTAGCACGGGGTCCTGGGGACACTCAAGCCAGACTAGAGCTGAAGCAGTAGCTCCTGATACGTGCTAGGTACAGGGCCAAAACTGGTTTGTTGTTGCTGTTACTTGGGAATTTCCCAACTTTCCAAGCCTCAGTTTCCTACTTTGCCAAGTAGAAACAAATCTGCATCTTACCCTGTACCATCCTGCTCTAGCAGTGGCTCTTAGAGCCAGGTCTGAGCAAGTAGGCTATGCTGGGTAACCTCACCTTCTGCCTGGCATAGACTGCCACGCTTCCCACCCCTTCCTCCCCCTTCCTTCCCTAAGGGTTGCTCTGAGCCTGGCCCTGGTGCTGGCCCTGTTTTCAGGCTTGCTGGTCTGGAGGCAGTGCTGCAGGAGAGAAGTTTACCCTATGGAAGAGCCTCGTGGACAGAGCTGCTCGGGTGTGGCACTGATGCCGTGACTAACACCCAAGCTTGAGCCAGCTCATAATTCTTTCATCATGAGCCCGGCTCTCCAGATACAGCCCTGAACCAGACGCCTCCAATCACAGGGGAGGTGGGATAAGGCCGTGAGTCATCTCCAGGCATTGGGACCAGCCTTCAGGAAGCCTTCCTTGGTGTCTGGTTGTCCTGTTCCTGGCTCAAGAACTGAAAAAGAGCCTCAGGCTGGCTCACAAAGTGATTGCACAAGGGGTCTCTTTTTCCCAACACTGAGGTCTGAAAAGACTGTCTGACCTAAGGGGCAGACCCGGTACCAGGTCTCACCCATTCAAATGGACTAAAATTCAACCATTCTAGGTTTCAGCCTGGGGTGGGGCTGAAAACAGGTTAGAGACCTGTTTTAACATTAGGACCCTGACCTTCTAGGAGAACTGGCCCTCAGATAATCCCCCCCCTCAACTGAATGGCCCTCTTCACATGAGGGGTTGAGATACTTATCTGGGGGAAAGATTTTGGAGCAGGAGAAATAATTTATTAATAAAAGAATTATCAAAGTTTTTAAAAGCTAATTAAATATGCTTGTGATTGGCCCTAACTGTTTGGTTGTATTTTCCTCAGGAAAGCATCATCAGGCTCTTCCCTGGGAGGAGAAGGGGTGAAGGAGTGTGTGAGCCTGCTTGCCAGAGGTCTGGACAGGTTCTCGGACAGGGCTAGAGAGTGTGGAGCCGTAACCTAGTGCACAGTGTTTTGCCCTGTGTGACTTAGGAGCCTTGTCTTTGCTAGCTGTGTCCCAGCTGGCCCTGAAGTTGACATTTTCTACCTCAAATGAAGTTGCTCTGTGCAGCTGAGCGGGCAGAGAAGTCCTGCACTGGCTCAGGCTCCACGGTGCTTGGTGTCACTGTTCCAATACCCTTCGTGGACCTCTGCCCCCCCCCCCCAACAGGACGGTAGCAGTGCTGCTCCGCACTGGAGCTTTTGGGATGTGAAGGCTGGATCAGCCTGCTCCTTAATATTGCCTCCCTTGATGCCTCAATTTTTTTCTATCCCTACTGGGTGATTGAACTTCCATAAATGTGTGTGGGATTTTGTTTGGTTGAGTTTTTTGTTAAGTTTGTTTTGTTAAAAATAGATTGTGCCTGCTTTCAGGAGCCCGAGGCAGGAGGTTCATGAAGTCAAGCAAAGAAGAAGGATAGTTTTCTTAACACTGGGCTAATTATGCTGTACTTTGTTCTTTTTTTTCTCCATCTTGAGTGCAGGGGCCACTCAGACATGTTGAAAGCTGCCCAGTATAATCTTACCTTCCTGCCTACTCTTGGCTTCCATTGCCCGTTCTTGTAAGTTGTTCAAGAAAGGAAACCATGACCATTTCACTTTGTTAATGTCTAGACTGTGCAGCAGAAGTGACTGTCTGGTCCCAGAGCAGAGCAGCCTCCAGGCTGTCTTCACCGTTGTGTGCCCTCCCTCCTGCCTGAGTAGCGGCAGGTGGCTGAGCATTATCAGGTCCCACAGTGGCCTCCGTCTTGTTTTAAGAATAGACAGGATTCATATTCTCTTTCTGGTTTGTAGTACTGGGATTTAAAACTGGGACCGTGCATACTGTGTGGGGACTGTACCACTGAGTTTCACCTCCAGCCCCTGATTTTCTTTCTCTGAGTAAAAAAACTTTCTAACTTCCTAGGTGTGCATACTGGGTCTCTGTAGTGACTCAGTTGAAGGAACCCAGAACTGAAGCTTATTGAATCAAAGCACTAAGTCGTCGCAATGGACACATGAGAGAGGAATATAGGACTGGAGACATTAAAACTATGCATATTGGAGTGGAAGTCAGTCATTCATGACCATGGCCTTCAAAGTCAAAAGAACGAAACCAGAAGTGACCAGTGGATAGCTTAAATGCTTCCTGGTAATGAACTGACAAGTAAAAGAAATGTGTCACTAGAAAGAGTCAGCTAGCCATCCCCCCACCCCAATGTGATGTGAAAGTGCCTATAAGACACATCTGTAGTAAAATGTATGACATGATGTGCATAGCATCCTTCTGTCCAGGTGTGAGTGGATATATTGTGTATGTGAAGGTAGTGTATGAGGAGATGTGGGTGGAGATGTGCACATAGATGCAGGCCAAGGCCGGATAAGATCCTTGCTTGCCCTCTATTGTGCTCCACCTTATTCCTTTGGGAGAAGATCTCTCACTGGACTTGGAGTTCACAGGTTCTTTGCTTTTCGTTTGGTTTGGTTTTGGCTAGGCTGGCAACCAGTAAACCCCAGCAATCTTGTAGTCTGTGCTCTCCACCCTCAGCACTGGGATTGGATTCTGAGGATTCAAAATCAGATCCTCATGTATAAAAGTAACTTTTATTCATGATTTCGTTGTCTCTGAGGCTTACTGCCTCTGTCTGCTAACCTAGGCGTATTCCTAGAAGCTTCTAGCCTCCATACAATCTAATCTAGGCCCAGAATGTTTTCAGCCTCTGAGACTTACTGCTGAATAAGCTCACCCTTGCTAGCTCTTTCAGAACTCTGGATAGCTGGTTCAACTCAGTTGTTCTGGGTCAAACTGGTCTCCAAGGTGACTGATTCTATCTGGCTTCTCTCACTTCTGACTGAATTGTTCTGCCTGGCCTCAAACTAACTCTAGCAATCTGTTCTAATCTTTGGGCTCCTTTTCACTCTCTGGCTTCTTCTGTCTTTACCCATGTCTAGCCTGTTCTATCTTCACCCTGACTCTGTAGAACTCCCCCCAGTAAAAATGCCTCCTCTCTTTTCCTCTCCCTGCTGCTCTCTGCTTCAACTGCCTCTGCTGACCTGCATGCACTGAACTCCCCTTCCCTGCACTGCCTCTCAGGTCCCTGACTCAATCCAACTGCCTGAAGAGAGAGAAGACATCTACATGCCTCTGTCTCCTAGGTACTGGGATTAAAGGCATGTGCCACCATGCTTGGACCTGAGCTTTTCTTTACCTGAAACTTGCTCTATACCAGGCTGGCCTTGAACTCAAAGATCTGTTTGTTTCCGTCTCCTGGGATTAAATGCATGTCTGTATTCCAGCCAGAATAGCCATGTTGCTGAATTAAAATTCCTGTATAGTCGTGCTTGTGCAGAAAGTACTTTTACCCAGTGACCCACCTGCCAGAAGCTGTGTCTGGGTTTATAAAGAATAGATCAGCATAGATTATTTCTGGAAGGATAGCATGCAGCTTCTAATGATTGTGTCTAGGGCAGGATCTGGAGAGCAAGAACATAGAGGAATGTTGCTTTTCAATGTTTATCCCTTCATATTATTTACATTTTTGCCGTATGCACATACTGTTTTTGTTCTCTGTGAGTTTGTTTATATGATGTGTGTGTAGTCGTGTGTGTGTATGTGTGTGTATGGGCAAACGCACGCTCATGTTCACACATGTCTGTGTTCGCATGTGCATGTAGAGACCAGAGGTCACCTTCTTTTTTTTTAATTTTTATTAATTACACTTTATTCACTTTGTATCCCCCCGTAAGCCCCTCCCTTCTCCCCTGCCGATCCCACCCTCCTACCCCCTTCTTCACGCATGCCCCTCCCCAAGTCCACTGATAGGGGAGGTCCTCCTCTCCTTCCTTCTGATCTTAGTCTATCAGATCTCATCAGGAGTGGCTGCATTGTCCTCTTCTGTGGCCTGGTAAGGCTGCTTCCCCCTCAGGGGGGTCTTCCTAGAGACTCATACTCCAACCAAGTACCATGCATGGAGATAACCTAGAACCCCTGCACAGATGTAGCCCATGAGTTTAGTGTTCAAGTGGGTTCCATAGTAACGGGAAGAGGGACTGCCTCTGACATAATCTGGTTAGCTAACTTCTTTAATGGCTTTTCTCCTTATTTCTTTGAGACTTGCTCTCACACTGAACATGGAGTTCAATGATTCAGTTCAGCCAAACTGGCTGACTACTAAGCTCCAGCGATCTCCCCGTCTCTGTCTCCCCAGTGCTAAGATTACAGACATGGTCTGCAATGACCCGTGCTGGCAGTCTGAACTCAGGTCCTCATGCTTGCATGGCAAGTACTTTACTGACTGACCCATCTTCCAGTTCCCACATTCTGTTTTCAGTCTCAAACTTTATCAAGACCATGGCACTGGAGAGTGGCATGCTGCTCTTAGAGAGGACCCAAGTTCTGTTCCCAGCACCCAGGTCAGGTGGCTCACAGCCATCTGTGACTCCAGCTCCAAGGGATCCAGTGTCCTCTTCAGCACTTTAGAGGTACCTGCACATGGCACTTTCTTTCACACAAATGCACTCATATACACATAATTAGAAATATAAAATAGAAATGGAATATAGTAAGAACATGGCACCAAGACTCAGTCAAGTGATAATCCTTTCTCAGTGAGGAGGAAGGGGCTAATGGGGGGACACAAAATGAATTATTTAGGGTAATTTGAGGTTGTGGTTGTCAGTAGAGAGTAACACTGAAATCTAACATTTTGATATAGGCCCTCTGAGGCCTGTTCTCCAACTAGTCTTTCCAGTATATCTTATTGACTCGTCCTGTCTTGACACACACCAGGGCCAGCCCTGCCTAAGTGTGTTTGCTTTCTGAGCCCACGTCCCACTCCTTCTTCCTCCAGATAGCTTCAGGGTGTGCTTTGTCCTTTTCAGGTTTTTCCTGGGAGTCACCACACAGCGAGCTCCCAAAGCCCCCCTTTCAGAAACACTGCAGCAGTAACAAAGTATCATGGATCCAGGGACTTACTTAATCCAGCAGTTGTGGAGGCTGAGAAGTCTAAAGTGAAGATTCCAACCCTTGGGCTGAAGAGATGGCTCAGCAGTTAAAGTGGGGACTGCTCTTGCAGAGGACCTAACTTTGGTTCCCAGCACCCCTGTCAGGCATCTCACAAGCGCCTGTATCTCCAGACCAACAGGATTCAGCACCTCCGGCCTCCTTGTGCACTCATGTGCATAAGGCCACACTAAAACACAAACATAATTCCAAACAATAAAACCTTTAAAAACTATTCTAATCCTAATTATCTACTCACAGGGTACAGAGAGAAAAACTGCCCGACCTTTTCCCTTTTAAAGAAATTAATTAATTAATTATGTGAATGTTTGAGTTTATGTACACTGTATAGATGCAGGACACTGCAGAGGCCAAAGAGGCTGTTGGAGCCAATAGAAATGGAGTTACAGGTGGTTGTGAGCCCCCATGGTGGGTACTAGGAACCAAACCTGGGTCCTTTACAGGAGCAATAAGTGACCGTAACTGCTAAACCATCTTTCTAGCATGTCTCTTCATATAAGGGTGTTAAATCTGTAAGAGCAGTAAATGTTCTTGAGTGCTGAACCTCCTCCATGTCTCTTTCTTCTTGTGAGGGACTAAGCCCTTTCATAAGAGTAGCGCCCTCTCAGACTTCAGCTCCAAATCATCACATTACAGCTCAGCAGTTGTACTATAACCTGGGAAGGGGGCCACAAACCGTTAGTCCACATATTGCCACTCCAAGCTCCTTCCCTATCCTCTTTGATTATCCTTTGTTCTGCCACTTGTGAATCATGCTGAATCTTTTCACCTCATTATATGTGTTAGTGGTGTATAGTGGTGTTGTGTGTGTGTGTGTGTGTGTGTGCATGCACACGCATTCATTTGTACATGTGTGTAGAGTCCAAAGGACAATTTTAGGTGTCATTCTTCAGGAGCCAAGCATTTTGGCTTTATCTGTATTGTATGTGCATGTGGGAGGGGTGTGTACTTTCATGTGCTCGCACATGTGAAGGCCAGAATATACTTCCTGTGCTGTTCCTTCGGTGAACTTGCCTTCCACCTTACTTTCTTCTTCCTTTTTTTTTTTTTTTTTTTTTTTTTACTTTTTAGATTGGTTGGCCTAGAATTCTATGTGGACAGGCTGTCTTTGAACTAAGAAAGCTGCCTGCTTCTGCCTCCTCAGTGCTAGGATTAAAGGTGTGGGCAACCACACCCATACCTTTTGCCTAACTTCTTGAGACAGGATCTCCCCTTGAGAGACGGATGAGGCTGGCTGGCTCCACCTTCCCAGAGCTGGAATTACAAGTGCATGCCACCATGCCTGGCTTTTAAAACTTAGCTTCAGCGAAGTGAGATCCCGTCTTCATGCTTACACAGAGAGCATTTGACCAACTGAGCTTTTCACCTGATTCATGTGTGCATCTGTGTGTGGGAGAAAGGTTTCCTGCTTTCCTGTATCTAGAACAGAGCCTGACACAGTAAATGGTCAGAAGGTGTTTAGTAAAAATAAAAACGAACAATAGAAGCCTTTGAACTTTGTACCTAATTTGAATTTTAACAAGTTACATATCACATCTGATAAATCAAGCATTTTACATGTTTTCTTACAGGTTTTACCTTTTAATGAAATGTTTAAGTCATTAATTTTCTGTTGCAGAGCAAGAACATGATCCTGGACCAAGCCTTTAAGTATATAACAGAACTGAAGCGGCAAAACGATGAACTCCTGCTTAACGGCGGGAACAGTGAACAAGGTAGAGCCTTCTGGAGTTTTGCTGTCTCCTGTTTGTTAGACTGTGTTTAGGTGTTTGTGTTGCAGTGACATGCACGTGAGGACACGGAAAGCTCTGCCAATCCTCAAATCAGAATAGACCTGCCCTCAAGCAGCCCAAGAGAATAGTGTTGCAAATGAGATCATTGCAGTTAAACTCATCTTTCTCCTCTGCACTCAATTTTAATCTTGTACAAACACGTACATTCAGGTCTGATTACTTCTTTGTATTTTATGTGTGCCTCAGCCATAAAACTAACAGTGTTCACTCTCCTTTGCTCCACTTGGCCCTTGCTTTTAGGAAACTCTCAGAAGATTACCATAGAGGAACCCCCTGCTGAGGGTAGCTTATAAACAAGGATAGAGCTGGGCCATATTTCACCAGTGCCCTGTTTCAGAAAGACTAATGTTCACTCATGATTGTTTACATTAACACAAAGTGGGTATTGAACTGTCGGCTCATGTAACGATATCTGATTTTTAGGTGGAACATTTTGTACTGGGTTTTGATTTTTCCAGAAGCACTGGAGAGAGGCTGAAAGGAAACACTCTAGGCCAGTGGGAAGCTCAGGGTGGGAGGCCAGCTGAGCGACCCTTTATTATGGCTCTGAAAAGAACAGAGAATTTCCCACAACAATCTAGTAGACCACCTTAAAAGGAACAGTGTTTGACTGAGGTTGGATAGTGTTATGTCATGATGCTTGTGATGGGCAAGAATGTTACTGAAAACTATGTCCAGGAGGGCAGCATTCAGAACTCTTCCTTACATTCAGTTAAAAAGGTGCTTTCCTGAGTCAGCTCTCCTTTGATGATGCAGACCACCCTTAAGGGTGATTCCATCAGACAGTTAGACATATTGGTGTTGGGGAGCATCGTGAAGTACCCCACAAGATGCTTTGAGGTTAGAGTGGTCTACGGACTTCTCTAGTGGAAGTTCCTTTGGCTTAGAACACTGGCTAAGTCAAACAGTCACGCTACCTTAGAGAAAAGGGAAGCTAATGAAAAACTACCAGATTCATGGGGCTCAGAAAAGGCCCAGCAGTCAAGCCAGGGGTTGGCGCAGAACCTGAAGCAACTTCAATGGCTCTTTTGTCATCCCCGTTATGATCATTGTTTCTCTGTTTTTTGTGTTTTTGTGTTTTTCATATTTTCTATTACTCCCTGATCCCAATATTTTTTGTTCTTGTTGTTGCTCTTTTGGTAGTAGATTGTTTATATCATTTAATGCAGAGTAGAGGGCAGTACCTTCTCAAAGACCAGCATGGCCAAAGGAACCATTCCCATAGAACATACTCAATGGCTGAAGGCTTGGAGAACAGTGGTCAAAGAGACCCCTGTTCCAATCTGTATTGGAGGCAGGCTTTATACTAACATCTATAGAAGAGACGACTTTACCTTCAGAACATGCTCCTGTCCAGGAGGTTAATGGGCCCATTTTTAGAAGCCTAATGAGGGGACAATGGTATGCTCTTGTTCTGTGCCAGAAAGCTTCTAACCCTGTAATCTTACAGGGTTACACACACACACACACACACATACACAGTTTGCCAAAAGGAAAGGTAATATCTGGCATTGTTTGAACCTGCCTTTGTCCATCAGATGGGACAGTAGCAGAATTAAGAATTGTATCAGTCAATCTTGATAATAACACAAGTGTCCACCGTGGGCAGCTATGAGGATATCCTATATAATACATCCTGGCTACCCTTGGGCTACTGTGTCAGGTTGCTTTGAAAGATACCTCACAAGCTGATGGACTTGAGTCAAGCCCCAGTTAAGAGTTAACTCCCAGGGCTACACCATAGCACTCTGTATCATACAGTTGACAAGGTCTGTCCATTCTGGTAACCCTAAACTTGGAACCCAGAACAAAGAGGCCTTTAGCTTATCAAAAGCACATTACCAGGAATTAGTCTGCCCCCCTCACCCACTTCTTCTGTTCACTTGAAAGTTTTGGATTGGGAATGTTGAGACTTCTACACCATAGGAGACTTTCAAGGGTTGGCCTTTAAAGGTGTAGAGTTAAAAAGAAATATCCAGGAAGCTTGAGATGTTACTCAGAAAGTTTTAATGGCAGCTGGAGCCTCATGGCTCTGCTGAGGCATCTGAAGGCCAGAATTGGAACTCAGTGGCTTAGAACATCTAGTTTTGCATAAGTTGTTATAATTACTGACATTCACCAGTATTTATACATCTTTATTTCTAATATTTTAGCTGAAGAAATTAAAAAGCTACGAAAACAACTGGAAGAAATCCAAAAAGAAAATGGCCGATATATTGAATTATTGAAAGCAAATGACATATGCTTATATGATGACCCCACAATCCACTGGAAAGGAAATCTGAAAAACTCGAAGGTGTCTGTTGTTATTCCAAGTGAACAGGTTCAAAAAAACATCATTGTTTATTCCAATGGGAGCCAGCCTGGGGGAAACAGCCAGGGGACAGCTGTTCAGGGAATAACCTTTAATGTTGCTCACAGCTTGCAAAAGCAGACCGCCAATGTGGTGCCAGTACAGAGGACCTGCAAGCTTGTGACTCCTGTGTCTATTTCTGGAGTTTACCCTTCTGAAAACAAGCCATGGCATCAGGCTACAGTGTCTGCACTGCCTGCCAACCAGCCTGTTCCTCTTTGTCTTCCCACTGCCATTTCTGCTCAAAACATTCTTGAACTTTCTACTTCCGATAGCCAATCAAGTGTGCTTGGTGCCACTGGTGGCTCACTGATCACCGTCTCAGTTGGCCCTGAACCTCAGGAACATCGTTCCTTAAACACATGCCTAAATGATCAAAATGCTTCAGAAAATAACAATGGGCAGGAAAGCCCCGAATCATCTAAGAAAGCAATTGCGTGTGTCACAGGCACCTCCTCCAGCCACTCAGCAGCTGCCACTGAGGTGTATCATGAAACCAAGTCTGGCCGAAGCGTGCAGGACTTCAGTAGCGATTCTCAGAGCACCCCTGTGTCAGCTACCACCACGGCGTGCTCCCAGCCTCCTAAGTCTACGGGTGATTCTTCTCCAGCGAGTGTTAGCAAGACAGCCGACTCGGTAAACACCACGACCGCAGTGGCACCAGCTCACGCTGCAGTAGCAAAGGCCGCCCTCCCGGTGAGCAGTCTGTCTGCAAATCCTTTGGACAGTGGTTGGACTCTTTCTTGTTCTCTGCCTTCTTCAACTGTTAGTGCTTCAGATTTGAAAAACATCAACAGCCTTACCCGAATTTCTTCAGCTGGAAACACACAGACAACATGGACTACACTGCATCTTGCTGGAAACACAATTCAGCCTTTAAGCCAGACACCTTCTTCTGCTGTGACTCCAGTATTAAATGAGGCTGGCACCAGCCCTACCCCAGGCAAACACAAGCATGTGGCTACAGGCAACACCTTAAATAATTCCCTTCCACCAGATGGGCAGCCAGTTGAGCAAGTAGTGGTAACTTTGCCTTCGTGTCCACCCTTCCCTATGCAGCCACTAATTGCCCAGCCACAAGTTAAATCTCAGCCTCCAAAAAATATTCTTCCCTTGAATTCAGCAATGCAAGTGATTCAGATGGCTCAGCCAGTTGGGTCAGCTGTCACTGCAGCTCCAGCCAACCAAAATGTTATCATTTTTCAGCCACCCAGCACGACCCCATGCCCGGCAGTGATGAGGGCAGAGGTTCCCAACCAAACAGTAGGTCAACAAATTGTCATCATACAGGCAGCTAATCAGAACCCATTGCCACTCCTCTCTGCTCCCCATCCTGGTCCTGTTCGGCTTCCTGTCAATGGCGCCAGTGCTATAATAGGGTCCCACAATTCAGTACAAACTGTGCCAGCCCCACAGACTTTTGGAGGAAAGCATCTTGTCCACATACTACCAAGACCTTCATCTCTTTCCACGTCTAATTCAACACAAACTTTTTCTGTTACCATGTCAAACCAACAACAGCCTCAAACCATTTCTTTAAATGGACAGCTCTTTGCTTTGCAGCCTGTGATGTCTTCATCAGGAACTACAAATCAAACCCCTATGCAAATTATCCAACCCACCACCAGCGAAGATCCAAATACCAATGTTGCCCTGAACACATTTGGGGCTTTGGCCAGCCTCAATCAAAGCATATCACAGATGGCTGGGCAGAGCTGTGTACAATTGTCTATTAGTCAGTCTGCTAATCCTCAGACTTCTGCAAACAGTCAAACCAGCCCAGCTAACTGTGTTTCACTAACAACAGCTGTACCACCTACCGTGACAACAGAGAATTCAGCCATACTACCCAGTACTTATAATCTTGCAACAGCTTCCTCTACAAACACTGTCACTTGTTTGCCCCCTACCATGAAATCCAAAAGACTGAACAAGAAGCCAGGTGCCAAGAAACACTTAGCAGCTAATAAGCCAGCATGTCCCATGAACTCAGTCAAAGATACAGGCAAGTTAGACAGCCCCAGAACAGACAGCTCATCAGAGCCGTCATGTAGTGAAGGACTGCTGGCCAGCCTTCCTGCTAGCCTACCATCTGTTGCTGTGTCCCAGGCAAAGAATGTTAGTATTTCTGCTTCACATTCTTTGGACATTCTGAATTCTGTATCAGTAATCCCTGAGTCTGTATCCAAAACTAAGTCAGCAGAAGACTATAGCTCATCCTCCCAAGAATCTGAAACAAATGAACAATTTGCAGTGGCCCCAGCAAAATCCAAAGATTCTACTCCCATTTTGCAAGAGCCTTCTCAGGGTACACCGCCAACTACTGTAGCATTGTCCAATGTTACGAAAGCTTGTACTTCAACCAACGTGTTGATTCCATCTTCTGAGTCCCAGATTTTGGTTTCTCAGGTTTCTGGTGTGTCATCCACTACAAACACTTCAAGCACTGACTGTATTTCCGAGATAGAAATGGTGGCAGAACCTTGCCCAGCTCAGCAGGATTCTTTAGACACCATGCAAGCATCAGGGCCTTTAAAGGGGCAAGGTCTAACTATGTTGCTGTCTGAAATTACTAAAGAAAAAGATCTTCAGAAATCATCTATTACAGTGCAGATGGATCATCCTGACTTTTCTCCAGAAAATTCCAAGATAGATGATTCTAACGTCGATTTGCATCCCAAGCAGGAACTATTGCTAATGAACAGTGACAGAGATCCACCACAGCACCACTCCTGCCTCCCTGATCAAGAGGTTCTTAACAGTTCTCTGCTCACCAGCAGGCAGGCCGACTCTCCTATGTCAACCAGCTCTGGCAGCAGTCGTAGTTTCTCGGTTGCATCAATGCTTCCTGAAACAGCCCGAGAAGATGTGACCAGCAGTACAACGGCTAACACATGTGACAGTTGTTCCTTCACCGAGCAAACTGATATTGTGGCCCTTGCAGCAAGAGCGATTTTGGACCAGGAGAACATTGAGAAGGGAAGGGTTGGCGTGGAGACTGATATGAGGGAAGTCACTTCAAAACCTTCTGAAACCTCTTTAGAGGGAGAGCAGCCTTTTAAACCACAGATCCACAAGGAGACTTGCATAGGACAGGCAGATGCAACACCAAATGAATTTACCTCTCAGGATGCAGTGGAAGTAACAGTCGATAGGCCTCTCGAAAAGCCAAGCTGTTCTCTGGGAATTAAAACATCGAATGCCTCCTTACAGGTGCCAGCGCCCCAGCCACCGAGTCTCACCAGTTTAAGTGTGAATAATCTCACCCATCAGAACAGCATCAGCCGCCCTCTGGTCAGCTGCACAGGTCTGTCGCAGACCTCAGAGCAAACATCTGTCCCTGTGACGGTTAATATGACTGTGTCATCCAGTTCTTATGGCAGCCAGCCTCCTGTGCCACCTCTGATGACAGAATACTCCCAGGAACAGCTGAATAGCATGACTAGCGCCATACCAAATCCACAGATTCAAGAACCCCTTTCAAAGCCTACCCATGAAAGCCGTAAAGACCCTGCAAAGCGCACTGTACAAGATGATCTCTTACTGTCTTCAGCCAAACGCCAAAAGCATTGTCAGCCAGCCCCTCTCAGGCTTGAAAGTATGCCCCTGATGAGCCGGACTCCAGACAGCATTCCTGATCAAACTCAGATGATGGCAAGTCAGATCCCCCCAAACTCTTCCAACTCAGTTGCACCTGTCAGCAACTCAGCACATGGAGATGGCCTCACACGATTATTCCCACCTGGAAACAACTTTGTGGCTCCTGCATTAAGGCAGACAGATGTTCAGTGCAGTTCTCAGCCTTCAGTGGCTGAGCAGCAGCAGCAAACCCAGGCAAGTCAACATCTGCAGGTCCTGCAGCAGCATGTACCAGCTCAAGGCGTGTCTCACCTTCACACCAACCATCTGTACATCAAGCAGCAGCAGCAGCAGCAGCAGCAAGCAGGGCAGTTAAGAGAAAGGCATCACTTGTATCAGCTGCAACATCACGTGCCTCACGCAGACAGTGCTGTCCACTCCCAGCCCCATATTGTGCACCAACAGAGAACGCTACAGCAGGAAGTTCAGATACAGAAGAAAAGAAATCTCGTTCAGGGCACTCCTACCTCTCAGCTGTCCTTACAACCAAAGCACCATGGGACTGACCAGTCCAGACCCAAGAGTAGCCAGCCACATCCTCACCATCAGCAGATGCAGCAACAGCTGCAGCAACACTTTGCAAGTTCCCAGCCGGAGAAGACCTGTGAAAACCCTTCAACTAGCCGGGGCCATCATAGCCATCCCCAGAGCCATCTCAGTCAAGATATTCTACACCAGCAACAGGATGTTGGAAGCAGACAGCAAGGTTCAGGAGTTTCTTCTGACCACGTATCTGGCCACAATCCAATGCAGAGGCTTTTACCCTCACGAGGCTTGGAGCAGCAAATGGTGTCCCAGCCAAGTATTGTGACTAGGTCTTCAGACATGACCTGTGCTCCACACAGGCCGGAGAGAAACCGAGTGTCAAGTTACTCTGCCGAGGCGCTCATTGGAAAGCCGTCTTCAACTCCAGAACAGAGAATGGGCATATCGATTCAGGGTTCCAGGGTCTCAGATCAGCTCGAAATGAGAAGCTATCTTGATGTTCCTAGAAATAAGAGCTTGGCGCTTCATAATATGCAGGGTCGCATGGACCATACCGTCACCTCGGATATCCGCCTCTCTGACTGTCAGACATTCAAACCAGGTGGAGCCAGCCAACAGCCCCAGAGTAATTTTGAAGTACAATCTTCAAGAAACAATGAAATAGGTAACCCTGTGCCATCACTGAGAAGTATGCAGTCCCAGGCTTTTCGAATTAGTCAGAACACTGGCCCACCACCAATCGACCGACAAAAGAGATTATCTTATCCACCAGTTCAGAGCATCCCAGCAGGAAATGCTGTCCCACCAAGGGACAATGAGAATACATGTCACCAGAGTTTCATGCAGAGTTTGCTTGCTCCTCACCTTGGTGATCAGGTCATCGGGAGTCAAAGGTCACTCTCAGAACATCCGAGGAATACACAGTGTGGTCCATCTTCAACAATTGAATATAATTGTCCCCCAGCTCGAGAAAGTGTTCATATTAGGAGAGAGAGTGAAAGTCAGAATAGGGAGAGTTGTGACATGTCTTTAGGTGCAATTAACCCCAGAAACAGCAGTTTGAATATTCCCTTTTCAAGTTCCTCTTCCTCAGGGGATATTCAAGGTCGAAACACAAGTCCCAATGTTTCTGTACAGAAGTCCAATCCCATGAGGATTACTGACAGTCATGGGACCAAGGGCCACATGAACCCTCCTGTCACATCCAACATGCATGGGGTTGTGAGGCCAACTTTGCCACATCCGCCTGTGTCTCACGGGAATGCTGACCAGGGGCCCCCTGTTCGACAGGCTAACTCTTCAGTTGCCCAGAGATCAAGACACCCCCTGCAGGACAGCAGTGGTTCCAAAATCCGACAACCTGAAAGGAATCGTTCTGGAAATCAAAGGCACAGTAATGTCTTTGATCCTAGTCTTCCCCATCTTCCTCTCTCTACTAGCGGCAGTATGATTCTCGGACGACAACAGCCTGCTGCAGACAAGAGAGGCAGTATTGTTCGCTTCATGCCTGACAGTCCACAAGTACCTAATGATAATTCAGGTCCTGACCAGCATACACTGTCACAAAATTTTGGTTTTCCTTTTATTCCTGAGGGTGGCATGAACCCACCAATAAATGCTAATACTTCCTTTATTCCGCAGGTTACTCAGCCCAGCGCCACACGAACGCCAGCTCTCATCCCAGTAGACCCCCAAAACACTCTCCCCTCCTTCTATCCCCCATACTCTCCTGCTCATCCTACCCTGTCCAATGACATTTCAATCCCGTATTTTTCTAATCAGATGTTCTCCAATCCTAGCACAGAGAAAGTGAACAGTGGAAGTTTAAACAACCGATTTGGATCAATTTTGTCTCCTCCCAGGCCTGTTGGCTTTGCTCAGCCGAGTTTTCCTCTTCTCCCGGAGATGCCGCCAATGCACATGGCCAACTCTCACCTATCGAATTTTAATATGACATCATTGTTTCCGGAAATAGCAACGGCTCTTCCTGATGGCTCAGCAATGTCACCTTTGCTCACCATAGCAAACTCCTCTGCTTCTGACTCTTCCAAGCAGTCCTCAAACAGACCTGCTCACAACATAAGCCATATCTTAGGTCACGATTGCAGCTCAGCTGTTTAACCCAGAGAAACCAACTGTCCAGGTTTGGGCTGAGATAACAACTGTTGTTGTGTGTACACATGCACATCGAGGGAGCTTGTGTGGGGGTGTGTCGCTGTATTGGATAACCATTCTTTCAGTTAGCTTCTGACTTCAAGGAAGCCACGTCAGAGAGGATGCATACGCTGGGCTTGTCAAAACAATCATCTTTCATTTCTGAGTGATGTACTTTCTTTAATCTTCTAAACAATTTACCTTTCCAAGTGTGCTTTGTAATCTTTTACCCCCTAAGTACTAATCAACCGGAAGTTGATGAGATCTTGTCACAGGCTACGTGGTAGAAAGAAGCTGTGATTTTTAAACTCTGTTATTGATAAGTGATAAAAGAGAGGGTTGAGATGCTTAAGTTGGAAATCCAAAAGTAACAGCAACTTGAAAAAGCATGATTTATCACTAGGTGCAACATTTAACAGTTCTGAACCTTGGCAAGTGATGAATTGATAATGAGTTTAATTCCCATAAGTAAAAATGTCAAGCAGAATAAAAATAAATGAAGTGTTTGATAATCCTTCATTCTTGAGCTTTGATACAGAGACTTCTTAATTATAATTTTTAATAAACTACCTAAATTTCATGTCTTGTTCTTCAAAGTAAGGAGCCACATTACCCTTTAATGTGCCAATGTTCTGTAGAGCAAAAGTCTTCCTTAGACAGTGAGCCTTAAAAATACAAAGCTAAGACAAATGCAGAAATGTCCTCCAGTTAGTACTTGGGTTTTGCATTAGGCCAAAGAATAACAGCAGCTGTATTGTGGCTTTTCCTAGGGTCAGTTAGTGACCAGTGTTTCATCAGTTGAATTGATTTACTATTCTCTCTTCATTCTATTTATTTGGTCTTGAAATAAATTAATTTACAATCACTTAAATGTTAGAACTGCTTAGTAAATATTGTGTTTAGAAGACACATTTGAGCCTTTCAGATACTTCAGAATAGTTTTAAGTTTTCTCAGTATTTTAATTTGCTGATTATTTATATTAAATATGGCATTGTAAACTGCATTTTATCCTTCTTAACAATTATAATAGGAAAATGAATTCATTATTTTTTGTAGGTATGAAATGGTGCTTCACAAAAATACATTCTATGTCTCTTGAGCTCATGAGTGAGTGCATGTGAAAGCGGGTTTTAAAGAATAGACTAGTACTTACTATTAAAGATGTATATCACATATATATTTATTTATCATGTCGGACATGATAAATAGATATAATCTTATCTCAATTAAAAATGAAGAAATTGGAAAAGGCATTAGAACTACTGTCTACAAATGGGAAACTGAGGTTTGTTCTAAAGCAGTGGTTCTCAACCTTCCTAATGCTGTGGCCCTTTAATACAGTTCCTCATATTCTGTTGACTCCAAACCATAAAATTCTTTTCATTATTATATAACTGCAATTTTGCTAGCGTTATGAATTGTAATGTAAATATCTGTTTTCTGATGGGCTTAGGCATCCCCTGTGAAAGATCCCCCAAAGGGAGCACAACTCATAGGTTGAAAAACCCTGCTCTAAAGCATAGAAAAACATGCTGTAGGTTTTTAAAATTTTTCTCTCTTATACATTACATTTCAATTACAGTTCTCCCTCACCTCCCCCAGATCTACTCCTCTTCTATTTCCCGTAAAAAAGAAAGAGAGAGAAAGAGAGAGAGAAAGAAAGAAAGAAAGAAAGAAAGAAAGAAAGAAAGAAAAAGAAAGAAAAGAAAGGCTTCCCAGGAATAGTAACTGAACACAACATAGTAAGTTATAATGAGACTAGGCACGAACCCTCATATTCAGGCTGCACAAGGCAACTCAAGAGGAGGAAAGGGGTCCTGCTGTAGATATTTTTTAACCCTACCAAATTAGTAACAAATTTAAAAGCATATATTGAATCATGAGAACTCAAAACTACAAAAAAATTGCTTGTACTGAATTTTTTTTAAACTATTTAAACTCATAGCTATCAGTTGTTGCTACATTCTGTTAAACCAGAGATTAACCGGAGCCCTGTCGCGCAGTTGTCATTACTGCAGTCACAGCCAATGACAACAGTGAGCTAAGGATACTGAGAAGGAGTACATCATTAAAGTTGACATCCATGATATAAAAAAAAATATATGGAACATGGGTCTTTTCTGTCAGATACTATAAATGAATATACTGAATGGAGAGAGAGGTACATAGAGATAGACCTGTTGTCTTGGTGGAAGCAAGCCCAAGGACCAACATAGGTTTTGGTTTTTGGAGTTTTTGTTTTTCATTCGTTTGGTTGGTTGGTTTGGTTTCCATATATATATATATATAGACAGTTTCCCGAGGCCTGGTGAGAGTCAATACCACTGAATGCCTATCTAAAGGCTCATCAGAAGGGTTGCTTGTGCCTCTGTCAACTGCTGTCACCAAAGCCCTCTGTTTCCGCTGCCCTTGAAAATCACCCATCCTGGTGAACAAAGCAAGTGTGTGTGTGTCCTCCCTGCACACGAGTCCTGTGGTTAAAAGAGAACTTCACGATTGCATCACTACCACAACGGATTGCATGGATACCACAGTAGAAAGGCTACTAAGGAAAAGGAAACATTTATGAATTGCTTTTAGGCATTACTATTCACAGTTTTCTTTGTACTCGAAAGGTCCGATCTGCTGATTTCGCTAAAGGTAGTGCTCTCTATGACGAGTCATCCTCCTGCCCCACCTTCTCTTCTCAGTGGCTGTCTGTCTATTACATGCGTCCTCACATCATGGTGGCTCTTGGGTTTTGAAGGGCAGGCTTGCTCTAATGGAACTAAGGTAATATGCCCTGGCCAAAGTCCAGCTTTGTGCTGTGTTTCTGAGATAGGGATCTTGCTACATTGTCCAGACTGGCAGTAAGTTCCTGGGCATGAGCAGTGCTCAGCCTCCTAGGTGGCTGGGACTAGAGGTGTGCTCTGCCACCCAGCTGAGAAGCTCCACTTGCGATTGCCTTGCCTGCCGCACAGAGCCCTACAGCCTGTTCCTACTTTGGTTTGTCTGTGTGTGCTTGACCGGCTGCAGCTCAGCTCCATGCTGAGACAGCATTGCACTGTCAGGGCTTTCAAGCTGAGAGTCCAGTATTGTGATGTTGACTGCCTCGCAATCTTTTGTGACCCTCTGGAGAGAGACATGAAAGTCCAAAAAAAAAAAAAAAAAAAGAAAATTGGTTCCTGCTTGCATGTGGCTCTAATTAAAGACAGAATGCATTTGTGTATTAGAGATCATTTCATACATGGACTCAGGTGAGAAAGAGTCCACGCTGCGCTCCTACTGAGTTTAAAAGTCTGGGTACTTTTCTGTTAATAATTAATGCTCTATGATTCGGGGAGGAACATGGTTTCTGTTAATGTCTGGGTGAAACATTTTTGATGTAATGACAGAAAATGCACTCAGGTTCTGTCATCGTCCTCAGCTTATTCCCGTGGCTCTATAAAGTGTCTCTACAGATAACGTAATTTCTGGAAATACTCAAAATCATGTTTGCTTCCCAAGTGAGAGTCCCTGCCTGAATCGTTTTGTTCTAACTATTGATCATAAGGAGCCCCTGAGAGTGCTTGGCCCCTCTCATCATCCCACAGGAGGCTCTGATGAAGACTGTTAGATTTCTGTAAGCTTCAATGAGGTTGTCAAATATGTCACTCACAGATGAAGAAAATCCACTGTAATATTGTTAGCGAACATTAGGTTTTTATGTCTTCAACTTCTTCAGGAGTTGTAATTTGTTCTTACTAGAACAGCTCTGAGATGCCGGAGCTCACTCCTTTTCTTGAGTTGGGAGCAGGATTTCCACAGCGGTGTGTGTTCAGACGTCCGAGGGATCCGAACCGTGGGCTGGGAGGTAGGAGTGTCTGCAGCAGTCGCAAACCCAGGTCAGGATTACGCCGAACTGCAGAAGGTCAGCTTTTGGAAATCAGCCTTTCTAAAGCACACACTTGTTTAAGCATCTTAAGGGGACTTCTTTAGCCTTGTATATTGCCTTCTAATATTAGCCATCTCATGGAGAGGCTAAAACTTCTACTCCAAAAAAAGATGTAGAAACACATTTTAATGAAAACATAAATGTTAAAGGGTTAAAACTTGTTTCTGTGCTTCTTTCTTAGTTTATCTTTCCTTTGCACAGGTGCGTAGCCTCTTGCTTGTTTTTAGCTGTGCCACATCCCTGGGATACTTTTCCCTATATTGGATGTGATAGGCCCACCCTCTGTTAGATCAGTGTGTGGTAGTGGGTCCCAGCGTCCGCCTTTTGGCAACTGCTAGGCCTCTCTCTTAAAGGGCAACAATACCTCAAAATGCCATTAAAGTTGATTTAAGAGATTTCGGCATGTGGGAATGACTGCATTCCTGGGTTTGGTGACCTTTTCCCCTATGGCGGAAGGAAAGGCAAAAGTTGTACCAAAATAGAATGGCCTTCAGTTCATATCCTCAGAGGCCTGAAAGTCACTGCAGGGCTGTCACATAGGCGCTGGCTACCTGGAGGAAGTGTGCCTGTGGCTGTTAGATCTGGAGGGCAACAATTAGCCGGTGGCAAGAGAGACACAATCTCTGAGTGGTGATTCTGCAATGTGTTTATGCAAATCAGCTTCTTTCAGTGATGCCTTTCAAGCTAAATGTTAGCATTATGTTTTCCTTCCCCAAAGTTCTACCAAAAAGATTTTGTGTTTGTTTGTTTGTTTGCTTACTTGTTCTTTGCTTAACTATATACTCTGTGTTCTACTGTGCTGGGCTGAATTCTTCTATAGGAAAATCTAAACTGTATTTTGGAGCTCCTGTGGTTCTCACCATGCTCAGATGGAGGCAGTCCAGGCAGGCTGGGAGACCCAGGACTTTGGGCTCAGAGCTGCTGGTCCTGACCCCATGCCTCTGCCCTGGTACCGCACTCTGCCCGAAACCGTGCCTCTGAACAGAGACCAGAACATATCACCAGGCCAGCCCTGTGTGGCAACAAAGGAGCTCCAGGGTTGGTCTAGGCTGTAGTCAGAGGCCTCCTAGATGACAAGTACACGGGATGCTTTTCACTCTTGCCTTAGCTCCCCTGAGCCACTGTTGACAGAGTCAGTAGTGAGATGTGTAACTGAACCTGTAAACACTGCTTGAATGGCAGGCAGTCCTTCAGTGTCTGTATTTCTACATTTGCATAAACTCTACCTGGTAATCCAATCACCTCCACCTCTTCTTCCTCCTCCTTCTCCAATTCTTCTCTCTCTCTTTTTTTTTACTTTGAACATATATGTTGTCAGGTGCTTCATAAACATAAGTCAATTTAGGTTGAGAATGTTGGGCACAATCTTGAAGTTCTTTTGAATGAATACGTAACCCATCATTAGATTCCATGAGACGTGGACAAAATTTCTCTTGTAATGTAGCACACTTTTTTTTAAAGATGATTTTTAACTTTTGGGGCCCGGTTATGTGTGCAGCTGTATATGCAGTATGTAAGAGGGAACTGAAGCTCAGCCTGTTTAACTGTGTCTTCATGTTCTCTGAGGCCTCTCTGCCCTCCTGCTCCTGGAGTCTTAAAGTAATTTTCATTTGTAAGGGCACAGGGCTTGACTCTCGTGCTGAATTTGTGAAGTGTTGAACTGTTATCTTCCAAGAAGGGACCAGACAGTGTGGCTTAAGACGCTGCAGTTGTGTTACTGTGAAGGAAAATTCTGCTTTCAGCAGGCTGTGTGTGTGTGTGTGTGTGTGTGTGTGTGTGTATTTTCATTTGTTTTATTTTTAAAGGTTGAAAATTGAGAACATGATTACCTTCACAGATTATTTATAGATACACTGGGTGTGATGCTTACTGTAGGAGCAAACACCAGGGAAACGTGAGTTTTAGTGCTTCAGTAGTGTAATATTTTATCTATGACCCAGCCAGCACTGTGCTGTGCACTGTGTCCTATAAACTGTAAATCACCTGCTTTATACTTCTAATGGAAACTAATTTGTTTTGTAATGGAATACAGAGCAGATATGTATAATAGGATCAAAACTGTCCGACCATTGTATATAAGAATAGGTCCTGTTTATTTTGACATCTTTTTACAAATGCATTGTATTAGGGTGTGAATATTCCAAAACATGCTCTTGTTTAAAGTTTTGAAATTTTTATTGTTAAATGTAACATTTTAATGGTTGTAATAATTATTTGTATAGATATGAATATAGTATTTTATTTAAGAAAATAAACTTTGCAATTTTTGCATTGTGAATTCTCTTTTTCCCCATTTCACTTCAAAACTACTTGTTTTGCCTCTGAATTAGTATATTTTAATTTTGCCATATCGATACACAGGATGTGATACTTGCCATCTATCTGAAAAGATCACATGACACATTGCCATTGTGCTCGTGTTCCCAAGTGCTATACTTCCAGCAAATCAGTTGTGATGGGGCCTAACCTGGGTTCCAGTGGCAGCAGAGGACGGCAGGAGCAGTGGTGGCAATAGCCTAGAGTCACTCCCCAGCGAGGGTGAAGCCAGGCAGGCGAAAGGCCACAGATGTTCCCCAGAATGTCCTTGCAGCTGGGTCCCCACCAGAAAGTGCTTCCTACCCTGAGGGGGTCTCCCCCCACTTCAGTTAATCATTTTAAGAAATATTCTAGTAGCCCTGGCCAAAGGAGTGTCCCATAACTGATCTCAGATCTCATCAAGTTGACAAAATTCACCATCACACCTAGTCTTTGTCTTGTTCTGTGTTAACTGTCACCGTAACAAGTACCCGAGAAAACATTTTGAAAGAAGGATTTCCTTTGGATTGTGATTTCCAGGTTCCACTCTCTGGCCAGCTGGATCCTTTGTTTCTGGTTCTGTGGCGTGGCAGAACAGTGAGGCACAGCACAGCTGCACACTTCATGGTAGCCAAGAAGTAGAGAGCAACAGACACAAAAGGGGGCATGGTAAGAAAAGCCCTTCACGGGGCTGGAGGGCTGGCTCAGCAGTTAAGAGCATGCCAGTGTCTTACAGAGGGCCCCAGTAGGGTTCCCAGCAGCCGTGCTGGGCAGCTACATTTGCCTGTAACTCCAGTCCAGGGGCTCTGTGGTGGTTTGAATGGGATGTCCCTGTTGTCTTTGGCGTTTAGATGCTTGGTCCCCAGTGGGTGGTGCTGTTTGGGAAGTTTAGGTGGTACAGTCTTGCTGGAGGGAGTTTGTCACTGGGGCAGGCTCTGAGTAAAAAGCCTGGCCTGCCTGCAGTTTGCTGTCCTCTGCATCCTGTTCCTGCTGCTATGCCTGCTGCCATGCCTCCCAGCCAGGAGGAGTTCCCATCCCTCTGGGACCATAAGCCCAAATAAACTGTTCTGTAAGTTGCTTTGGTTGTGGGTGTCTTATCACAGTAACAGAAAAGTAACTCACGTCTGATGACCTCTTCTGGCCGCTGTAGGCCCCTGCACTCCTGTGCACAGACATGGATAATTAAGAATAAAACTTTTTTTAAATGAAAGATAATAAAATCCCTCCAAAGACCTCACCTACTTTCTCCAATTAAATCTTGCCTCCAAGATTTTCCACTACCTCCAAGTAATGCCATCAATCATGACTGTATCAATCACCAAATTAGCTGTTTATCATCAGGTCAGGATCCTCATGTTCCAGAGACTTCCAATGACTGAATCTATCAGCTCCATACCAAGCCTGAAATATATGAGCAATTGGGGATACATTTCATGTTTATATAATAACATTCTAATACATAATTATATATAATTTTATTGAACATAAGATGAGAACCACAAAGGTAACTTAAGTAACCCAGAAAAAGAGTGCATAGGACTCCAAAGCTCAAATTATTTTCCTGTTCCTGGCTTCTTGAGAATTGAGATTAAGACACGATATTCTAGAACTGGAGAGATAGCTCAGTGGTGAAGAACATTTCCTGCTCTTCCGGAAGACCCAGGTTCAATTTCCAGCACCTACATGGTGGCTTACAACCATCTGTAACTCCAGTCCCTGGGGTTATGACATCCTTTCCTTGCTTCCACCACCGGAACACGTGTGGTGCACAGATGTATATGCAGACAAAACACTCATCCACATAAAATAATGAAAAAATAAAGAGGAAAACTTGCCTGTGGAAGTTCAAATCTAAGCTGGTTTCTCTCGGCCTATTTCAGTAGCATCCTGGATTTTCTGCCCCCTCGCCCCCACACACACTGCATGATGGACAAGTACTTTATGAGTAAGCTGTACCTGGGGCCCACTTGTCACTGTTAGGAGAGGAAGGACCTGTGGTGCTGCTTTGTGGCTGGTGGCTTCAGGTAAGTTACATAACTACCCTGTGTCATAGTTAATTTTTGCTTGTTCATTGCTACTGTTACCTGACCGGTCTACCTCACAGGTGTTATAAAAGAGAAAAGTTTTATATTTGAAAGTTTTTTTTTTTTCTCCCACTGTTGCAAAACAACAAAAACTCATGTAAAATGGCAACATCTTGGTTCTTTTCCCCATCCCCGCCCTTGAGGCTGACCCTGGGGCCTCCACTTCGGACTGCTTAGCTGAGCGATGCTGACTTCTGCTTTGGCTGTTTCTTTGTCCCGTGCAGAATGAAGAGGTTAGGTCGCTCTGCTTCCTGGATAAAGCCAGCCGTCAGGTTGCTCGGTTGAACGGCCATCATTGTACATCATGCGCACACTCAGGCAAGCCTACTTGTTTGGATGGGGAGATGAACATCCAGCCTTTGTCCTCTGTACCACTGTCAGTGGTGTGTCCCCCTCCTTAGCCCCAGATCTGTGGGTCTGTGAAGAGCCTGCGTCCAGACTGAGAGTGGAGAACTTACTGCTTCAGGGACTTGTCAGGAGATCCATGATTGAATTAGGTTAGATTCTAGATTTTTTTGATTGATGTTATGGGGCAAACATACAGATTCACATTTTATATACACTGTACATGTGTTCATGTGTGTTTAAGTCCAGAAGACATATTTTACAAGCAGGGAATTGGAGGAGCTGGAGCGATGTTTCGTCAGTTAAGAGCACTGGCTGCTCTTCAGAGGACTCAAGTTCAATTCTCACTACCCACCTGGCAATCACAGCTGTCTGTAACTCCTGTTCTAAGGGATCCAACACCCCGATACACACATACACACAGGCAAAACACCAATGGGTGTGAAATTAAAGAACAAGTTAAATTTCAAATAAAATAAAATAAAATTGGATAGTATGTTCCTGTTTTAATATGGTTCCACAACCAAATTGTGTTGATTTTTTTTTCACCATTTCTGGACAAACTTAGAAAGAATTTGTCATCTTACTACAAACGAATTAATACAAGTTTCCAGTGCAGTTATATCCTCTGCCTAAGTTTTGCTGAGATGAAAGCACAACCTTATCAGTGAGGGCAGGACCCAGTGACAAAGATGGTTTAACCACTGACTGGCCTTAGAAATTCTGTCATGTCCATTGGGCTGACACAGTCAGTCTCACAGGTCCTGCTGGATGACCTTTTTTTGACTCTTGATGACTATTCCAGTCTCTGATATATATTTAAGTTTGAAAACATTCTGCATCATTCCTCTGCTTTCTGTCCATTTACAATTTTAGTTTTGAATCAGCAGGCTTCCAAAGCTTCATCGCATGTGAATTTTAATTCAAAACGAGAGTCTTTGGGTCTACAGCTCTTTGCCAAGTGCAAGCACTGAAAAAAAAAAAAAAAATATATATATATATATATATGGAGAGAGAGAGAGAGAGAGAGAGAGACTTTAACTCTACAGGCTTTGAAACGGATGCAGCCATGCTCATGTGAATCCTGCTGTTTCAATTTAGAGAGCCAAACATTCCCAAAACTTTAGTGTCATTGGCTGGCTCCCCAAATGGCCTCGTAGTTTCATTGTAACTTCAGTTTCTGTAACATCAATGTATCTTGAGTGTCAAAGTAGCCATCACTTTCTGTAAATAAGCTCAGATGCCAAGTAGTTATATAATAGCAGGCTATGTGTCTTGCATGTGTGGAAATACACCCAGAAAATGTCTGGATCTTTCCTGTGGTACAATTTGTGACTCGCCTGACCTGAGCGATACATTACTGACTGGAAATTCAGGTTCCTGCTGCAGTCCTTCACCTAATGGAGCAGTGATTGCTCTTCAAACCAGTTTCTCCATGTGGAAGATGAGGAAGGTTTTGTGTAGGGTTTGCTCCAATGGTATGTACTGTCTTGGCAGGGTGCCTGATTAATGGATGCTCTTGGAATCATCTATTCTGCCACCTCTGGAATAGAATCAGGAGCTGAGGGACCAGTTGCCGGGTGAGATGTTAGATCCTGTCTTGCTGGAGCAAACTCAAGCTTCATATTTGTTCTGTAGCAGGAGAGGACCTAAGGAGACATGGCTTTGCTCATTTGATGATGAATTAAGATGCTCCCCACCCCAGCTGTCCCTCTCTCTAAAATCTTTACTCTCTGCTGGCACTCAAAGTGGGCATTTCATTTTTTTCTTATGAAATACATGAAATACAAAGCATCTCTTATTTGTTGGCATTTCCCTGTTTATTTGAAAAGACAGATTTTTCCTTCTGGGCATGACATTCCAGGCTGGGAGAACCCAGTGGATGTCAGCTTGCCTGTTAGTCTGCATTCTTCATTCTTTTGCAAAAGATTCTTATATAGTCTTGGTTGGCCTAGAGGTTAGTGTGTAACTGAGGTATCTTAGTTAGGGCTTCTATTGCTGCCATGACAAAATCAGTACCAAAAAGCAAACTGGGAAGGAAAGTGTTTATTTGGCTTACACTTCCACATCATAGTCCATTATTGGAGGAAGACAGGACAGAAACTCAAGCAGGGCTGGAACCTGGAGGCAGGAGCTGACGCAGAGGCCATGGCGGGATGCTGCTTACTGGCTTGCTGTACATGGCTTTCTCACTCTGCTTTCCTATAGAACCCAGGACCACCAGCCTAGGGATAGTACCACCCACAATGGGCTGGCCCCTCCCCCACTGGTCATTAATTGAGTGGATTACTGCTGGATCTCATGGAAGCCTGTCCTCAACTGAAGCTCCTGTCTTTCTGATGACTCCAGCTTGTGTCAAGTTGACACCCAAAACCAGCCAGTACACAAATGTAACGTTGGACCCCTTTTTTCCCAGTGCTGTGGACTGAACCCCAGGTCTAGTGATTGTTATACAAGAACTCTACCTCTGAGCCAAATCTATAACTCTTCAACTTTGGGCTTCTGGTCCTCCTGCCTTTCACTTCCCAAATGCTGGGATCACAATGCACCCCCATGCTCAGTTTATGTAATGTCAAACTCAGGGCTCCATGCACGCTGGGCAAGCACTCTAATAACTGAGCTACACTGATAGCCCCTATGTGTGGTATTTTAAAATGTCACCTGAGGTAGCTGCAGGTCTCTGTACTCTCAGCTCAGAGGCTCTCGAGGGCTTGCCTTGCCTTTCACCTTAATCTACTTAACCAACTGGGGCTGGAGAGATAGCTCAGCAGTTAAGGGCACCGGCTGCTTTTACAATTGCCAGTACCCGAGTTCCAGCACCCACATAGCATCTCACAACTGTCTGTAATTACCCTTCCAGAAGATCGGGCACCCTAACAGAGACAATACATGCAGCCAAAACACCCATGCACATAAAACAAGCAAACAAGCAATGTTTAAGGATCTACCTAACAAACAAGTGAAAACCCTCTGCATCAAGTTTGCTCTTCATCCTCTGGGCCAGCCACTCTTTCCTAACATTTGTGTAGCGTTCTCACTAAACGACACTCTTCAGGCTCTCTCCGTGATTGGTTACCAACACTATATGCACTGGGAAGTTACACCATTTTCTTCCCTTGTATGTTACCTCTTCATTTTTATCACCCTGGAAGCAACTGAGTTTCCTTCCATGTCCAGTCTCAACTTGCTTACTCTGATGGCTGCTCTTAGTTGTTAACTTGATCACATCTGGAAAAAATATATAAACCCTAATTCCGGTGGCAACCCACATAAAAGAACATGGAAGAAGGAAGACTTTGCTTTTTTTTCCTGCTTGCCCTCACTCTCATTGCCAAGTTCATCTGTCCCGTTCGTGGGGCATTCCTTCCATGGTGTTAGAACCTACTTCTTTGGGATTCCAATGGAGACTAAAGACTTGAGGGATATTCCAGGATTCCAACACCAGATTCAGACTGCTGAGATATCCAGTCTCATGAACTACCAAATTCATGGCCTTTCTTTCTTGAGGTAGTCCAACAGCTATTGTGGGAATACCTGGATCACAGCCTATAAAACACCCTAATAAATCACACACACACACAGACACACACACACACACTTCTTATGTGTGTGTGTGTTCTATCCATTATGGTTTTGTTGTTGTTGTTGTTGTTGTTTTTTTTTTTTTTTTGAGAACCCTGACTAAAACACTTACCTTCTTGTTTAAAGCCACTTTTCACATTTAAAGCTTTTTAGGAATGTCTTAAGCTGAAATTTTAACTTTTCTGACCCCTTTAGGCCATCAGAAAACAGTGCCGATAGTGAGGGAGAGGGGTTTTCTCTAATCTCAGCACTAGGGATGAGCCAGGAGGACCATGAGTTGAAGACCAGCCTGAGCTACATATTAAGAGCCTTTCTCAAGGGGGAAAAAGAAGAAAATGAAAAAGAAAGGACACCAGGACTGTTTGAACCAGCCTTCAACTGGGTTTCCATTCCTCTTCCAGTTTGGCATTTGTTATTTTCCTTCTCTGTAGCATTCCATTCATCCTTTTACATTATTCTAACACTTGAAAATCAGCTGGAATTTCTCAGGCATTTGGAGCCATTTTAGTGCAAAGTTTATGTCTTTGAGGGTCCTCATTTGTTGGCATAATGTTCTTTTGGAATGTATACAGTTCACCCTTGTTCATTCAAATGCTGACTTCTCTCCCCCACTATCTGCTTTCAATCCCGACATTGCATTGTGATGCCTAGATTAAGCATTACCGGTCTCAGGTTTGTGTAAACATGCCACCATTTGTTCTCTATATTGTCAAATAAAACAACCAGCCACATTGCTGAGCAATGGAGAGGAGAGGGTGGGACTTCCTGGTCCAGAGTGGGGAGAAGAGAAGGAGGTAGGGGAGGAGAAGAGAGAATCTGCAGGAGAGGTCTTGGAGCCACGTGCAGAGATGAACCAGACCTAAGATATGAGTAAAATCAAGTATAAAACGTGAAGTCTGAATGGTAGGAAACTATGTGGGCTTAAAGGTTTAGGATGGAGTAACTTTTGCCCAGCATTGTGCTCTAGGTTAATTAAATAAATCCTAGTCTCTGTGTGGTGATTTGGTTACACAGCTGTTTAGGAACAACCGCTGCTTAACTAAAAGATATATAAATAGTAAATATTAATATACAACAACTCCCATTAAAAAAAAAATTCCCTTCTCTCTTTCTCCCCTCACTTCTCTTCCTCCACCCCACATGATCTCAACATGTCGCCCTGGCTTGCCTGAAACTTGATGTGTAGACTAGGTTAACCTCAAAGTCATAGAGATCTGTCTACCTTTGTCTGCTAAGTGCTAGAATTAAAAGTAATAATTTGTTTCTGCCCTGTTTTCTCTTTTGGATTCTAGAGCACAGGATAAACAATTCTGTATGCTTTTGCCTTTGCTATGTCCTGGGTGTTCCCCCTGCCCTGCCCAAATATTTCACAATTATTGAGTCAAGTGAACAGAGGAGGAGTAGGAAGAACATAAAGGGAAATTCACTCCGTAAAAAGTAGATCACTTCACAAGTTGTCCCACGTTTTAGAAGCAGAGTAAATAAACATAAGATTGTGTTGGGTAACTTTCCTTCACACGTGTGAAGGAATGTCTCTGTATTTTCAATTTTTAACTCTGTACTGGCAGAGAGCTAAGTGCTAGCAGGATATTGGTATTGTATTTCTATGGCCCATCACTGGGTTTTCAATTTTGTAAATGTTCATCCTTCCTCTATGCCTAGCGGTAATCTAAGAAATGTGTCAGGTGTTGTCCTGCTGCTGATTGGTTGTAATAGAGACCTGACGGCCAATAGCTGGAGCAGGAAGTGGAGGGCAGAACTTCCGAGAGAGAAAGGGGTGCTAGGAGGTAGAAAGGATGCTAGGAGATTTGGAAAAAGACAGAGAGAGAATGGATGGGTGTGAACAAGAGCATAGCGGTAGCCACATGGCGGGTAGCAGGTAGAATAGTCTGGTCAAATTTAAACGGTAGCTGGGAATCTGACCAAGCTACAGGTCTAAACTTTATCTAAAAGGCTCCGTGTCATCATTTACTCTGCTGGCAGGCACGAGAAGGTCTGCCTATAGAATTGAATCCACCCTCCTCATGGAAAAGGCATAACCATTCCTGGTACCAGGTGTTGTGTGAAAGTTTGCATAAGCCATTTCATAAAAACCATAAAATGCGGATTGGAGTCTTTCTCTGACGGCAACATTTCCTTAGCCTAAAATAAGATACTTTGAACCATTTTAGATAACCTTTTGTTTAAAGGACTGAAAAATTTATTTACAAGGAATATTAAGATTTAGCATGAAGGGGCCTGGAGCAAGATACGTAGAACTGAATGCCAGATTTTTCTTTTCTTATGTGATATGCTTCGAGATGGGCCAAGCACACTTGATTTAGCTCTAAACCGAGGTGTGGTGTTGCTTCAGGGCAAATGTGGTTAACCACTGTTCCCATCTAGTGAAGATGCGAGCTTGGGGTCACAGGGGCTTCACAGAAGCCAAAGGATATAGGATAGAACTGAGGAATTTTTTTGAATGTGTATGTGTGTGTGTGTGTGTGTGTGTGTATTGTGTGTCTGTGTGTGGGTATGCCTTGTGGTCCTGAGACAACCACCTGAGACAGTGGTGTGAAGAGGGCATCTGATCTCCCTGGATCTGGAATCACAGATCGATAGAAGATGCTTAACCTGGGTGTTGGGTGTAGTGATACATTATTATAAAAACACCTCTTATAGTCTAAGAGACTGGAACCTTTGCTGGAACTCGCAAATAAAGTTAGTAATACACCTTGAGGGTCACCTAAAATGTAAAACTTCTATAGTACTGCATGCCTAGCCTGCCTTTCTGAGAACCATGTAGCAACCAACCTAACTTCTTTGAGTTTTCCATGTAATCTGCTTTTACGACCTAAGTTAATGGTTGTAACTTAGGTGATGAACTCTTCCATGCCCCTGACCCAGAGTAACACGGTGTAGTGCATGTTAGAGCAATAATTGTTGGAAATAGCAAGTAGGTTGACAGCAACCTTATAAGACAACTATCCACCGTAAATGTTGAAGACAACTTTCAGATATTGCTTGATAGCATCTGTTAGTTATCTGGGTCAATTGGGGAGAGTGATTTAACCCCTTGTAAAACACTGTTAAAGATTTCTGTAAAGTATTTCCCCACTTCTTCCCTACGTTACGCTTTCTGTGCTACTCAATAAATAGAGAAGACTGAAAGCCCATTTGTTAGGGACACATACAGACACAAGGACAGACTGACAAGACAGCCTTCAGGTAGGCACAGATTCAGACTCATACATATACTAGGGAGAGGCCACAGCTGAGACACAGGGAGAGGGGTAGAGAATTCAGATCTGGGCTCCATTTTAGTCAATTAGTTAATTAGTTAAATTCCATCAAGGGACGTGAGTTTTAGTTTCTTTTCCTTAATTTAGCACTGACACATTTTGCGTAATTGGATGCTTTCATCCACGGATTCAACTGTGCTGGGTCTTCAGGAAAAGCAGCAGGTGCTTTTTCCTTCCTTCCCTCCCTTCCTTTTGTCTCTCTCTTTCTTTCTTTCTTTCTTTCTTTCTTTCTTTCTTTCTTTCTTTCTTTCTTTCTTTCTTTTTCTTTCTTTCTTTCTCTTTCTTTCTTTCCTTTCCTTCCTTCCTTTCTTTCCTTTCTTCTTTCTTTCCTCTCTCTCTTCTCTTTCATTCTTTCTTTCTTATTTGAGTCTTCAGGGAAAATGGTGATATTCTCTAAATGAGGCAGAGCTCCAGTCATCTCATATTGGGAGAATAAAGGGGGATTCTATGTGAAGAACAGGTATCTTAATTACTTTTCTTGTCTTTGTAACAAAATAGCTGTCTAAAGCAACTTAAAGCCTGAAGGGCTTGTAGCTCACAGTTTGAGGGCAGTCCACCTTGATGGGGAAGTGATGGCCACAAAAGCTTGAGGCAGACTGCTTGAGATCTCATTGCATCTTCAGCCAAAAAGTAGAGTACGGTGAATGCTGTCAATGCTGTGTGCTCAGATCACTTCTCTGTTTTATTCAGCTCGGTCTTGTACCCAGCCCACAATTCAGGTAGGTTTTCCTGTCTCACTAATCCAATCAAGACACCCCCTCACAGGCACTGCCCCCAGTCTAGCCTAATTTAGATAAACCCTGACAGCTGAGCCCAGAGACCTGCCTCCCAAATTATTCTAGATCTTGTCACAGTCAGTAACCACCTCGTCCTCTTTGTCTTCCAATAAGAACATCAAGACTTCATGTCAAGAAAACTGCACAGTAGTGAAGGCATCCTGTGAAGTGCAGCCAGGGGGACTCTTGGGACAGCAGAGTCCCATCCCAACTCAAAATATCTTACTCTAGTGATCAAGAAGCTCAGAGACTCTTGCCAAGTTGGCCTGAAGTCATCTGTGTTAATGACGGAGAGCAGGTAGCCTTGTTGACAACGGTGACTCAGTAGGGAGGAGACATTAAAACTTAACCCCAGTATATGTCTTGTGTCTTCCCAACAGCGGAAGCAAACACAGCAAACGTCTAATCCTGTGCCATGTGGAATCATGCTGAGCCAGACTTGGCCAGCTTGTGGCGGAGCAAGTCATCTCCACTCTGTGTTCTTTCTTCCTTTTGCCAGGAGATGAGTCACACACGGTGAGTGATGGACGTGACACTTGTCTTTCTCTCTAGGACCTTTTTGGGTAGGTATCTCAGAGGTTGAGGCCCCCTCCCTACAGGCAGACCCCCTAGCTTGCCTGTTAGTGGGAGTGCTGGCTGATGGGTAAGGAGCTTGGGGGACACTACACATAGCATTCACTAGATTCCAGAGTTAACAGCCACTCCAAAGGAGACAACTGAAGCTTTCTTACCTTTGAGATTCAGGGCAGAGAGGACAGTAAGAAGGCTGATGCTGTTCATGGCCAGAGTCTCTGCTAAGCCCCAATTTCAGAATCATTAAAAATTTTCGATTGGAATTAAGAGAAAAATGCAGTGGTAGACGGCAAGGAGGACTGGAAAGGTGGTAATCTTAGCTTTGCTTCTGAAGGTCACGAGGCCTCCCAACCCTTGGGTCTCCTGTAGCTGAGGGCAGGAAACGGAAGGGCAGGCTGCCATGGAGGGTTGGAGAGGAGAGACCCAGGGTACCTGAAGGCTCTGCGATTGTCCTGCATCCACGTGGATGTTAGGAGGCGGGACCAGCTTCATGCTGACAACATTCCTGAGCCCTTAACTATTGTGTGAGCTTTGTGCAACGCTGTGGAAGCTAACACGAAGAATCCGGGCTTCAGCAGCTTAACTAAGGTCACCCTGCCAGTAGGCCGACACACACAGACTAAAGGGCTGACTCGGTGATCTCTTAGAATTGACTGTTGCTTCCATGAGTATGTCTTTCCCCACAGAGCGCCTGTCAACTCAGAATGAGAAATGTTTGCCTATTATTTGATTTGCTGACATGCGCCTTTTGCGGCCCCACAGAACATTCCACAGGGTGCCTGGAGTCACCAGAGAAGCAGCTGCAACTGTTTTCATCCTCAGTTGCTGGCTCAGGGGTTGCCTTTAGTCATGGAAAGTCCCCTCCCCAGAGAGACTCCAGTTTTCCGTTGGCTTTTCTTGCTGCTAAAATAAAACCAGGCGAATCTCCCAGGCATCCAGTGTGAACAGGTGCGGCTGCCTCACCAGGGCCTGTCAGAGGTTCAAAGAGCTTGTATTTTCTGGGCACGGTCTCACTCCTCTGGCTATGGAAGGTCTGTTCCTCTCCATGTGAGCAGCTGTCTTTGCTTCTGAGAATCCTCAGCCAAGAGCCTCCGCACTCCCGTTACCTGCCCGCTGCCCTTAGCCTTCAGAGTTAGCGTTGCCTCTGCTTTTAAGAAGCAGAGTGCAGGAACTTGGCG
This sequence comes from Psammomys obesus, assembly GCF_907164565.1. NCBI lineage: Eukaryota > Metazoa > Chordata > Mammalia > Rodentia > Muridae > Psammomys > Psammomys obesus. The sequence goes on from NW_026596064.1 coordinate 22,482,750, forward strand.
GAGAGTTGGCCCAGGCATTGTTTTTGATCCCTGAGGTATTCCCAAGGCTCCACCTGTGGCCCTCCTCTACCCTGGCACTCATCCTAACGTCCCAGATGAAGTAGATTGACCGCCAACCACAGGATCTGGGCTGTAGAAAGAGCTAGCAACACGTGACTTGGAAGTTCTATTTTTAAAGGCAGGTTTGCTGTGGGTTTTTTTTTTTTTTTTTTTTTTGATTGTTTGTTTTTAGTCTTGCTGCAAAGAGCAGAAAACGACCGGGCCATGAGAGCTTAGAGTATAAGACATAACAGAGCACAAGAACAGAATGGCACATTCATTCTCCCTCCTCCCCTTCCCATAAGGCCTTTTCTATTTTTCTGTTTTATTGACTCCTCGTCCCAAACAAGCTTCCAAAACAGATAAGTGTCCCTTTATACTTACTCACTCAGGCCTCAGGGCTGTTTGGATGAACTTTGTTGTATACATTTTTCCTTACTGGGTTCACTTAGGATAGGAAACCAGGAGAATTTCTCTCAAAGAATGAGTTCAACCAGTCTCACTGTGCAGCCCTCACCAACCTGGAACTTGCTTTGTAGACCAGATTGGCCTTGAACTCATAGACCCACCTGCCTCTGCCCATGCTGGGATTAAGGGCATGAGCCACAGTGACTTGCTGGTTTAGAAAAAAAAAATTTTGTAAAGATGTTTGAGTAGGACAATCATCTAATTGACAGCCTGCCCTGACCAGCAGAAGCCCACAAATTTCGAAATAATGAAGAATAACAAATGGACCATGAACACGAGACCATTTTAGAAAGGAAGACTGTACAAAATTATTCATGAAAATTATCTTTGCATTTTTAAAACCAGGAAAAGCTTCCTCTTCAAACTTCTAAAGCACATATTTGAACAATACACAGATATTTGAGAGAAAGAAAAATATTTTTTACAAAGAGGAATGCCTGATCCATCTTCTTAATAATTGTTCAAGAAAGCACGGGTGAGGACTGACTTCAGTTTCACAAGCAAATAGGTATATGTGCACGCACTTGTATGTCTATTTTCTGATGACATCATACCCCACACAACCAGGAAGCCTGGTCAAGATGGGGCTTCGCACAGGGTTTTCTAGGTGGTGTGAGAGAAGAAAACTAGAGCACTGAGCTTTTTTACATCTTACTGGGGGAGAGTGAAAGTGGGATGCAATAAGAGGCAAGTGGATTATCTATGGTTCCTGCAACTCAAGGTGTGTGGGGCTCGTGTCCATCCCAAGTCCCTGCTGAGAGCTTCAGGCAGGGAGTCCGGAACCCTGATCTACATAACTGACAGGTGAGGGGCTCAGCTGTGGAGGACCCCCGGGGTAATGCCGCTGGGAACACTTCTTTCCTCAAAAAGGCTGTACAGGCAAAGAATGTGCTGTGCGCCCGGGTCCCATCACTGTTGCTTTGTTGAATTTGCTCCAGGATCCAGAGTCCTTAAGGTGGAGGCTGCCGGCCTGATGCTCAGCCACTTAGCTCTGCCTGCCACTTCTCCTGCAGCAGATAGAGTTCTCTCCCTTTCCTGTCCATCTTGGAGCTGTTAGAAGCCTACGGAGAAAGAAGGACTCTCCAAGAAGGTGGTATCAGAGTGCCGAGTCAACATCCAACGGTGAGATGAAGACACGAAGAAATAGGTGACCACCCGGGCCCAGCAATGGGGAGCTATTCAGAAGCGTGCATATCAAAGTCTCATCCCGGGCATTTCCAGTGGTGCCAGGAACCTGCAGGATTGTTTGGTATTCCTTCTGAGGAGGTGGCTTAGCTTGAGTTGCCAGAATGTCTGTCCCATTTGGGTGGGGATTCGGTCCCACTTCTGCACCGTATTCTGAGGAATCTCGTCCTCTGAGGACCTGGGGGAGAACGAGATGGTGCTTTGGCCTTCTCTAGCAGCAGGTGTCTCAGAGGTGTGGGCGCTGCCACACCAGAGGTTTTAGGTGGGAGGTACGGAGTGGCTGGTTCCTCCGGCCAATCTCCCTGAAGCTGGGTGAGGCCAGGCCATGAAGCTGGCCTCCTGCAGCTTGTGTCTTAAGAGTTGCAAGCAGAGGTGCTCGAGCCTCCCGGCTTTGTCTCTGTGCACGTCAGGGCTTCCCCTCTGCCATCCTTCTTGAGGTTTAGCTCAGGCCACGCTCTCCTGGGTGAAGGCGGACACCGTTGGCTCCACTGAGGCAAGTGGAGTGTCTGGCAGTGGGCACGCTGCTGCAGTCACCATAGTGTCCACGAAGCAGCACCAAGGTGGGTCTTTCCCTCTTCCCCCCGAGACGCGGGAGGCTCAGAAGACGGGGATCCGGTCTCTGCGAACCACATCTAGGTCGTCATCCAGCGTCAACAACACCTGAAGCGAGAAGGGTTGGAGACGGGAAGGGAACACCGGTCCTGGCCACACCAAGTCAATGCTTTCCCTTCCCTCACTGACTCCCACGGACTGAAAGCAGCCTGGCCCGTCACCAGTTCTCGTATTTTTTGATCCGCAATGCCTTGCTTTTAATTGTTACTACACTATAGCTCATTTATCAATTTCTCACGTGCTACCCTTGATGCCAGAGGCACTTCTGGGGGGTGAAAGCAGCGCCCATGCTCTGTCCTGGAGCTCACATGCATGAAAGGATCTTTAACAGGAAGAAGGCACAGACTGAAGCGACAATCACGGACCCTGTATGGGTCTGCGCTAGCTCGTCTGCACATACATTATGGTTGTGTAGCTCCTGCACTCCCTAACAGTGGGAGTGGGGAGCGTCTCTGACTCTTTTGCCTGTGCTTGGGACCCCTTTCCTCCTACTGGGTCACCTTGTCCAGCCTTGATATGTGTGAGGGTTTGTGCCTAGTCTTATTGTAATTTGTTATTACATATTGAGATGATATCCCTGGGAGGCCTGCTCTTTTTATCCTTCCTTCCTTTCCTCCCTCCTTCCTTCTTCTCTTCCTCCTTCCTTTCCTCCTGTTTGTCTTTCTGTCTTTCTCTCTGGGAAATGGAGGAGTGGATCTAGGGGAAAGGAGGTGGGGGAACAGATGAACTGGGAGGAATGCAACGTTTGTAAAGAATGAAAATTAAAATAAAAAAGGAAGACAGAAGAAAGGAACCACTCCTGCTGCACTTCAATTCCCGCCCCACACAGAACCACTAGCTAGCTCCACTTTTTTGTCTCCAGACGACAAAAGTCCAAGGACCACACAGCTTGGTTGAACTTTCCACAGTGGCCACTAGGGGGAAGCCCTGCTCCACTCTTGTGATTGCATGGTTGGCATCAGAGGACTTGAAGCCAACTGCCGTGACAGCCTACCGTTATTACCCCAGCCAGTGTTCAGGCACCGCGGACTAAAAGTTGAAGATGACCATCATAGGTAAGCATAACTACTCATGGATTCTGGGAAGGGGCACGGGCAATCCACAGGGGTCCCAGATTTGGAACTTGCTCAGTAGGTGGTTTCTCTGAGCTTCTCTAGGAACTGAATCTTTACAACACACAAAATGAGACTGGAAGAAGTGAAGGAAAAGAGTCTACCGTGAGAAGGAGTAAGCCCACAAATGACAGTTAGTGAATTCCCTACATGGTTCCTGAGGGAATTCCGAACAGTTGATTCCAATAACTAATTCTGTCCCAGGGCGTGGTGCGTCTTTGTTTTGTCATTCTGTGTGTACACACATTGAAAAGTAGAGGAAAGCAAAAGTTATGATCTCACAGAAGTGACAGTGAAGAATAAAACGCAGGGAGATGGTGAGCACATCAAATCATGATGAAGAACTGCAGAGAGGAACTAGAGAAGGAGAGAGAGAGGTGTGAGAAGGGGCAGAAGGGACATGCCCAAGATTTCGGAAGGGAGGAAGGCAGCAAGAAGACACAGCCACTCACCAGGAATGAGAAAAACAGGGCAGTGGCAGACAGGAAGTGCCAGATGTCGTGGTCATCGAAGAAGTTGAACAGGACACATTCTCTGTTCTTCTCCCGGGATTCGGCTGGGGTTCCCTGGAGGAAGGTGAGGCAGGTGTAGGCAAGGGTCCCTCAGCTCAACTAGTTCAGGGTTTGATTTTGAGGAAGCCACAAAAATCCTAAGTGTTCAGAAAGTCAGCTTCCAGGAATCGTGTACGCAGGAGCTCATAGCAACGCTGTTGGTAATAACTCCAGAACAGAGACAACCCAGATGTCCATCAAGAGACGAATGGACTGATAACGAGTGCTGTGTCACACAGTGGAAAACTGTTCAGTAATTAGAAGGCACGCTGGCGCAGGGACATAACACGGGTGACCTAGGAACCATTACACTGTACGCTTCATGGAGAAAGCCACAGCACTGGTTTCTGAGGTCTCAGCTCTCCTGTGCACAAGATGGAGGCAGTGCCCCACCATGCTCCTGCACTGATGGATGTCGACTGGTGAAAGATGGCGACAATGTATCGATCAAACTTTAAACATTTTCTGAGAACAGACCAAAAGAAACGAATAGAGAGCATGTTTGCCTATGTAAAGGCCTTTCAAATGCATGCCGTATTACCCCACTAATGCTGACCACAGGTCACTTAAGCATGGCTGCTACGCCTTCTCTCTTCTGGAAAAAGCTGTGCATTTAGATAAAGGGGGAAAACATAAGAAGCAGCAAAAGCAGGAGAAGGAGAAAGGCCCAAAAAGGCACGATGGGGCTAGAACTGCTCAAAAACCAACCAACCAACCAACCAACCAACCAACCAACCAACCAACCAACCAAC
>NW_026596064.1:22487478-22504518 GCF_907164565.1 Psammomys obesus
AACCAACCAACCAACCAACCAACCAACCAACCAACCAACCAACCAACAAAACTTGCTTCTCACCTCCCAGCTGCTGAGGTTCTGGAAGAAAAAGTACAGGGCTGCGGCCCACAACAATGCAGTGGCCATGATGCAGAAGACAGGTAGCAAGAGAATCTTTTCAGAGCTGCGAAGCTGTGGAGAGATGCAAAGCCAGTGAGGGCGGAGCCTCAGTTGACGGCAGCCCCTCCCTCCCCCAGTGCAGCCAGCTCCCCCCTTGTACTCACCTTCATGATGATGTAGAAAGCCAGGTACAGCAGTAGATTGCCGATGAAGATACCCAGCATGTAGGAGGCAAAGTCTCTCGGCCGGTAGATCAAGCCGAAGAAGGCACTGCGGATGCAGGATCGAGTGTTGGCAGCAGGAAAAAAGGGATAGCAAGAGTGTATCATCAGCTCCTGCCGGGGAATTCACTGTTTAGAAGCCCCCTTTAAAATACGGGCACTCACTGTTTGATGACAGGGATACGTTCTGAGAAACGCACAGTACGTGAGTTTGGTGTTGTGTGAACATCTAGACTGTACTTACACAAGCCAGGATGGCCCCATGTCACTAGGCCGTATCCTATTTTGAGACCACCATGGACATGTTGTCTTCTGCTAACTGAAATCTCTCTAGACGGTGAGTGACAGTTACACAACTTGATGAATGTTATCACTTTTAATGTATTACATCTTTGCCAGGACATTCATTTCCAGTGACTTCACCAAGTTCTTGTAAGTGAGTGCACTGTGAAGAGCCATCTTTCCTTTCTGGGTGAAATGGCTTTCCCAGAATCCTTTTAGTTTGGTCATGATTATGAACAGCACTGCATTTGTGAAGAAGTAAACACTTGAGACACACTACATTTGTTTTCATTTAAGATTGTTAGCTCGTCAGACTAGACCTCTGCAAGTAGGATTACCTCAGTAGCTAGCTTGGCAGGCTTCCTTACCAGCTTATGGTAGCTGCCCACCAGATGGCACTGGTGTTTACTCTGTCTGAGTGATAGCTTTCAGGTTGTTTCCCCTGGCTGTCCCGGAACCAGCTCTGTAGACCAGAGTGGCCTCTGCCTCTGGGATGAGAGGCCTGTGCTATCACACCCTGCTAGAGTTCTTCTTCGTCTCCGAATCTGTAGTCTTTGTTTTGTTTTGTTTTCAATAAATATGCTTTAAAAATCTACAGTGTGCTGGGTGGTGCATTCCTGTAGTCTCAGTCGTTTGGAAGCCGATAGTGGGAGCATTACCATGAGTGTGAGGCTATCCTGGGCTACATAGTGAGGACAAGACAAACCAGGAACAGAGAGCAAGACCCTGTCTCTAAAACAGAAACAAAAAAACCCAACCAACCAACCACACAAAAAAAACCCAGCACAACACAAAACAACTATACCATCCCTGGGGAACAAAAAGTAAAAACTGACAAGTGGGATATTTTTTTTTTTTTCAAACTAAAAAGCTTCTGCACAGCAAACAGTTCACAGAGTGAAGAGACAGTTGACAAAATGAGGGAAAATGGTTATCAGTAATTCTGGATTCACTAATTCTGTGTTAATATATATTTTTGCATCTTGACATGATATAGGTTCATCGGAGAAGAAGAACCTCAAGTGAGAAAATGCGTCCATCAGGATGGCCTGTAGGCAACTCCGTAGGGCATTTTCTTCATCAGTCATTGATGTGGGAGGCCCAGACCACTGTGGGTGGTGCCCTGGTCCTGTGGCAGATGGTCCTGGGTGTGGAAGAGAGCAGACGAGCGAGCCAGTAAAAGCAGTGCTCCTCCACACAGCTGCTTCAGTTCTTGCCTCCAAGTGCCTGCCTTCAGTTTCCTGCCTTTAGTTCCTGTTGTGACCTCCCTTCATGATGGACCACAACTGTAAGCTGAAAGAAACCCTTTCCAAAGAATTGAAAAAATAGTAACACAGAAAGCAAGTAATACAGTTTAAAACTGCAGATGAGGGATCGGGAGGATGGCTCAGAGGGTAAAGCCCTTGCTACAGGATTATGAGGAACTGAGTTCTGAGCCCCAGGCATGGCAGAGCACCCCAGGAACCCCAGAACAGAGACAGGTGGATCCTGGCACCTCATTGGTCAGGCTGTCTAGTTGAAATACTAGGCCCCATCTTCAGGGTGAGGCCTTCTCCTGAAAAGTAAGTGGAGCAATAGAGAAACACAGCCACCATCAGCCTTTGATCTCTATGAGGAACTCCCTGGTGTATGTACCTCTACACACACACACACACACACACACACACACACACACACACACACACGTACACACCACGTACACACAGAGCTATCAGTGAAGTGAAAATCAAACCTGAATGAAGAATAGTGATGACTAGAGGTTGGGAAGTGGAGGGGTGGCTAAAAGTTGATCATGTATGCACAACATGTGTATTGAGCTATCACACTAAATATATATATGTATCTATACATGTGTATGTAATCGCCACATAATAAAAATTTTAATGTGATGAAACATATTTTGACATAGTGTTTTCTCAGGATTTTTGTTGTCTCCATTCTGTCTTATTTTGAACCATTTATGTTTTATTCTGAGAAAGAATCTTGATTAGATATGCAGGCTGGCCCTGAATTTGGGATCCTCCTGCCTTAGTATTCCAAGTAGCTGAGTTATAGTGTGTATCCATATATTTGCTTTCTTCCTCTTCACTTTGATTCACTGGTTTACATTTGTAATGCTGTATCAGTGCTTGCTTAGTTTTGTTTTATTAAATTTTTTCTTTTTTAGAAAATATATTAGATTGCAATATTGGGCTAGCCTATGATAACCCATGTGGTAGTCAGTCTTGACTATTTAAATTTAAATTAATTAAAACTAAATAAAAATTGAAAAGCCAGTTTCTCAGACACACTGGCTGCATTTCAACTTCACAATGCCCTTATGTTAATAGTTCCTTTTAGGGCTGTACAGTACTGAGCATTTATATATAGAACTTTCTGGAACTTGCTTAGCATGCTGGAGGCTCTGGGTTTCATCCATAATGCCAAAGAAACAAAAGAATGGAGGCGAGCAAGACATGGTAGCATACGTCGATCATTCCAGCAGTCAGGAGGTGGCAAAAGGCCAGCCTGGGCTACAGAAGACCTTTTCTGAGAGTGATTCTTTTAAAATCACATTCATGTTCAATCACTCTATGTCTATGTGGAATAACTGAGAGAGACAGCCCCTCTGCCAGGGAAACGCAGAGTTATGGGTCATCAAGCCTCACACTTCCTCACTGGACCTGGCCTCTTACATAGCTATGTGAGAAAAGAAAGGCCGTTCACTTTGTCTAGTGAGTGGAATGTGTCTTTCTGTGTATCAGGAACAGGGAATCTTTCTTTTTCTATCAAATGTCAGAGCTGGAGAGGCATATTAGCTGAGAGCCATAGATAAAAATAGCTAGGTTACTTGTTTTTGTGACATCAACGATGCATGCCACGTGTTGGAAGTGTGAATAGGTTGCATAAAATAATTTCAACTAGCAGAGAATATGAATCTGCTGTGGCTCTGGTTTATGCTCATTTGGGGAAACAAGGACAAGAGGATGAAAGGGGATAAATTATAGGAGAATGACATGCCAGAAACAGAGAGAGAGAGAGAGAGAGGGAGAGGGCCCAGAGGGGCTTGCTGGGACTGAAGTATCAACCAAGGGCCATGAATGAACTGGACCTAGGCCCCCTACCGAGATGTAGCAGATGGGCAGCTCAGGGCTCATGTGGGTTCTCTAGTAAGGGGAGTGGGGACTGTATTGGACATAGATTCACTTGCTAGCTTTTTGATCACTTCCCCCTGGCAGGACTGCCTTGCCAGGCCACAGGGGAAGAGGACATTCGAAGTCCTGATGCGACTTGATGAGCTGGGGTGGATGGGAAAGGAAGCTCCCTTTTTCTGAGGAACAGGCAAGCAGGGGGTGGGTAGGGAGGGTGGAAGGGTGATACCGGGAGAGGAGGAGGGGTGGGGCTACAGCCAGGATGTAAAGTGAATAAAAATAAATTTTAAAAAAGCGAGCAAGAAAGAAATAGCAAAATCTCTCTAAATCTCTCTCTCTCTCTCACACACACACACACACACACATATCCTAAAGGAAGATGTACTTTATAAAAACTGTCTCCTCAATATTATTATGTAAAATTCTGTAAGATAATTTTAAATTACGTTGCAGTTTTACACTCATGGGCATAATCCCTTCCTTCCTGTCTTTATTCCTTTCTCTCAGTCATCATCCATCCATCCATCCAACCAACCTGTCCACATAGATATTTGTCTTGTTGAACAAATTCTATCAGTGTTTTAGAGGACGCCCACACCAGTATACAAAAGCTTCCCAGTGCTTTTATTTAATGGAAATATTTTATTTGTGTATATGAGCATATCACGGTGTGTGTGTGTGTGTGTGTGTGTGTGTGTGTGTCTGTGTGTGTGTGTGTGTGTGTCTGTGTGTGGACAACTAGTGGAGCTGGTTCTTGTTTTCTACCATGCGGGTTCTGGGGCTAGAACTCAAGTTGTCAGCCTTGCCAGAATGTGCCTTTCCCAACTGAGCCATCTCTCCAGCCTCCTAGTGCTTTTGTTATTGGTTTTTTTTTTTTTTTTGTTGTTGTTGTTGGTTCGTTTGTTTCCAGGAAGAAGGATACCTTTTTTTTATATCACTGTCTCTTTAATTCCAGATTCCTTGTGAAATAACCGTCAAAGAATGTTAAACTGTACATTACAGATACTAACAAAACATCATTTCTCATAATTCCACTTACATGGACCAGTTAACCAGATTTCCCACAATGAGCAACACCATTCTGTCCTAGAAAAAGGAAAAGAGAGTATTAGGGCCGAGGCTCATCACCTGTGAGGAAACAGTGACCTTGTTGAAAGGTGTTTTCTGTGGTTTGCACTAATCCTCAGCCAGGCTGAAAAGCAAGACCTGAGTAGGCAGCTCCGCAGCTCCGTGTAATAGAGTGTGCTCAGCAGAGCAGGGCGTGGCTGTTGCCACAGGGGTAGGCGGAGCTGAAGACAGTCAGGACTAAACGTAGGAATTAACTTTCACTCCTAACCCACAATCTTAACCCTGAAGTTAAGGAATGGGGGCAGAGGACCTTCCATATGGCCGAGGTTACTCTGAGTGAGGGTTATTCCCCAAAGTGTTTGGCTCCTTTGATACTACTTAAAATTTCTGGGAGTAGTTGGGCAGGGCGGTACATGCCTATAATCCCAGCACTAAGGGAGGCAGAGGCAAGTGGATAGCTGTGAGTTCAAGGCCAGCCTGGTCTACAGTTTGCGTCCAGGACAGACAAGGCTACAGAGAGAAACCCTGACTTGAAAAACAAAACAAACAAAAATTTCTGGGGGCACTTAGTTATAGTTGTATGCTCACTTATGTCCTATCTGACGAACCTCTGCTTTCCTAAGTGATCTATCCGATTTTTTAAAAGTTTTTTTTTTCCTTTAAGTTTTTTAATCCCACCACTTATGAGGCAGAGACAAGTGAATCTCTGAGTTCGAGCCCAGCTTTGTCTACATAGCAAGTACCAGGCCAGGGAGAACCTTGTCTAAAAACAACAAAAAAAGTTTATTCACTTACTCAACTAGGGAAAATCTAAAACACTGATGCCAAATGCTGCTGAGGATATGGAGCTGCCAGAACATTTTGTTCACTGAAACAATGTGTATTTGTAATGTGCTCTGACAATTTGGAGGACAATTTGGTGTTTGATTTTGGTTATCATGCAAGACTAAATGCCTATTTACTATGTGGTCTAGCAATTTCTCTCCATAGTATGCGCCCAAATAAGGTGAAACCATACATCCAAACAAAACCTCCTCCTCTCCCAGTATCACCCTTCCACCCTCCCTACCCACCCCCTGCTTGCCTGTTCCTCAGAAAAAGGGAGTTTCCTTTCCCATCCACCCCAGCTCATCAAGTTGCATATCAGCTTTATTTATAATTATTGGAACCTGGAGGTAAGGAGACAGACTTCAGTGGGTTCATGGGTAATAAAAGCAGCACTATTAGACCCTGCGTAGTATTCAGAACTAAAAACAAATGAGCTGTCATCTCATGGAAACAATATGGGGGAAATGTAAACGTTACTAAGTAAAAGAGGTAAGTCTGAGAAGGTGTCACGTGACTGGAGTCTAGTCACGTGACATACTGAAAAAGGCGAACCAATGGCCAGGAAACCAAGGCAGGCCTGGAACCCCATTCTCTTAGACTTGGTAAAGAAATTAATAATATGAGGACTAGAGGGGAGAATTTCAAAGGAACATTCCAACCGTCAAACAATATAACCACAGTTTAACACTGTTCCTGCTATGAAAACACACAGAGGTGATAATGAAGAAGGTGAAAGTTCCCAGATGTGCTGGGTAGGTTTTCGTTTGTTTGTTTGTTTGTTTGTTTTCTGTCATAGGCTTGGGTCACCTGGGAAGAGGGACCCTCAACACAAATGCAACTCTTTCTGTAATTAATGGCTTATGTGGGAAGACACAGCACATTGTGGGTGATGCCTCCCCTGGGCAGGTGGTCCTGGGTCGTATAGGAAGACAGGCTGAGCAAGCTGTAATGAGCAAGCCGGTGAGCAGCACTCCTCCTCAGTCTCTGCTTCAGTTCCTGCCTTGAGGTCCTGCCTTGACTTCGCTGAGCGACTGACGGTGGTGGGGACTCTAAGCCAAATGAACCCTTCCCTCCACAAGCTGCTTTGGGTCTAAGTGTTCTGTCACAGCAACAGTAAGCAACCTAATACAGCAATGACAGTGGCCAAAGGAACAATCTGCTCAGATCCCTGCCAGTTCACACCTGCTGTCCTGGTAACACCATTAACAGTGTGAAATTTCATATTCACGAGGGAGCCATTTTGATCATTTATAAAGACATTTTGATTCTGCCTTGATTCTCCTCATAATAATTATTAGTATTTAAAAGTTTGGTGTATTCCAGTTGACATGCCAACATGGATGGGATAAATTCCACATGGTCCCACCTTTAGATGAGGAGCTACGGGGGGTCAGTAGCCCCTGGGAGAAGGAGAATCTGTCTCCTCCAGGGAGAAGCCCCATATAGATTTTCACATCCCAAGGGCACACACGTACAAACAGGCAACTCTAAATAGGTTCGGTAAATTGCATATACACGTGTATGTCTGTATGTTACACATATATGTGTAACAATAATAATTGAAGAGGTCATGAATTGGGGAAGGAAGAGTGGAGAGTAATATAGATGCCGTGCTCACTGGCAAAGTTCTCAAAAAGGAAGCGAAAACAGAAACATATATACCGTTTCAAAAGTTTGTTTTGTGTGTGTGTGTGTGTGTGTGTGTGTGTGTGGTGTGTGTATTTCCTTTATCTTCTTCATACACTCGCTAATATTTATTTCATTTGTAAAAATGGGACCACTGTAGCTTGCCTTTGTAGAAGAGAAAGCAGCATGAATGTTTCCCCACTGACTGGAAGGCAGCCACCTCAGGCCATCTGGTCCTTTGGATTTCTGGAGGTTTGAGTCACTGCCCCAAGCCTGGCCCTCCCACTGCTCCCCCGTTCCCTGGGGGGCGGCCAAGGAACACAGGAGCCCGCACGTACCATGTGCAGAGGTCTGCTGCACTGCCGGATACAGTCGGTGTAGAGCACCATGGCGGCCCGCCGGAAGATTCCCAGATCTGTGTTGACACGGGACCAAAACACACAGAGAAAATACAGATCCTGGGAAGTGACCGGGGATTGGGGGCCAGGAGGATGTCATCTGTACACCATTAAAAGCCATCAGAATGCTTTACACCTAACGAACAATGGGTATATGATCTAGAACAGCGGTTCTCAACCTGTGGGTCGCAACCTCTTTGGCAGGGGTCGGATGACCCTTTCTTGGGGTCTCTTGAGACCATCAGAGAACACAGATATTTACACTACGATCCATAACAGTAGAAAAATTACAGTTATGAAGTAGCAATGGAAATAATTTTAGGGTTGGGGGTCACCACAACATGAGGTACTGTATTAAAGAGTCAAAGGATTAGGAAAGTTGAGAACCACTGATCTGGAAAGCGATGCTGTCTTGAGGGCATGTGTCACACTGAAGAGGGCTGTCAAAGAATAGCAGGCAGCCGCCTCCCTTCTCCCTCATTCAGCTAAGATTCCATTGTTTACATGTCACCCCTCAAATCCACCTTAAAACACTTGTTCTTTATAGCAGGGGTGGGGGGATGGGGATCCTAGCTTGTAGCAGTTCCAATCTATGCTTTTCAGTGCAGCTATGAATTACTAAATTCTGAACCGAGAGGTCCCGGGCTGTGCTAAGAATGTTTAGGAAGAGTAGCAGCATAGAAACAACATTCAGAATTATTTAGAAATGTAAGTTAAGATGGGGCGAGAAAGACAGGAAAGGGTTTTTTTTAATGTAGCCCCTGAATAAGCTATGTCTGAAACGGGACATCACCCATGTGAGAGTTCTAGCTGCTGCCTTCAAGAGTCAAGGTCAGAGAAGAGCTGTCTTCCTGCGAGCTATTCATGCCTTGACATCAAAAGCAAGACTGAGTGGACCCAGAGCCAGGACTGTTGAGAATGGACATTCAGCTTCCCTGAGAGCTCTCCTGCCCCCCAAGGCTAGCCTCGGGGTGAACTTAACAAGGAAGAAGGAGCCTGACTATGTGCTAGCCCAGAAGTGATGCATCCAAGCATGGGTTGCCATGAAGACTGGCTTCCAAGCCTTTCTCTGGATCCTTCTGCCGAGCAGCCTGCCTGACCTAGAACTGGAAGGAAGGGGACAGAGCTGGCAGAGAGCCAGGCAGACAGCCAGGCAGGTTCTAGAAACAGTTTAGACCCCCTACAAAGGGCACCAGGACATTACCTGTGTCAGATACATCTGAGTCAGTGGGAAGCAGAGAAGAAATAAGACAGAGAGAAAAGATCTGTAAGAAGGAAGCCAGACAGGTAAGTCATTGCTCACTCTATCTTGTTTCTCTTTACATGATGGCTTTACTTCGCCTTTGTAAAAGTGATGTTTGCTCGAGCCCCGACCCCTGCCTCCCGTCCACTTTTCGACAGAACTGTCATCTTTTATTTCTAACAGCTGGTTTGGACTCTGCTAAATCTATAACCACCTGGGGACAGTTCCCTGGGTACAGAACTTAAAACTAAATGCCACCTTCCAGGTGCCCTTCCCACTTGTCACACACCTCTCCTGCTCCATTTTTGGGGACCTCCCTCTGAGATTGCATCAGACTGGAATTGTCTATCAACCAGAGTTCCTTTCGGGGGGGACTTCCTCTCTGTGACTCATGTTAGCAAACACTTCATCCCTGCCCTTCTAGAATTAAGCACAGAGAGGGCTTCATTGCTTTTATTCGTGGGTTGCTCAGAGACGCCTTCATCACCTCTCACCATGTATGCCTTGTGAATCATCACCCTGTGAATAAATCCTCATCAGTCTTTGTATGTAACAACTCTTTCCTGTTGGGACCCTCAGCCACTACTGCATGACCCTCATTGTAAGGAATCCCTTGTGTATAAGACGTCTTTGGTATGTGTATAAGAGTCTGAGTTATGTTCCTGTTTGTATGTCTCTGCCATTCCCACTATGGGACCATGGCACGGACGGTTTCCACCACTTACTTCTGTGTTTGTAAATTTGGGAGAAAGCAGAACAAGGCTGAGTTAGTTTCCTTTTGACAGTTCTAATAATCTTCCAGATTTGGATCTGAAATACAGGGTATGATGAAAACACCTTATCAAATGTCCTTCGGAAGTACACTACCTAAGGAAGGCTACATTTATTATAGCCAAGGGAAAAGCTAAGTAATGAAGATATGGGTGTATTTGTGTGTGTGTGTGTGTGTGTGTGTGTGCACACTTAAATAGGACGTCACTATGTAGCCAAGCTGGCCTTGAACTCACCATTCTTCTTCTTTGACCTTTCAAGTGCTTAGATAACAGGCACACACCGTCAGGCCCAGACTGAGACTACGCTGTATTTGATCTTCTAGCCTTTGAGATACTTGTTTACACTGGATCACTTTGAGCAAGATGGAACCCTTAGCTTCGAGGTCCTTCGTTGCCCCTTGAGTGTAGCATCTATACAGTAAAGGGACCTTCCATTTCTAAATCACATTATGGATTCCTGGACCTCCAAATTTCCTCCCCAAAATATTTTTGGACCTGCACTTAGAGCCAGCAGAGCCTTCTCCCCATTTTTCTTCCTGGGGTTAGAGAATTTCATTGGTGCACACTTCCGGGGACAAAGAATGAGCAAGTCATTCCTACCGTGTGGCATGAGAGTGAGCACCGCATATTGAATGTACTTATGTCTCTCTGAGATCTCCTGGGGCACAGCCAGGGCCAGAGGTGGGAGGAGCAGAGATGCTCTACAGTGTGCTTCTGAGGAACCGAGAATTCTAAATTTTAATGTAACCCTGCTAGGCTATAATGAAGGTCTACTTACTTTTCTTCTCTCTCTCTCTCTCTCTCTCTCTCTCTCTCTCTCACCAGGGATCAAATCCAAGCTTCTGTATATTCTAAGGACATGCTTTACCACTAAATTCTACTCCTAGCTCACCACTCACCCCTCTCCCCCCTGCCCCTCTCTCTCCCCTTCTCTTCTTCCCTCTGTCTCTTTCTTCATTCCCCATATGTCCCTTTTTTATTCTTTCTTTTATTTCTAGTATCTTTGAGTCTGTAGTCTGCTTCATAACTTGAAATTTTCACATATTTTATTTGTGGGTTTTTATTTGCATTTTCCCCTTCATTCTGTCAATATTAGGGCAGGTCAATGTTTACAGGTAATGGTTTATCTAAAAAACTACAAATAAGTTTTAAGCAGGACTTTCAATATGTTAAAATCATTTTTAAAACACTCTAAAATATCTTGGACCTCCTACAGTGTGATGGCTGATTGACAGTGCATGACAAGCTAGTTTCCATATAGCACTCAGTCTACCACTGTCAGAAGCAGTTCAGTAAAGAAAGCTGGTCTCAAAAGTTGCAGTCCCTGTATCTGGAAACAGTGTATGATTCATTCTTGACAACCATTTAGCATTAGAGAAATGCTCCTTTTTGAATGCTGCAGATGGGAGAAGAGTCCTCTGTGTAAGGCTTATGGTATACTGAGCACACTGCTCTTCTATGTATCCCCACACCCCTTTCAAGACACTGTCTCTCTATGTAGTCCTGGCTGCCCTGGGACTTGTGATGTAGATGACACTGATTTCACAAAGATCTGCCTGATTCTGCCTTCCCAAATGCTGGGATTAATAAAGTCATGTGTCATCATGCCTGACATAATGCCCGAATTGACTTAATTCCCTTTGAACTTTTGGTAGTTTGCAAACTGCAACTAGCAGGCAGAGGTGTACCTCAGCTATGAAGGTGTGGGAAGATACATGTCTCAGCTGAAAACAGAAATAATGGCTTATTGAGCTCCTGTAAGGAGGAAGGCATTCTTAGAGACAACCAAACACGGCAGGGAGTTTGGAGCCCGTGTTCATGATGACAGGTAGCACTGTCACTGGGGTGAGTGACGACCCTGTACCAGCTTCCCTGGGGGAGTTAGTGCACAGGTTTACTCACCTATCTTGAAACGACCCATGTAGTAGATTTGGGTGCTGAGGGCCAGAGAAGCAAGAACATGGATTGCAGAGAAGATGACCCAGAACCACACATCATTTTTTCCAAACACCTAGAGATAAAGATGAGGTTCAGTAAGATCTGGAGTTTCCCCCAGAGAACTCTGTAGGGTCATTGCCTCTTCTTGAGGCTTATGGTAGAAAACAGAACAAAAACTAGCTGTCACTAAAGAACATGTTGTCAAATCACCTTCCAAATATTTATACATGTACCCACGAATGAGTGCTCTTCTCAACCAAGGCCAGAAACGCTTATTTGCAGTAGGCTACAGCTGATGCAGAGACTCACAACTGGTCAAATGCTGAAAACCTCAAGTATTCAATCTAAATGGGACATTTCATCAGCCACCCTTTAGGCTATTGGAACAACATGAAATGAGAGGTGGCAAGGATATAAGAGCTGGAGGATGGTGAGCATGCTGGGAAGCCTGTCTTCTAGACACGACATAGCAGTCACATTCATGAGCTCACGGAAGCTGTGGCTCCTTGCACAAGACCTGCATAAGATCAATCCAGTCAACATTCCACTGAGGGGAGGGGGTGCTCATGAGGCCTCACCCCTAGCCTAGGAGCTATTGGCAGTTGGTCACTGCTGGGCATGGCATTTTTGGAGGTGGTGTGTGGCTATTGATAGATTGTTCATGCTCAGGGTGGGTGGCCTTATGACCATTCTCATGCACACAGCACTAGGTAGACTCAGTAGGCTGTAAAAACGGAAAAATAAAGAAAGATCCATCTCTCCCTTCATGGTTCCATCATGCTACCTTTGGCTAGCAAGGAGAAGAATGTGTTGGGGGTTGGGAGTGGCTTGAGGCTTGAGGGGGTGGGAGGAGGAAATTCGGGGTGGATGTGTTTGAAATACATTATATACAGGTATAAAACCATCAAAGAATAAATATGTTTTTAAAAGCCACCTAGCCCTGTGTGCATTTTGTTTTTTAACCTTAAAACTTCAGAGGGGTTCTTTCTGTACAGCGGACAGGAAAAATAACGACTACCTAGCCAAATGAAAACAGGAGGAAGAAGAGATGGGACCGTCAACAATGGAGGGGCAGTCAGTCTAGCGCTGGGGAGAGAATGCGCCTCAAATAACTGAAGGCAGCCGGCAACTACTGCCCATCTAGAAATGGTTGCTCTTTCAGGTTGGCTTCTCCAATCAACGTAGATGTATCTATTCCTGTTTTGGCATGACTCAGGATTCATTTTAATATAAAAACCACCCTCAGCCAGTTTTATAGGTGATTACTTACGTGCTTAGAAAACGTCAGCTAAGAAATCAAGCCAGAGAGCCTGGAACAGCCCCAAACCCCTGCTCCCAAGGCCTGACAAAAAGACACAAACGACCAAAGTTCCCTCCCCACCCCTGTGCCCCCAGGGGACACTTTTCAAAGCCGGCCTGAAGTCATGGAGGCCAACCCACCACTCCGAGGACCGTGAGTGTGATGACGACAGCAAAGGAGGCGTAGGCCGAGTAGGCACTGGCATTGATGTCGGGGTGGCGGGTCTGGTAGAGCTTCAGCATGCAGAGGCCGGCAATCATGTACATGAAGGAAGTGTCTGAGGACCCAAGGCAAGAAGTTCAGTGGGTGGCTGGCAATGACAAGCTCAGCTTTGCTCTGGCTTCTGACTATTTGCTGATCTGTAGAAGTCTAACATAGCAACCCCACTAGGTGCAGCCTCAGGGACAGTGGTGCTCAGCCTATGTGTGGTGACCCCCGAAGACCATCAGAAAATACAAATATTTACGGTACGATTCATAAGAGGGGCCAATTTACAGCTATGAAGTAGCAACAAAAATAATCTTATGGTTGGGGTCGCCACAACATGAGGAACTGTATTAGAGAGTGGCAGCATTAGGAAGGTTGAGGACCACTGACTGCTCTAGGAAGATTCTGTAGCCTCTATTTCTAGCCCATCTTCATCCACCAAGGTATTTTGGTGTACAGAAGGAAAACATCTAATGGGTTAAGTAAACAGCTACCTCACTTGCAAGGGTATGTGAATTCTAAACTTTATAAAACAATGGTGACCAAAAAAAAAATTTTTTTTATGGTGATGGTTTAGGCAGAGAGACGATGAGATGAGTGTCAGGTGAAAGCTGTTCTCAGCGCTCTGAAATGTAGCCACATTCGCCACTCTATCTCTATGCTTAGCATGATAGCCTACTGATGGGAAACAGCTACCCATTAAGTGTGCAGCTCAGCCGCCCTACAGTGATGGGAGACGGGAAGCAAAACAACAACGAGATGCTCATACTACTCAAAACTTCAGCAAAATATTTAAATGCCCGACAGTGGCAAACGCTAATGTCGATGCGGCGGAAATGAAAGCACTCACGCAGCTAGCTCAGGTGGGCACACTCTGGGGAGAAATTTGACAAAACAGGAAAGAGAGGCTGCACAAGCCAGGCAGTTTAGTGAGATGAACTGTGGTGTGTGATGGTACCGCATACTTTTAATCCCAGCACTCGGTGGGTGGTGTAGGGGGAGCAGAGGCTGGCAGATCGGCAGATCTCTTTAAGTTCGAGGTCAGCCTGGTCTGCAGTTAGTTCCAAGATAGCCAGGGCTACACAGTGAAACCCTGCCCTGAAAAACCAAACCAAGTCAAACCAATGAAAACAAATCATTATCTTCGAGGGTAGACGGCAGTGCACGGTTCTTGTTTTTCTCATTTTTATCTTATTTTTGTTGTTGTGTCTATTTTAGATGGGTCTCACTATAGGTAGCCTAGACTAGAGATCCTCTTGTTTCAGTTTCCCAGGTGAACTAATTGTACAGGCAGAGGACACTACTCTCCTTCTTCATTCTGAACAACATTTTAATACTAACTTGGTATCTGCCATCTTTTCAATTCCTGACTGTATCTCCTTCCAGCCTCTTGGCTAAGCCTGCTCTTGGAGGGGATGGCTCTGATTGGTCCAAAGTTGATACAGTTTCCTTTGCTGGTAGATGCAGCAACCTAGACCTGAGCGAACTAGCACCAGGGAATGATTGAGGAATCATTTAGGACTGTGTGAGCTACTGAGGCATGAGGGAGCATTATCCTGAGATTTCTTATGGAGATATTTCCTTGCCGTAAGTAAAGGTTTCTACAGGCTGGCTAGAACCTGCTCTGAACCTGGAGAAGGAAACCTGAAGCTAAGATCTGCTATGGATACCTTTTTCCAGCATGAGAGAAGTTACCCTCCAAAGAAAACCAGCACACAGGCTAAGGACATATAAAAGGTCACGGGGAGAGAGAGTCGGAGACATCAGGTAGGCCAGCCACAAAGCCATCCCTCCCCCTGCCTTCCAGACAGTGAGCTGTCAGACTGTGGGATGGCCTTATCACTTAGTAACACTTTAAACTGAGTTTCCCCTTACTTTCACCCCAGAGCAGGCTACCTGCTCAGCTAAGTAAGTTTCATAGGGGGAAGTCTGAAGGGCAGTGATGCTTAGATTGACCTCTGACACTGTGTCTCACCGGGCATTAGCATTCTGCGTGGAGTGTTTTCTAGACTAAATGGTGGTCAGAGTGAACAGCAACAGCAAAAGATGTGACACGCAGAAGCCTAGCTCAGCAACAAGGTACACTCAGACCGTTTCAGCTCACCCTAAATGCCCTTTGTTTCTTGCAAGTATGAATTTGATGTTTTGGAAGGGCTCCAGGATAAGACTCCTGTAACCCAAATCTATGTCATCAGGAAACATTCTAGTTACCGAACTGGAAGTTGGAGTAATTAGGGCAGACATGGTAACAGGCACTGAGCACGCCTTCCGTCATTAGTGCGATCCCCATAGCATAGAAGAGACCAAAGTGTTTGGGAATCCCATACTCCTGAAAGAAAGGAGAAAGGGTTGTTAATAGAAAGACACTAACTGGAGACATATTCAGAAGCTGGAAGCCTGTATGGTGGCCTCAAGTGGCTCTCCACACAGTTTTATCAGCACATCATCAATCCAGACATCCTTCCCCTTGGTAGGTGTACTTGGAATCATGGTCCTTTGCAGCTTGTGAGTTTGATCTGACACACGCTCTCCTCACCATCGCGAAGATGTCTTTAGCTTGCAGGGCTCTTCGGTGGAGAATGTCCCGGCGCAACACTATCAGCAAGAAGAGGAGGCCCAGGAGAATGTGTCCCAGGTTGCTGAGAATGTTATTGAAGGCGCTATAGGGACGAGTGAGAAATGGTGAGTGTGAAAGCCATCGTGGGGACTCAAAACATGAATGCAACACTGAGTGGGCAAACTCAGCATTTGGTGTGTTTCTCTACTAACCTTGTCCTAGGACTTCACGGTTGGACAAACACCAGAATCCTCTTTAATCTAACTCCTTGAAGATGCTCACTTGGCTTAAAGTAACTCTGTCTTCTCAGAGATTTCTGCTTAGCATCCCTAACACCTGCCTAAACAACTCTTGTCCTCATGGTCCTGGCAGTATGTAAATCCTGAGAAAGAGCTGGTCCAGAGACAAACAAGCTTTTTTGGTCCCTGTGATTCTCATAGGAAGACCCACAGTGTAACTATTCAGCTCTCCAACTGTGGATTTCAGGATATGCATGGATACATATCCTTGATTTTCAGGAAAGCAGGCTGGTTCCGCTCTGTAGAGGGAAGACATGCTCCTATCTCTCAGGAAGACACCTTCTTTCACCCAGTTCTGGTGGCTTTAGAACGGCCAGGCTTGTGGACAAATTCTGACATCACTAAGAACTAAGGGACCAGAACTCAGCAAATCCATTTTATCTAAAAATGGTGTGACACTAAGAACACCCACCTCCTCAGGTCATTTAACAGTCTGAGTGAAAGCTGGCCACCAACTCATGTTCACGGGCATGTGCCTCCCACAGGTAGGGATTTTCAAAAACTTAAATCAAATCAGAAAGACTCTCTAAGATTTCATGAGGAGCCAGAGGGCTGGGTTTACCTCAGGACACCCAAGGGGTGAGCACAGAGGAAGTTGTAGTAACAGATGTCCTGGTTGCCAGTGATGTGTACCACCTAGGAAAGCAAGTGAAAGAAGAGGAAATGTGACATTTCTCAATCCTTTCAATCTACTCAAAGTCACACAGAACAGAAAGGACTCACAGGGCTGTCCTGTCAGTGGTTAAAGTAAGACCTCCCTCCTCCTCATTAGGTGGGGTCATGACCTGCCACTATTACACGGCAAACACACACTTCCTATTATGGTGCCGTCTGTGTTTTAGATAACAGTATCCTGTCTACTGGGTAACCTTGGAATGGAATTCAATAGAGTATGAGTCTTTTGTTATTATAATCAAAGGATTATGAAAGGATGCTAACATTGGGACCTGCCTTTGGGTTCTGTCTTGCTATAGCCCATTTCCTAGATTAATGGGAGATTATTCTCTCTCTCTCTCTCTACACACACACACACACACACACACACACACACACACACACACACACAC
>NW_026596064.1:22504528-22510217 GCF_907164565.1 Psammomys obesus
CACACACACACACACACACACACACACACACACACACACACACACACGTATTCCGTTTCCTAGAAAGAGATGTCCTCTCTTCTGAGTGCCCCACCCAGCAGTCACTGAGAAAGTACTTAGTTTTCCTTATCCATCCCCTCCTCCAAGAACCTAACCCGCATCATAGCCAGCTACAGCTTCCGACAAGTTTTCCATGTTTGTAGATTACAAACGTGGGGTTCAGACCTCAAAAAGACTTTGTTCTCATTCTTTAATGAATACCAATGGAGTAAGGATTTTAGTTATATCACTAGCTTGGCTATACAGAAAAACCATAGGGGATTTGGCTATACAGAAGAACCACAGACAATTTAAACAATACTGATACATGAATTTCCTTTCTGAGGCCCTGAGCTGCTTGGTGTGGGGTACCACCTTGAAACCTGAGATTCTTAAAAGTGCCCCATGTGATTTCAAGGCATAGCAAAAATTGAGGGACAGTGCATAAAATATCCTTAACCACATATCATTCTAAATAGGCCTTCTCAAGTCTTGTAATTCCTAGAAAATTTATACTTAGGAATCTGGATCCCAATTAAATTCCTACTTCAGTGACTCGGATCCAGGATTTCTATGAAGGAGCAGTGGGCATTCTCAAGATGTTTTAGTATAATTTTTTTCATTCTATTTTTAAATTTTTTTATTGCTGGTTTAATATTTTGTTAGGTCCATGAAACTGTTTTTCAAAAGTCCGGACAATGTTTCTTTATTTTATGTGTATAAGTGTTTTGCTTGTACTAGTGTCCTGTACCACCTTCCTGCCTGATGGCCATGGAGATCAGAAGAGGACACCAGCTGTCCTTGGAACTTGAGTTACAGACAGTTGTGACTGACCATGTGGACACTGGCAACCTAGGTCCTCTGCAAGAGCAAATAGCGCTCTTAACTGCTGAGCCATCTCCCCAGCCCCTTGTGAAGCTGTTTATAATTTTACAAGACATCCCCGGGGAGAAGGTACAGGCTAAATTAGACTTCTGACTTCTTTTGTTCAGTCTGGAGATTTTATTTTGTTTTCTTTTTTGAGAAAGCTTCACATTGCCCAGCCTGGCCTTGAAATCCCTACCTGAGATGACCTTAAACTTCTGATCCTCTGGCTTCCTATTGTTGGGATTTTGGGCCCATTGCAGCTCTTTATGAGTTGCTAGGGGTTGAACACAGACTTTTGTGCATTCTAGGCAAGTCCTCTTCCTGCTGTGCTGCAGCCCTAGGCCCTTAGTCTACACCTTTATTTATTCCACTCATTGCCTCCTGAAGACCACATATCAGACTGATGAATACAGGTGCATTCCATAGACATTATGGCTGAATATTTGATTTTCTGTTGATCAACGAAACAATAATAAGATACCAGGTCCTTTTTGTGATGAAACAGTTGGGAAGTAAATGGAAATGATCTTAAAGATGAAGTAGTTAATGGAGAAGCCTAATTGGAGCAAAAATGGGAAATTGTTTAGAAAAAGAAGTTCTTGGCGGCTTTAATACCAGCACTTGGGAGGCAGGTGGACCTCTGTGAATTTCAGGTCAGCCTGGTTTATATGTCCAGTTCCAGGAGAGCTAAAGCTACAAAATAAACCAATCAGACAAAAACTATAGTCCTTGGGATTGAAGAGACGGCTTGGTGGCTAAGACTAGACACTGTTCTCGCAAAGGACTTGAGTTTGATGCCCAGCACCATGGCGGGTAACTCACAACTGCCTACAATTCCAACTTGAGCTCCTCCCCAGTGAAACTCTTCTCTGTAAGCCAGAGCGATGGCTCACCCTCCGGAGGGAAGCCAGGCACCTGGGAGGGGCAGCACTTACTGTCTGGTAGGTGATGACAAGCTGCATGACAGGCAACGCATAAAACACGGCGATGGTGATGATGTTCCTACAACAGAACAAATCAGAAACGGTGATTTCCAACACAGCGATGGGCTCTGCTCAGCTTCAGAATAGGGATGTTTCCACCTTACAACTCCTCAGTTAGCTTGCAAAAGCCACTAGGAACTGATGGTACAGCTCCTGTTTCTCCAGTCTGCCTCTCTTTTGAACATCTGGTAGGTAGGATTTACAGCAAAGAGGACAGGGGGAAGTAAACAAAAATTACCTTGGTTACTGCTATTGATTTGGTTATAGCAGAGAACCCTTGCACTGTTAACTGAAACCATTAAGTCATTCATTTATTTAATTTTCTGGATAAAGAGTCTTGTATGTATCCCTGACTAGCCTAGAACTTGCTATATGGAAAAGCTGGTCTTAAACCTGTGATGATTTCAAGAGCCGTGGTTACAGACAATGGCATCATGCCTGACCCAAGATTACAGTTTTAAAACTAACCACAGGCACTCAATGAGCTGAAGCCCTCCACCTCTCCCTCCTCCTTTCTTCTTTGTACAATCATTTGTGAAACAGTATAAAATCTACTTCTTGTGTAACCGTACTATCCCCTTTGTACATCGTTAGATAAAGTGTGATTCGAGGGCAAGTGACAAGACAGACATAACTTGTAGAGGCTCTTAAAGAACACCTTATCCCAGAATGAAATTTCAGTTGTCCCCAGCTTCATCCCAATGTCTGCATCCAGAAGTAGGGCAGATTCCTCAGATGTAAAGATGCCTGGCAGTGTCACAGGAAGGCCACCGTCAGTCTGGAGCTTTCTGAGTCGGGGGAGGCACCTTGTCAGGCAGCTCATCCTCTCGACTGGGTGGGAGGACATGTGTGTGAACACGGCCACATGACAGGTCTTTTTTGTTGCAAGTTGGGGACATCATCATCCACATCCATGCCTCATTAAATACTAACCCCTTGTGATATAAGTGGTTGTAGCTTTTACAAAAAAAAAAAAAATCAGTTTAAAGAGTTTAGGGGCTGAGAGTGTAGCTCAGTGATGGAGGAACTGCATCCCCTGTCCTGTGTGTGGGCCTGGGTTTGATCTCCAGTGCTACAGTGCACACATACATACAATTAAATAGATTTAAGTAAGTAATCTTTTTTTAAAGGAAACCACGATCCTACTGGTCACCTACTTACCAAAAATAAATCTTATACTTTTTACTGACGATTCTCCGGTCCTTCCTGGACAGATCTGACAGGTACAGGAACATCTAGGGCATCAGTGGGGAGAGAATGCAGAGCCGAGTTTGGCTTTTCTTGTACAGGGCACAAAGGAGAACTTTAGAAATTTCAGTTTAGTTCCCACTGGGGATTAAAATTATTCCTCAAGCTGTTTCCTTTAATTTTGCTTTTCTTGGGACACTGCAATAAAAACACTATAATACTCGTTGGCTTACGGAGGATCTGGCTGATGTGGGAATCCTATCAGGAGTACTAACTGTTTCCCACAGCCCAAGCTCTGACTTCTCAGCTTTCAGACCTGCCCACTCTGTAGCTCCTGAGTTGCATACGGGTGAAACTGTGATTTATACTTGTATCTTTGGGAGGTAAAATACAATATATTAAACATATACCTGAAAGAGATGGGCTTTGCTCTCAAAGAATGGTATGCAAAGAAATGGGGATGCTTTCCAGAACAGCCCTGAGGTGAATTCTCGTCTTCCATCTGATTGGATCCCTTTATCCCTCCCTGTTCACAAACACTTGGGGTGCTGCGACCATGGGATGCCCTATTTTGTCTCATCCTTCCACCCCAAAGAAAAGTTCTGATGCAAGACTTTTGTCTTGGGATCTACCTACATTTCATCTCAATCTTCCAAAAGATTTGGCTTCCCTTTAAGGTTAAAAAAAAAAAAAAGGAAACTAAGGCACCGGTGAAGTTTATTTTACTATCAAACTTTCTTCCATTTCAAAAACTATGATGAGGGAGTGTTGGTACCTTGGTCCTAATGATGTTTTTGTCACTTTCAATATCTGGCATGGTGTCGAAGTCAGTCTCCTCCACAGAACTGTCTGTGTCTGAGTGGCATGGCTGCCCACCATCAGAGGAAGACATCTGCCTTCCAGGGCTGGAACTCGACTCATCTGAAACAGAAAACTCATCTGCCTTTAAAAGTCAAGAACCGTCTATGGCATCTATTCCTCTGCAAAAAGCACAGTGCTTACTTGTTCTAGAAAATACCATGTTTTTTTTTCCTTTTTTTTTTTTTCAAATCAACTCTTTACCAACAAGACATGCTCCTCTGTTGCCTCCTCAAGTGAATGCCATTTCCCCCCCCATTTTATATTTAATTTGTCTGTTTCTAGGGCTGACTTTAAAGAACATAATGGAATCTTCTCTGTAGATGTCTGGATGCAAAAATAACATTGTGCTTGTATCTCATGTTTCATATTTCACAATATGAGCACAAATGTATAAACACACATGCAGAGTTATTTATAGCTTTACTCACACACGTGGGTAAACATATACATATCCAACTGCTATACATTTTCTCAAGGAATAATTATCCAGAGAAACCCTCCACATGCCATTTCTATCATTATGTAACGAAAACAGCATTCTCAGGAAGGATTCTTCTGTTCCCATGGGATGTTCTAGAGCAGATGGGAGCTGTGCAGCTTGAGCTCATGAGCTGAGCCTACCTTCCGCTTTATTTCTTCTGTTCAGATGTTTTTTTTTTTTTTAAATCCTGTTCTTACAGAACTAAAAATAAGTAGCCTACACTGAGCCCACATGCTCCAAGTTACACAATAACAGAGCAGGACTACAGCCCCTTTCTGGGGACTGTTTCAAGTGCACTATTCACAGACTCATAAGCATCACGGCAAGGACAGGCAGCTCCATGCACTCCTGCCATAAAAGACAGGTAGGGGGAATATTTGGTTGCTTCCAGGCTGCTGACTGTCCTCAAGGTTTGCCCAGTGAATAACTGGGTGGCCTGGAGCAGGCTCATTGTGAACTTAGCCGGGGTGAAGGACTGTTCAGCTCCAGCCATGTTCACTTGCAGCACAGTGGCTGGCTGTGCTCTTCAGCTCCTCAGGGAGCTGGCAAGATGGCAAAGAGGATAGAGGACCTTTGTGCTCAGGCCCGATAACCTGAGTTTGGCCCTAGATCCCACAGAGTAGCAGAAGAGAACTGACTTATAAGAATCGTCCTCTGACCTCAGCACCCCACACACATATGGCACATGCACACTCTATAGACAGATAGACAGACAGACAGACAGATGGATGGATGATAGAATGTTTAAGTACCCAAAGGGGCTGGTGATAGCTCAGTGGGTCAAAGGTACTTGGGCCACACCTGCTGACCTTAATTTATTCTCTGGGACCCATACCGTAGGAGGCCAGAATCAACTCCTTGCAAGTTGTCTTCCAGCCATCAATATGTACATGCTACCCGCACCTCCCCCCCAATGAATAAATAAAAACGTAATAAATTTCGAGTTCCAGGGGGGCCTTCCAAGTTGGACTGAGTTCTGCTCAGGCGTAGCTATCAGATAAAAGAAACAGAACAATGGAGCCACAGAGAATGCTGGGAGGGGCATTCCAGATTACCCAGCCTGTACATCTTTTCCATCAAAGAGCAGCTTCACTGGACAACTGGCTTATCCATGCTTGCAGTGGTAAGCGGCTGGAGAACCCTGTACGCTCATCTCTGCTGAATAAAGAAAGAATTCTACCAGAGGACTCCTGGTAGCAAGTACCTATTGCCCCATAATTGCTCCCTTCAGGCGTGCTGGCCGAGATAGGATGTGAGACAGCCGTATTTC
>NW_026596064.1:22510227-22524438 GCF_907164565.1 Psammomys obesus
GTCACATGGTTTTTTTTGTTTGTTTCTGTTTTTCTTTTTGTTTTTTTTTTAAGCCAACTGTTTGGGCTTCATTCTGTGTTTTTAATTTTCAAACCTACTGTGTCCCTATTGATTCCACCCAGAGGAGAAAATAACTAAGTGCCAAATTTAAAATTTTCAGACAGGAGACACACCCTAAGCAGCCCGTTTTCCTTTCTCTCTTTGGTGAATTTGCCAAGAGCTGCCTCAGCTGGACAGTGGGACTTGGAGCTAAAGCCATGAACTTGGCAGGCAAGGCTGTTCCCAGGGCCGGCAGAATGTGGACTTTGAACATCAGAAGGCGTACTCCCTGGCATTGTTACTGGGCTTGACATATTTATTATCAGGAAAGCTCCAGGCTCTGAACTTTCTTGGACTGACCCTTAAGTACACAACCTGACACCAACATCATGCATGCTTTCAAGCAGAGACACTGAGGGTGAGGGTGTGTGTGTGTGTGTGTGTGTGTGTGTGTGTGTGTGGTGTGGTGTGCCGGGGGGCGGGGAGGATCAAATCCAGGGCTTGCATGAGATAGGCAAGCCCTCTACCACTGAGCTTTATTCTCAGCCTAGCTTTAGCCTCTTAAACATTAAGAATCAAATTTGGAGCACAGAGAACATTGCGTGAAGACGCCTGACTGTCTCCTTTTGACTTGGGTCAGTTCTGGCTTCATGACAACATAGAGTTTGGCTGCTGCTCTTGCTCCTGCAGGCTAAAAGCACCACAATCAGCAGAGCCATCACCGCCCCGGGATGTTGTGATTGCTACTACTGATGCTGCCATTCCTTCATCCTGAAGAGAACGAACGTGAGTGTGTCAGACACTCTTGACTTTTCAGCAGCCCTAAGAGGTGTGGGCGATTATTATCAACATTTTAAAGATGATTAAATAGAGGTGCTGAGATCAGGTAGTTTCCCCAGGTAGCCAATGGGTAGAGACTCACTGTACTGCTATCTGCTAAGACCTAGCTTTTTTTTTTTTTTTTGCAAAATTTATTTCTACTGGATAATATTTAAGATGCATGTTTGTATATATAAATATACATGTGTGTATACACACATATGAACACACACAACAAAATAATGACCACATGCAAGCAAAGTGTCCGGCTTCCTGGTGAGTGGATGTTACAACACTTCAAGTCTCCTGGGACTCCTTGCCCTTTGAGAACCTGCTTCTAGCATTTGTCTGGGCCCAGCCGTCTGGGTGGTTTCCTGTTGTGTTGAGCTCCATTGGATTCCTGCTTCTCAGAGACACTTGGTTTTGCTGATGGCAAAGAAAGACATTTCTATAGCTTCATTTTCCTCCGAAGGTTCCTCTACCAGATGTGGGCATCTCCTGGTAGCACACTCCGCTCCAGCTCTCTCTCTGGCTGGTCTCACCGGCTCAGCGACATAAGCCTGAGGGTCACCTAGCTGGCTCTTCCACTGGCTGGCTGGAGCTTGCTGCCGTTCTGCTCTTGCTTTGACTGGTTAGGTCATGGCTCCCTCATGGTTGTGAAACACTGGAGGTGGTGCCAGCTTTGCCTGTAGCTTCTCTGTGCACAAAGGCTCCTTATCTCCCCCCTGTTTCAAAGCCCTTTGTGGCAAGCATACTTGTTTTCTACTTCCTGAACTAAAAAAAGAAAGAAAAAGAAAAACACTTGTGCCCAGCAACTAGTGCCTATAAATTGGTAATTTTTTCAGTTTTACGCCATGAAGATATCTGATCATGTCTGGCCAAGAAACTTTTAATTGTCACAAGGATTAAAGTATACTTCAATCCAACACTATATGGAGCATCCTGAATAACAAAGAATTATGAATCTTGTAATATCAATAATGTTGACGTTGAGAAAAATTAGTCTTAGAGAGAGAGAGGACTTAGTATTAATTCTGAAAGTACATTTACTTGACCTGTACCCCTTTTTGAGAAAGGATCTCATGCATCCCAGGCTGGTCTTGAAGTCACTGTGTGGTCCAGAGGATGATCCAGAAGACTTCTGAGCTTCCTGCTCTCAACCTCCTAACTACAAGCATGTGCCGACTCAACCAGTTTATGTGGTGCTGAGGCTTTAATCCAGAGATTGGAGCAAGCTAGCATGGCACTCTACCAACTGAGCTCCACCCCCAGCTATGAAACTATCTCTGTAGAGTGGCTTATTTAACAATACGGGTGTGATGCACTTTACAAGAGAAAATGGTGGGAGAAAATGGCGGGCTCTTCCCTCTGACTGCTGCATGAGGGTGCCGCATGACTAACATCCAGCAAAGTGAAAAGGAGAGTGCAGAGGCTCTCGGAGAAACAGACCAGAGCACCATGCTCTGTTGATTCTGAAAGTCTCTTGATTTGCAGGCCCAGGAGCCTCTGGTATAGAAGTGGGTCCGAAGTATGTTCTTCAGTGATTACCACCACTGTGGGGGTCTACAGGAACACACTGAACGCACCTCCATTCCTTTTGCTCACTCATTTTCGCCTGCTGTCTGCAGGACACCTCTAGGTCTAAGCTATTTTCAGTGTACCTGACTTTTCAACATTATCTGGTTCAAGCCTGAACCCTGTTGATGTATGTTTTGAAATTTAAGGGCCCCTTCTGAACATGGAATTCCTTCAGTGATTCTAGTAATCACAGAATTCCATCATCTGCATCACTGCAAGAAACAACAGACCTTTCATTCAGAGGGCACTTAATGAAATCTAACCTACTGGATTTAAGCCCAAGTTCTAAAGGACCCAATTTTTATTATATAATTTATGTTTACATTATATACGTATTTTGCTATTATTAGAAAACCCGGGGAGTGTGGTAGAAAATATGACCTCCAGGTTATGGGACTGAAACATTTTAAAAACAACAGTGAAAGCAGAGCTCCAGCATGGTAAAGCTCAGTAAGCAGGTGTTGAATGTTTATTCAAACAAAGTGCCTGGGGGGCGGGGAGGCTGGAAAACCAGACAAGCCGCCACTTCACTTACGAAAGACAAATGTAAACACCCTCAAGCCTTCCAGCAAATAGAGAGAGAATCCTGCTGGGGGGAGGCGGGTTGGTATCTTTTTTTACGATTCTGTGGATTCACGTGCGGAAAGCGCGGAACTGAACGTGGGCTGCACCTGACTCCATTTTTTCCATGCACCATTTTCAATTTTCACTCCTTCCCCAACAGCGTAGGAGCTTATGGTGACCTGGGCTTTGTCAAACTGAGCACATCTGAAGTTTAAAAATTTTTAAAAATAGTCAAACAATTTTATTGAAGTTCTAAGTTTTAATTAAAAAAAAAAGACAACTGAAATCCTTTGAGGGAAACCTCAGGATGGACAAATGGGTTAAGTATTTAATTACTTTGGATTCCTCAATTTTTACTTTTTTTTTTTTTTACTGTGCTTGCTAATCTCAAATATTTTGATTTTCTAGATGCTTAAACAAAGCACACAAAGCTTTCATCTCAATTTGGGAAAAGCACGCTGCATAACTGTTGACATAACATGTTCTCACTGCTATTCCCAGGTCAACATTGGCACACGAACAGGTGTGAGCAGTTGTTTCCCAGTGCAGAGACAACGTCTAGAAAAGATGAATGGTTGACATGTGCTCTATGAACAATGGGGGCATTCTGGGTGCAAATTCTTCACGTGTGTTCCATAGCTCAATAGTTACCAACCATAAACTTGCTTCTCACTAGCTCTGCCTTCTGTAGACCGTCTGTGGACAAGAGGACTCTGGGATAAAAATAAAGGGATACAGAAGGTACCAAAAGGGAAGTGGCTGCACCATGCAGCACCCTTTGGGATTAGGAATTAAGCAAGGAATTCTCTTACCGTCACTGGAACCAAAGCTGCCATCAGTGGATTTCCTCTGACACCTGCAAGCAAGCATACACACAGCTGCATACTTTTATACACCCGTGCACATTCTCTTTAAAGTCAGCATTCTGCATTAGCTTCCTCTACACTCTGTTGAGAATTTGTCTTCTAGGATCTCTTAAAGAGGCCCTTGGAGAAATTACTGGTAGAAGTTTAAAATGGCATCTCCCGCCGACCCCCTCTTTGGAAGACAATTTGGCAATTCCCCCAGATAGCCGAACACAGACTGTCCTATGATTCAGTATTTCCATTCTCAAGCCTGTACATTAGTAACATTCATGCATTTTCAGATATAAACACATTACAACGTGTCTTTTACAGCCCCCGATTCAACATGTTTCAATATATCCAAACACTTGTGCATCTGCCTCCACAATCATGAGCCCCCTCCAAAGAAGCTGTGTATCTGCCAGCAGTTTGCTCTTCATTCTCCCTCCTCCCCTAGGCCTTGGTAATCACTAGTCTACTGTATCTTATACATTTACCTCCTCTAGACAGTTTATATAAATGAAGTCACGGTACATATGAACTTTTTTTGACTGGCTTCCTTGATATAGTATACTATTTTCAAGGTTAATTAATATTGTAACGTACATCAGTCTATTCATATTTTTATGGTTGGATAATATTCCAGTGTGTGTGAGTGTACTATATTTTATTTGTTTTCCCTTGATGAGTACTTTTATTGTTTTTGTTGGCTGTGTATTAAAATGGCACTGCTATGACCATTTGTGTTCATGTTTTTTTTATAGATCTATCTTCATGTCTCTTGGGTATATAACTAGAAGTAAGCTGCTAGGCAGGAGGTTACTCTATATTTTACTCTCCCAAACTGTTATCCTCAAAGACTTTAGAGCAAGCCCTGTTTCACATTCCCATCAGCCAAGTCTGAAGATTCCCATTTCTCTACAGTTCAGCCAATTCTCACTTTGTATTTAAATGTTTTAAAAATTATGTCCAACCTTTAGAGTTTGACACTTCATTGAAGCTTTGATTTGCACTCCCCTAAGGGCTAATGATGAACATCTGTTCAATGTTTGCTGAGCATTGGTATGTCTACTTTGGAGAACATATGTTTAAACCCGTTAGCCATTTTTTTTTAATTAAAATTTTTTTTTCATTTATGTGTATGTGTTTGTGTATAGGTAGGTGCACATGAGTGCAGTGCTCATGGAGGCCAGAAGAGGGCATTGGAGTTACAGGTTGTTGTGAACCGGCTGGAACTGGTGCTGGGAATCAAACTCAGGTCCTCTGGAAGAACTGAAAGCCTACCCTCTAACCTCTGCACCATCTCTCCAGTGTCCTCGTAAGATCCTTGTGATTCTAACAGCCTACGTCAACAATCCAAGATCTAGTTCACAACTTATAATGGCAAACTTGTCTTTGCCATGCAAGGTAACATATTCACAGATTCTGAGGATGAAGACAGGGCATCCTTTCATGGTCACTCTTCTGTAGAGCACACTGTCTAAAGCAGGCAGGCAAACCTATGAACACTTAAACTTCAAAAAAGCTTTTTTTAAAAATTAAAGTGTTCTCCAATTTCATTAGTGACATTTTTCAGCATGCGAAACCCTACACTTAGACAGTACTTCTTAGTATTTTATTCCGTTAGATGCTTTGGTAAATGGGAGTGTTATTTTATTTTCGGCTGTTCATTGCTAGCGTATGGAAATAAAGCTGCTCTTGTATCTGATCTTGCGTTTGTGTAGTCTCATTTTGGTGTGGTGAGAATATTCCGAAATGCAAGACTCGGTGCTGATGATCGTGAAGCTTTGAATCAACAACTCGGAACTGCGCACTTTGAAGGGACAAGTTGATGGTTTATGAATTCAACCTCAAAGAAGCTGTTTTTCCCTGGATGTACCATTTGGCACTGTCCATCAAATTAACATGTGGATTAACCTCTCATTTCAAAATGATTCTCTGTTTTGTTTTGCTTTGTTTTCAGAAGTGAGACCGGAGGGGAGGAGTAGAGAGGGCAGCTGGGAGGGTTCATGCCTTAACAGACACTTATGTGCTTTCAGATGACCGTTCTAGATAACCCCCATCTTCTTTGACAGGACTACTCTCCAAACCTATTTTTCTTAGACACCAAACTAATCTTGTGCCCTGCAAGGTCACTGTCCCCCACTAGATCCTGACACATCTGGAGAGCTGTGATTCCAAACGGCTCTTCCTGTCAGTGAAATCAAATCCGAAGCAGCATCCCAGCCATTCTCTCTCTTACTGCTGCGTTTATTCTTCCCTGGCCACTACCCGGCATGGTTTTCTTCGTGGTTCGCTCGCATGCTTGTGTGTTTCTTCTCTCTGCGGTTCGAGGTTGTGGTAAGGATGTAGACTTTTTTGTTCGTCAACCTCTAGGCTAGGACTGGACATGTGGGAGATAAACATCTGAGTATTTGTTGAGTGACAAAGCAAATCACTAAGGAGGACAGCCAAGATTCAGCCTGATGGTTCCATCCAGAAAGGGACATTGTGGGGAAGGCCTTTCTGATCAAATTTGGTGGTTGCTGATGGGCGAGTAATCATCTAGGCTGCTAGAATGCAATGTATTTGGCACAGTGGGCTTTACCTGTGTTTGAATTAGGTTCTGGAACTGCTACCGTTTTTCATGAGAGCACTTAGGTAATTTCCGCAGCTGAGGTGAGGCAGGAAGTATCTAGTCAGCAAATTTTAAAAGTGGCAGATGAGAGGTAAGGTAGGTTGAGTGAGATGGGCGCACCCTGACAATCAGTCTGGCAACTGGGCTGGCATCATGTTGGGGTGACTTTCCTTCCCATGTATTACAGTGTGTCTCTGTATTTTCCATCTTTGATTCCTGAACTGGCAGAAAGCTGGCAGGATTTTGGTATTGCCATTTCTATGGTCCATCGCTGGCTTCCTATTTGTAAATGCTTGTTCTTCCACACATGCTCAAAAAACATGAAGGTCAGACAGTCCTCTATGCCTAAAGGCAATCTAAAAGCAGTATCAGTGTTTGTCTCGCTGCTGATTGGTTGTAATAAAGAGCTGAAGGCCAATAGTAGAACTTCCAGGCAGATTGCAGCGATAGAACAGTTGGGTTAAGCTGGGAGAAGGTTTCAGCAGAAGGCTCAGGCTTTAAACTATATCAGAAGTCTCAGCATCATTATTTAAACCACTGGTGAAGAGGAGAAAGCCCCGCAACAGGCTCCTGACTCATTTATCCTCCAATAGATAAGAGAAAATACTTGAGCCTATAGCTTGAGGCTTGCGCTGGGCTGTTCTGAGATTCCACAATCCCAGGCTGGCCTGCTAGACTGTAAGAGCGCAAGAAGCCCTGAGGCCGTTCTAGGATTTCAAGTTTCTTGGACCTGCCATCAGGTCACACTTTGCGACCACATCCAGCTCAGGTTTCTGAGCCCAGCTGTGATGGTGCTAAAGGTCTCTGAATTGTACACTCTCAAGAAATGAATTGATGGTTTATGTTTTTGTTTTTTTCTCAAAGAAGCCATTTTTCTAACTGCACCATTTGGAGATACAAATCAAAACAAAACCATTAGCATTAGTGGACCCACAGCCTTCCGAGACTGCTGTATGCTAGATTTTTTTTTTTTTAAGAGTGACAACATGGTAATGGATGAAAGAATCAAAGATAAGAACAAGTACCCAGAACTGGCAGTTGGTCTTAATGTGTGGCAGGGTAGTTGAAGAGAAGCCTGTACTCCTCACCCCCCATACTTGTAGGGTTATTAATAAGTACATGCTGAAATGGGATGTGGAAGAGGCAAGGAAATGGGGTTTGTATGACAGGACAGCATGAAGATGCTTGGGAAAGCTCTTAGCTCCCTGAGAGCTGGGCCATGTTTCTTACAAGTGTTTATTATCATGATCTTATAGCATGGGCTATAAATCTGACGTGTTAATAAGGTACAAGGACTCACTCAGCAAATGGCATTAGGCTGAGAGAGCCTCATACAGTTGTGTGGAGAACTTTACTTCACTCACTCCAATGAAGGAAAGGTCTCAGATTAGCATCTTTTCTCAGTCTGGTCCCCTATTTAGAATGTTCTGTGTCTCTGGGTTTCTAATTCAGTTTGTCTATATTTGGAAAGAGTCATCTGCAGCAAACTTCTGCTCCTGGTGACAAGCAGCTATTAGCTCAGTTCTTGTCTGTTGGGGTGTTGATGGTGCATATTAGTTGACTGAAGAGAAATAATTCTGTTTTCCAAACCTGAAACATAGGAAGGAAGAGCCTTGCTCAGAGGCAGAAGACTGGCTCTTTCCTGCGACACTGGAGCTCATCTGAAGCAAAATGGGAAAATCTTAGGTCCCCAAACAGTTACAGCCTTGCTGAGGTATAGGCTGGTAGTCACACACATTGTTCCAGGACCGTCATTTCTCACAGGCCTCTACCCTCACAGGGCCCCAGACACACAGGGCACAACTGACTCCAGGAAGTACCATTCAGTCTGCAAAACTCAGCACTTAGCACCGCCAGCCAAAATGAAAACAAAGACCTAATTCATTAAAGTCTATATAATTCTGGGAAAGTCTCAAAATGTACTAATCTTGCTTTTTAGCTTCTGCAGCTACACTTCTGGATAACTTTTCTTGTTAAATGAAATATGTCAACCCAGAACATTGTTTTTGTGCTTAAAAGCTCACCCTGAGAAAGGCTCAGTGCCACATTGGAATCCCAAACACCCCAGTGTAGTTGCCGCCTAATGAAGACTTTCTATTGGCATAACCCATGTCCAAGCAGTCGTCTCTGGCAGATACTTCTCAACACTGACACTCAAGATTCATTTGGGCAAGCCTGTTGAAGACTTTAGGCTATAGAGTTGGGCTGCATAAGTTTAAATCCTGGCTCTTTCAGGTTCTGGGTATGAATCCTTGATCGAATTGCTTAACCCCTCTGTACTTCAGTTGCCTTAACCTTCTGTATCTAGTGACAACTACAGTTTCCCGATAATGGTGGCTCAGGGCATCCAATGAGACAGTCCTCATGAGGGCCCAGGCACATCGCAGATATACAGATATATTTAACATATTAGTAACTGCAACTTGTTATAGCAAGCTGGTACTCCTTCCTGTACATGTTTTCCGGGTATGATAGTTGCCTGAATTCTCAGCTTTTGTTTTTGACCTTTTTTTTTTTTAAGTCACAATCTTGTGTAGCGAATTTAGCTACAAACTCACTGTGTGGCTTAGAACTCCCTGACCTCCTGCTTCCAACTTTTGAGTGCTGGACACTGGGGTACCACCATGTCCAACACTGTTTTTAACTGTGTATTTAAAATAACTTTAAATTTACAGAGATGTTTCAAGGATGAGTGGAAAAATAGGATACAGAATATCTATCAATATAACCTTTACCTGTATTCACTTGTCAGCCTCTCTCCCCTTTCCTCATCCCCCCACTTTCTTGTCATCCTAGCCTAGGCTTCCAGAAATTCACAATCCTCTTACCTCTGCCACTCTAGTGTCTACACCAATAACCCTGGCTTTAGCTCAGTTTCTCAGCTCTTTTTCCAAATGTATAGTACGCATACATCTACATATATGTTACTTTATAGCACACGTTCATCTACATGTATGTTAATTGGTAGCATGTACTTATCCATAAGCATATTGACTTTGTTGAAAGTCATCTGAAGTTGTTATATATTTTTATCCTCAGTATTTCTATGGAGTAAAAAAAATATCAAATTCTTTACATCTGATGCTTGCATACACATTTTCTTAATGTGTTGCTGGGGGTTGAAGCTAGGGCTTCATGCATGCTAAGAAAGTGCTCTGTTGCTGACTTGTATCTCAGCCCACTGCTCACTTTTTGTTTTGAGGCAGGGTTTCCCAAAGTTGCCCAGGCTGGTCTTAAATCACTCTGTAGCTCAGCCTGGCCTTGAATCTTCCTCCTTTACCCCAGAGTACCAAGGACTCCAGACTCATCAATTGTTTTGTCTTTTA
Source organism: Psammomys obesus (assembly GCF_907164565.1). Lineage (NCBI taxonomy): Eukaryota > Metazoa > Chordata > Mammalia > Rodentia > Muridae > Psammomys > Psammomys obesus. The sequence continues at coordinate 22,520,016 of NW_026596064.1, forward strand.
ACCTCAACTGGCCTAAAACTATCCTTTATAACATATTTTTCTTTCTTTTAGTGCAAGACCCAATTTGAGGTCCCTCAGTGTCGTTAGTTTCACAACTATCATTTATTTCCGCTAACTGGATCCCTTGCATATCCTTTTGCCCATTTTATGACGAATTTTGTGTCTAATATTTCCACATGATTAGATTCAAAATATACATTTGTAGGGAGCTGCAGGGAGCAATTCTGGGTCTCTTTCAGGGCACACATTACTTACCTTCCCTTTGATGGTATTTATTTTAGTTGACAGATCAGTGTGTTTTATTTCTTCACTACATATTTATTACTTTTTCTCTCACGGCTTAGTAATTTATGAAGCTACACTCTCAAGCCACACAAACACTCCATTCCTCATCAGACTCTCCTCCTCAACTTAGCAGTCATTAATGACTTTGGTTTTTCTTTAGGTTGAAGCTAGAGTCTAGCACATGCTAGGCAACTGGTTGACCACTGAGCTATAATCCTGGACTTCTTTTTTGTTTGTTTGGTTTTTGAGAGAGGGTTTCTCTGTGGAGCCATGGCTGTCCTGGAACTTACTCTGTAGACCAAGCTGGTCTCTTGACTCACACAGATCTATCTGTTTCTGCCTCTCAAGTGCCACTGCCTGTCAACTTTTTTTTTTTTTAACTTTTCATTTTGAGGCAGGGTCTCCCTAAGCTGTGCATGCTAACTAAGACTCACTTTGTAGCTCAGGCAGGCCTTGAACTGTCAGCCCTCTTCCTTGTCTTTGCAAGTAGCTGTGAATACTGACCTGGGCCACCAGACCTGGCCCTACTGATGAGCTGTGATGTTTGCAAATGATTTTCCAATCTCAGAACTTCCTTTGTGTTTATCTGTCAGCTAGGTCTGCTATAGAGGAGATACGTTCATTTTAATGTCAGTATTTGCTGGGAGCACCTTACCCTGAGAGGTCACTGCTATTTGTTAAATTCATTAGATATGTATTTGTAGGTATTGAGATATTTCATCCCTTTATTTCTTTATATATTTCCATTTTTTCAAGTGGCCTATAATGCACAATTCTCAATTATTTTGGCTCGTGGTGGACCCGTTTTTTTATTTAGTTTTTTAGTTGTGCTGAGGCTCAGCTTGTAAAGCACTTACCACCTGGTCACATTCTCAGCCCTTGGCTTTCTGAGTCAGAGTATCCATGTTGTGGCTCAGGCTGGCCTTGAACTCTAGTTCCCGTAGACTCTAAATTTGCTAATCTCCCCTCCTTGTCCCGAGTGCTGGGATTACAGGCATGCCCCAGGTGGGGAGTAGGAGATTTTGAAGGTGGCATCTTCTCAACTCAAAAGTTTTAGAAGCGAATACAATCAAGTTGTTTTCTGAGTGAGAAATGGACCTTTGCTGCTGAGATGTTCTGCCAGAGAGGCAGCAAGGAGCCCTTCTCACAGCTGGTGAGCATCTCCCCTATTGCTCTCATAGCTGGTTTTGTATATTTTTTCCATGCTTAAGTGTAGAGGGGAAAACACCATTTGTTTATGTTAAGGCTCCTGCCATCCTTTTGTAGTTATTTCTCAGAAAGCTTCACAAAAACAGAATTCTCAAAGCTCAGCCCCACAGAGTGAGGCAGAGTGTTAGAAAATTTTATTTATTTCTTTATGTTTGAAACCAGGGGCTTTAAATTCTTAGACGGGGAAGTTTCCTTGATCAAATTACAACATAGTCATCTCTCCCTTTCCCCATGAAAACATAACTTACTGGGAACTTGGCACACCTGGTAATATATTTCAAAGCACATCATTCCTGTATGGACTGTACCTTGAGATTTATTTTAGTCACTAAATTTACTTTCCGACAGAATCCTTTAGTCTGTTCCCAGACTCCGTGCTGGGAAAGCTGAGTACTCCCCTCCATCTGCAAGCTTTTCAGCTAGTAGTCTCAGGTATAAACACAGACAAATTGCCTTATTGTTGTGGATTCATAATGAAAGCTCTACCAGCACGTTATGTGGGGCATTGGCTTCAGATCTGCAAGTGAGCCAATTATTATTTCATTCCACAATGAGAAACCTGAAGTACAAGGACAGAAGGACAGGCAGCTTGCCCAAGATTGCAGTTAGTGGCCCGTCAATGTGCTCCAGAGCCCACGTTCTAAGTATCACACAGTGAGGCAAAGGCGATGGAGAAAGCGTGGACCTACCTCATGTGATGGACACAAACAGCAAAGTATACCATGTAGAAGAAGAAGAAAATGAATACACTGAAAACACTGGAGTTCACGTATACAGATCCTGGGGAGAGAGAGACAGCTTTGGTCAGCTTGTCGTTGGAAACAGGAGGACTGTGTTGGGAACAGCACAGCTTAAAGGATCAGCTTCCATTGCGCCCATTCTAGTAAAAATTCCCTGGAGCTGCGGGAGGCCACGCAACGCTACCCACAAGCAGCTTCATAGTGATGACTGCCCATTGGAGGTGGGGAAACGGTCACAACTCTAAAAGTGGGTCTCTTTCCTCTCCTTGCCTCATTTCCTTTTTCCTCCTCCCTTCTTTCTCTTCCCCCTTCCTTCTCTCTATTCCTCCCACTTTCTTCCTCCAGCCCCCACCCTGCCATGCTGTTGGGCTTCCTACAAGTTAGGCGAACACTCTACCAGCACACCACACCACCCCCAGCCTGCTTCTTTCTCTTCAAAAAGATCTAATCTTTAAGTTAAATGTACTTTAGTATTCTCATGATGACCCCCTGAGAGGGAGACATGAGTATTTAATTACAAAATAGGTCTCCCAACACAGGACTTCCTCTTCTACACTCCAGAGCCAAAACCAACCTTTGATGGAGGGGACAATGGTCACTTTCAGGTTCTTTGATCGCTGTAGATTCCAGGTCTGGTTTTCATTTTCTGGTAAAAAAAAAAAAAAAACAAAAACAAAGCAACAACATGCAAACAGAAAAGGCACAAAGCACAAAGGGTCAGACATTAGACTCTCATCCTCCATTCTGAACAGTTGTGTCATACAATATCCGAAATGCACTCTGACCGACATACAAGAACTGGAGGAAAATCCACCATCTGACACATCAGATGTCCTTCTGGTGAAGATTCTTAGATTGGCCTTTGCATGGGTGCATTTTGGTAGCACCAACTGACATAAATAAAAGGGAACAGCAGCCTTCCTCCTCCTCATGTCCATAGACATCTGAAGAAAAACAAGGCGAAAACAGACAGCTACGTCTGTCCTTCTTAGCTTGCATTTTTCCTAGCCAGCAAAAATGTTTTTTTTTTTTTTTACATCAAAGGCCCTAGAGTTTATCAAGGAACAATAGACACTGGTAAGCTTATAGAGCTACATAATTAAGAGATTACAGCACACACAAGCAGAAATGTCACCTGACACCAAGGGAGCCATTTTCGACTCAACAGAAAACACCCTCTGTGTGGGTGACATATGGCCCATGAGCCGGGGGTCTGTGTTCTCAATTAACAGTCTATTCTGCTCTCTGGCCAACACAACTATTTGCATATGCACCAGAGCTTTTATAACCCCTTGTTATCAGGAAAAGCCATCACACTTGGCTTCCTTATTGTCTTGCAAGGTACAATTTTGGCAACTGGGATAAAACTCTAGACTTTGCTTGTACATCTTTGTCGAAGGGCTGCCTGATGATTCATATATGTGACTCCATCTTAGGAACTTGACTTTAAAAAATGTTTTGTTACATTTATTCTCTCTTTCTCTCTCTCTCTCTCATATGTATGTCTGTGTGTGTTTATGGAGGATAACTTGCTGGAGTTGAGTTTCCCCTTCTACCATGTGGTATCCATTGATGAAGCTCAGCTGGTATCCATTGATGAAGCGCCATCTCACCAGCCCAGGAAACAGACCGTTTTGTACTCCCATCGCAGAAGCAAATGGAATGCCAACCAAGTGAACTCACTTTGTACAACCTGGTTTAAGACTTTTAAAAAGTTGAAAAGCTGCACAACTGCAGTCCAATCGACATCCTAGCGCTGAGGGAGAGGAACCTGAGCCTCCGCTCCTAGCGGAGGAGCTACTGAGAGTAGATGGCTTCTGCAGGAGGGAAAGGCAGTTTTCTGATAGATTGACCCTACTCCAGTAAATGACCCCACGCCCAGTAACAGACAGTCATTACAAACTGGACTATGCATGTGATTAAAAAAATTAATAATAAAGAGGACGTGAAGTTGGGAGGAAGTAGAGAGGTGGTGGGTGGATCTGAGAAGAGTTAAGTTAAGTAGAAGTGGGGGTTGAATATGATTAAAGTACATTGTATAAACTGCTCAAAGAATTAAAATATTATATTAGAAAGCTGAAGGTACAAAAAGGAAATTTTGTAGTAGCAATATTATCTTTCCATATAGGATTATCTTCACTTTATCTATCTATCTATCTATCTATCTATCTATCTATCTATCTATCTAT
>NW_026596064.1:22524448-22551623 GCF_907164565.1 Psammomys obesus
TATCTATCTATCTATCTATCTATCTATCTATCTATCTATCTATCTATCTATCTATCTATTATACAAATGTCTCTCTAGTGCTTTGTCAATTTGCTGCTTTAGGCCCTCAGTGGGAACTAGAGATGAGCTTTTGGCTTCCATTCTTTCCCTCCCAAGTGTCCCTTGGTGCCTCTTACCCTGGATGGAGAATGATCCCCCACATGCGTAATCTTCAGGTTTTATCACAAACACCACGAAGAACTGCTCGTCTGGAAAATCCTTCTTCTGTGTAAAACATAACAACCTCATGATTCCCAGGTAAGAAAGACAGCCAGGAGGAGAAAGTCCATGGGGGTGAGGGGCAGTAAGAGAAAGGAAGAAAAGGAAAGTTCACCCCTGCTCTCTAAGTCCCCAGAAAGGGCTTCCACATTCTTACGGTGTACTCTAGACCATCCATGAACATTACTTCATCAAAGAAATGAATGTAATTCTCCATGTAAGGTACATGGAGAATCTCAAAAATCTGTGCCCACTTGAGGACTCAGTACTACAAAAAACACAATGAGCCATAAAATCAATGACATAGATTAACAAATGATATTTGTACATACATGTACATATAAGCACACATGTTTGAGATGGTCTTGCTATGTAACCCAGGTTGGTCTTGAACTCTTGATCCTTCTTCCTCAGCATCTTGTGTGCTGGCATTACAGGCACATATCCGACAATTTGTCAGTTTTATTTTAAATTCTAATTAGAAGTAACTAACTTGTCTAAAATCATGCAGTGAATAGTTAAAGTCAGGGAGACGAAGGACCTGGTAAGGAGGACTGAGCTATGGCTCTAGCTTTGACTTCTGTACCCGGGCCACTTAGTCCTAGTTCAGTGTTAGTCCTCATTCGTAAAAGTAGGGTTGACAAGATAACTATATGTTATAGTTTTTTAATCCAGGCATTTTTGTCATGCTCAAATTTCTGACATTGTGTTTAGTTCACTGAGAAAATGTCTAAAATGGAAGCACAAGTCCAGAAGAGGAGGAGTAATTTACTGCCAAATACGCTGAAGGTAGACATGATAGGTATGGCTACTCTTCGCCCTTCATTAACCTGGGAAGAGAGCCGATCAACTGAAAAAATGCCTTCCTAAGAACAGCCTGTAGGCAAGTCTGTGGAGCATTTTCTTGAGTAACGATTGATGTGGGAGAGATCCACCCACTGTGAACGGTGCCCTGGGAAGGTGATCTGGGTTGTACAAAAAGCAAGCTGAGTGAGCCATGGAAAGAAAGCCAGTAAATAGCGTTCTTCTGTGGCTTCTGCTTCGGTGCCTGCCTCCAGGTTCCTGTCTTGAGTTCCTGCCCTTGCTTTCCTCCATGATGAACTGTGATGTGGAGGTGTAAACCAAATAAACCCTTTTCTCCCCAAGTTGCTTTTGGTCATGATGTCTTATACAACACTAGGAAGCAAATTAGAACACCTACTGTTTTTATTATTTTTTTGTTTTGGGGGGGGTCTTTGCTGTTGTTTGTTTGGGAATCACATCATTCTGGCATGCTGAGGAAGAAAAAAAAACATGAAAAACAAGACATCTAGAGTATTGAATTTTTGATGCTCAAAACCTGAAGTTTAACTGATAGAAAATTTTAGGTCTCATACCTAAATTGTACTTAGCTTCACTCTGTCTGCTGTTGTTTATTAATCAACAAGCAATGTTGCCTTAAGCTACACAGACTGACCAAGTCAGATTCAAGTCAGATTTCTTAAGAACCAACCCAGAGACTGGGATGGAATGTCTTTTGAAATACGTGACATACATAATATGTGTACATTTTTGCTATAAAATATCACTGCAGTAACAATTTAGTTACAAATGCCAAAAGGGCAAAGTACTGCACAAATAGGAGACATATGCCTTTGAACCTGTTATTCTGCCCAGAGGTGAATCCAACTTTTGGTGAGTTTTACTGGTAGAAATTATTATAATACATTCAATTGCTCTAAATGGCTGTTAGCCTAAATTGCTTTGCTGCACCGAATAAATTGTAACCACCTGGCCTTATGCCTATATGTGACCTGTCAGACATATGTCCTACTGCACTACAGATTCCCAAAGACCCCCAGGGGGAGAAAAAATATACCTGGAAGGGTAGCATCGCCCACTACCATTCAGGCACTGACCACAGGCAGAACACTATTTGTTTTTAAACCAAGCAGAAAGAAAAGAGCTCCAAGGTACACAACAGACAGCCATTTCCTTTGATCCTGGCCCAGTGGGTAAGTGATTATCAGTTGTGACCTCATGAATGTTGTGACTTCAGAGGCAATGTCTCACCTGTAGTGTGATGGCAGCTTTCTTGGTCATGGACTGATAGACACCGTTGAATTCCACATTGTCGTCCAGATCATACACTGGACACTAAAGCACAGGAGAGACAAAAGAGAGCCCATCAGCACTGTCACAGGATGCTACTCCACACGTATGTGTCAGGGCTGTGCCACCTGGATCACAGGCCAGGGGAATCTTACTAATCTAGACAGCATGGAAGCTTTTTGCAGAAGTCATGAAATGGTCCTCTTAAAACCTGGACTTTGCAGGTGGCATACGCCTTTAATCCCAGCACTCTGAAGGCAGGAAGATCTCTGTGTTTGAGGCCAGTCTGGTCTATGGAGTGAGTTCCAGGACAGCCAGGGATACACAGAGAAACCCTGTCTCAAATACCAACCAAACCAAACCAAAAAAAAAAAAAAAAAAAAAAAAAAAAAAAAAAAAAAAAAAAAAAAACAAACAAACAAACCAAAAAACACCTTGGACTTTGACCTAAAATTTCAGAGTCATTCTGTATTGAAATGAACTATAAAAAGATCGCCTTTAAGTATATAATGTTTATCTCTCTCTCTTTTGAGTAACATTTTATGATCCAGAAAGGATCTGATGTTACACCAACAACCTAAAAACAAACCAGGTGGTAGGCTTTTATTTAATTTTTCTCATTGACCTCACAACTGGGTTTTCTTTGTTCTGTCATAACCTATTTTCTGCCCACCATCTTTTCTTTGTCTTGGTGAGAAGACAGCTACTTCTTATCGATAATCAATGTCAGCAAACCCAGACTGCCCACTTGTGTGCATGGAATGTTATTATTTGGGGAGATGAGTGTCAAGAGGATGACACAGTCCCCACCCTCACACCCATCTATTATGGAACACTGTAATCTTAACCCACCAGGGGGCTGACAGTATCAGGGCTCACCATGATGTTCTGAACCGAGATGACTGAACATGGGTAAGCCTTCTCAGACACCACTTTGATGATAACGGAGTCCACGTCTTTAGGAAATTTGTATAGAAAAAACTAAGAATGAGAGAAAGAGAGACTCGATTTATTAATCGTAGGAAATATTTAAGAAACTCAAACCATTCCACATGCATGGATTGTTTTCTCTACCACTATGTGTGAATTTTAGATGCTCAGTGACTGGCCACTGTTTCAGCTATCCATTCACCTCATACGTATCGAGTAAAGAACTGTTCTGTACATTCTGTGGCAGACGTAAGGAAGGAAGATAGCGGCGAGGGTGAGTGGCCACTTATACAAGGCCGCCTTTTCATTTTATGATAGGGCCAATTCTTATCAACGAACGTATACTGCGCTTCATTTCATTTCCCATGTAAGCATTCTGCTGGGAGCTCCTTTTAAAATCAGGGATACGTGGGATGTAATGTCAAGCAGCAGTTTTTTACTGTGTGAAATATAAGAAAGTCAGAATTTCACTTTGTATTCCTATATCCTCTTCAGCAATGCTGTTCTGAGAACTAATTCAATATGGACTGTCAGAATTAAGGAATGCTTCTCACATTCAGGTTAAGAAATCTTTTCATGCTTTGTATGACTGCGTTTTGGAGCTTGATTCAAACACACACGAAATAGGGTTATTCTAGAGGAGGAGCCTAGAAGTCCCAGAGTGGCTGTCAAAACAGCCATACTTTATAACTCAAGAGCGTTACTCTTCGCAATGAGTTTCTATTGCTAGCTGGGTTGTTTTTGTAAACAGCCCCGGTTTTTGAGCACTTATAAGTTTATCAAGCTATTATCAGCCTTATTTATATCTAAATTGCTAAAAAGTTCAAAGAAATGTTTGAGACCCCTGCCTCAGAATATGTTTTAATCAGAAAGAAATATTTTATTTGTATGTTTTGCCTGCATCTATGTCTGTGTACCACATGTATACATATATGCAATACCGCAGGAGGCCAGAAGAAGATATTGTATCCCTAGAATTAGAGTCAGCTACAGCTATGAGCCACCATATGGGTACGAGGAACCAAATTCAGGTCTTTTGCAAGAGCAGCAAGTGCTTTTCATTGCTGCACCACCCATGCAGGTCCCCTAAATATCACTCGAATTTAAATGGTCAATAACTATTAAGATGTACACATCATGCCTGCCGCCTTGCCACTGGGCATCAGTAGGTCATAAGATGACTTTCACAGAAAGGAAACTTAAATCTTAGTTTTGTTGTGTGGCTCAGCTGGTAGGGCGCTTGCTTGGCATGCACAAGATCTAGAGTTCCATCTCGAGAACCGCAGACAAAAGTGGGAGTTCCTCTGCACGGGTTTGGGAACACCGCTTTGTACATCTACCCCTAACATTAACAGTGACATCACGTTAATCAGCCATTGTAGAAGACAAAGAGGTCTTGGGTACACAGATGAGCATGAAAGGAGCCAGGAAAGTTGAGCACACAGCAATGAGGCATGCAGCTGACTGTGACCACCTTGTGATCCGTTGCTGTCTGATGAGACAGGATCTGCCCATATCCTCCAGAATTTTTGTTTTTATTTATATGAGACCCTTTCCCCCTAAATGCAGAGCACTGCTTTTACCCCATAAAACCCATCCTTTATGAATGATGTCACTTGTGCTTTATAACAGCCTAAGTTATCTTAGGGCCGGGCCAATCCTGACTCCACAGGCCTTATGTTTTACTTCAGTCAAGCTCCCTAGACCCTAAACCTATCTCTGGGTCAATGGTATCCATTCTTGTGAAAGAAGTCACATGTGCTTTGTAAAGAGTCTTAATGCAGACATGTCTTACAGATGCTGTGCACTTGCGACTAAGTCGTTATCTGAGTCCTTTTTTCCCAAAACTGTGCCAATGTAAAATGATTTGGGTCAGACTCTAGAAGTCCTGGTCCAGCATCAGGATAAAACTGATAAAACCTGGCTGAGCTGAGTTTCATTCCTACCTCACCCTGACATTTTTGAGTTTTCTTCCCCCTGCCTGCTGTAAAGCCCGCAGGAGAATCATCACAAGCCATGATGTAGAATTTATACCACAAGAACAGGCAGAAGCTACAAATCAAGTTTTGACCTGCCCTGAACTAGTTGTTAAACATTTACGCACACATCAGTGATTGTAATAAATTTTCAAAAGTACATAATACTTAATCACCAGTTTTACGATATTCAAAATGAAAGCTACTTAACCACTTATAAGAAAAACATATTAAAGTCTTCAAAAAATATATAGGATAAGTATTGTGCCATATAGACCAGTCTTTTCTTTCTGTTTCGAGACAGTGTTTTAGTATGTAGCCTAGGCTAGCTTGGAACTTGCTATGTAGCTCAGGCTGGCCTCTAACTCACATTTCTCTTGCCTTGGTGTTGATGTTTAAAGTGGTAGTATGAAAGTATGAATGACTATATAGGGCCAGAAACCTATTTTGGACTTGTTATAGTATAGATTCTTTCAGAAACTATGAGAGAGGGGGAAAAATAGTCGGAAATGTCATTTAAAAAAAAAACCCCTTAAAAATATCAAAATTTCATGTATCTCTTCTGCTTGTGGGTTTTTTTTTTTTTAATTGAGGAGCACATAAAAATAGCTAATTATTTTTTACTGACAGGGGACATGAATTCAATCTGCCAATATTACAGCAGGAATGGAATGGAAATCTATCTTATTTTTATATTTTCAGAACAACCATTTACATATCTGTTTGCTGTCAGCCTTTCACCCTCCCTCCCTACCCCATCTCAATCACCAGGTCTATAATCACAGTTTGTGTGTATCTTCCTCTCATCTTTCCCACAGCACCTAGTACAATCTCACATCCCTTGGGACATAGCAGACACATGATTTTACTCAATGACGTATGTAGCAAGGGACACTGAAAATAAGTATCAGACTTTTCATTTAATCCCAGTAAAGGTGGTACCTATTAAGTGCTGTGTCCAAGATCCCAGTAGCAACCAAGAATCCAAAATGTAAGAGCAAGGATATAATACATGCTGACTTCACTCTTCCTGTTACATGGTTTCTGTGTACAATACCAGCAGGTGGGTTCTTGATAACTGTTGGAACCTTTTACTTACCTGAGGTTGAGAGGGGCTGGCAGTGAAGTAAAAGGCGACATTTGTCCTGAGAAATATGAGGGAAAAGTGAGAGAACGAAATGAGTTGGCAAGCAATAACAAATCACTTAAGGGAGAACCACCTTAAACTAGATGGCCAGCATCTTATCCTTTTTGAAGGACATTTGGTTCTGCAATCTGATAACCTTCGGGGAACTTAGTGTTCTCAACGATAAAGAATGATGAAAATGAGGAAGAAGATTGCTTTTACATCTCTAAATATCCATGGGGTCATACCTACATAAACGCCTCATTTTGTTTTATGGTTGCCTTTGCCTTTGGACTCTTAAGGTAGTAATCAGTCAAGCTTGATCATGAGAAGTGGGATGCAAGGAGGGACATGCAGGCCTGGGTCCTTTTGAATAATGTAAGCACTGCTTCACAATAACTGTAATGGATTCACAGCAAAAGAACAGTGCTTTAAAAACAGAAAACAGATGGCCACTGTGGGACTAAATCGGCAGGGGTAGCAATAAGCTCTTCTTGCCCCGAACATCTCTTCAGTCCCCTGCAACACCGGTTGCAAACTCCAAAATTTCGTTGTCTTTGGCCTTACGCTTTGCCTTTTAAAGCCCATCATGAAATAAAAGCACCACCCAGAGAACACACCGAAGTTACTTGCTTTCTAAATAGAAATTTACTGCGAATTATTTTATCATATTCTAAGACAGCAAGGATCCAGGCACAGAGCAGTGGAAAGTGCTAGAATTTTGCAGGAGACATAAGTTTTGGTAGCATCGAGTGCTGTCTTGTGAACATCTGCGAAGCACTTCAAGAGGCTGGAAAACACAAAGGCAATTTTGTTCTCTGTAAGGGCTGCTCTTTTGCACACGCTCTTTGCGGCTTTGACCTCATCATTAGCACTGTAGGTGTGCCACACTTGAGCTCCTAAGACTTACTAAACAGCCACTCTCCCAAGGTACACCTCTCCTGGCATTGTTGAGTCTGAACTTAAACTTCTGGCTCCTTCACCGTCTTGATTCTCAAGGGCCCTCTGAAGACATTTTTTTTTCCACTCTCAATTTTCCTTTTACAAAAATGAAATAGTTTAAAAATTAACCATTTATTTAGAATGGCATCTCAAGACACTGAGGCAAAGTACATATAATAAGAGGCATTACTTAGAAGTCATGAAATTTGAGCACCATTTATAAAGGTAATGGCTGTTGGTTGGGCTGTCATTGGTCTGGTCTCAGAACTGAGCTCACAGAAATGGATGCAATTATTATACATTAACCTTTGACACAAATTGTTACCCATGTGGGAACTGGTTCAGCAGGAACACAGTAGTAAACTGTCATCTAAAGATGCCAACATCACTATCAAATGAAGTGGTATGTGTTGCAGGATATTTGATCCCATTGTGAACCCCAAAATTGTGAACTGTAAAACCTTGTTTCTTTGGTGTGGTTGAACCCTATCACATACCTTTAATCTAAGAACTTTCCATACACAGGATTTAATTAAGTTAACCCTAGGTCAAGAGGCAGAGCAAGAAACCAGTTGACAGGGATTAAAGAGCAGGAGAGACTTTGAGTTTGAGGGGTATTAAGACAGCATGGAGAAGTAGAAAGAGCTATTAGCTTAAGCTCTAGCTTTGGCTTAGATTTCAATTCCTCATCTCCCTGGCTTTTTAGGTTTTGAGCTAGCAAGCCTTGGCCTTGGGCTTTTTGGCCTTTTGCTCCTGGATGTCAGCTGAACTAACAAGCCTTTGACTTTTTTCCATCCTGACCTGAGCTGAGAAAGAAAGTTAGCTGGTTACTTTCTCTGCCTCTCTGAGCTAGCAGGTTTTCACCCCAGCATCTAGCTCCTGTGTCTTTACTGGTAAAATACAACAGTTAGGATTTTCCTTCTTTTAAACAACAGGCATGTCCACTTGAGAGTCCACAGGCAGAGTAAAGGCCAGAAGTGCTATGTTATGTGTAACCTGGGAAGTGTCCTTTCAAATCTGGGAAGTGTTGCCTGCTGTTATCAGGGCAACATGGGGCCTTCAATGCTCTTATTGCCAAATCATAGGAATGACACTGACTTTCCAGGTTGGCAACAGTGTGGGGTTTCCTGAAGCTGTCTTCGTGCTTTCACCAGGAATTTGACTTTTATAAATGTCTCCCATGATTTGAGTTCCAATTGTAATACTGGATCAACATAAACTTTCTGGTTTTTTTATTTTTTGTTGTTATTGTTGTTTTGGTTCCTTGGGTTTTACTGTGTTTAAGGCAATAAACATTTAAGCCTTCTGTTTTTTTGTGAAGCTACCAGTAGCTACAAAATAAACAGTATGTCCACGGAGATGAAACTGTATCTGCTGGTGTGGCCCTGACTGAGGTGAGCCGCAAGGTCTATTTTCTCAAAGGCTTCCGCTAGTCAACAACACAGAGCTAAGGGAAACTCACTGATACCTTTAGTGTTTCAGCAAGAAACATCAAAGTTTCCATTCCTTTGTTTGAAAATGAAACACAGGCAGGAAACAAGTGCTTACACTAGAGACTAAAACCCGTGCTTTAGCTGTTAAAGTAAAGAGAGAAGGGAAAAGAAACAGATACACGAGTCAAGAGAGGAGATACCTACAAGAAATATGGGGAAAAGAACGGGCACAAGGGTGCTCAGAGGGATGGGGAAAGAAAAAAAAAGTTTTACAGAAAAGTAGCAAAATAGAAGAAGGACGAAAAGGTGAGTGCATGGAAAGCCAGAGACAAACCTCAGTAGTTTTGAGTGAGGGACCAAAGAGTCACAGGACCTTGGCTCAGATCAGTGAGCTCCTGCCAGGGCACAGTGGGTGTTCCAGATCCCAGCTTATTTGTTGAAGGAAATGATGTATACTCTGCACCGTGGACTTCACACTACCATTCCCTGTTGTCGGCTGATTGCCATCTGTCCATGAGCTCCCTTTGTACCCCAGCCCTTCAGACGGCCTCTTGTTAGCTCTCACTCTCCAGGCTTTACCCTTCTGGTGTGTGGAATGTGCCCTTGTGCACCCGTATTCCACTATTTCTCCTTTTCTCGGGGCCTCTGGGTCTACAAATATCAACTCTCTTATCAACCGGCTTTGCATGTTTGCTCCTTCACTTACAAACAGTCTCCTGTCTCTATCTTTTTAAAATAAGTAACAGAGCAATCCACCCAGGTTCTTCCCTTGCTGCCCTTGCGCCCGTGCGTGTGCGGGGGTGAGGGGGTGCCCGCTCATGCGCACCTGTTCATATGTACCCACACACGTGAGAGGCAAGAGGTCAGTCAATGCTGAGTGTGATTCTCTACTGCTACCCACTTTATTTTTCTTAGTTAAATCTTTTATTTTATTTTGTTGATGCTTTTGTAGATGTTTACAATGTATGTTAAACATATCTGCCCCTGACTCAATTCCCCTGGCTTCCCCCTCACCCATATCTCCCTTCCAGTTTTAAGTCTTCTTTAAAAATAACCCACAGAGTCCAGTCAGTGGTGGCCACATGCATGTGGCCGTGGGATTATCCACTGAGGCATGGCCCACCCGCTAGTGGCCGTCCCTCAGAGAAAAGTGACTTTCCCAACTGTAGCTGCCATCAAGTGTCAATAGCTCCTCAGGTGGAGTTGGGGGCCTCAGAGTTCCCCCTTGTCTTCATGTTGGAATTTTTTAAAGATTTATTTTAATTTTCATGTATGTGTGTATGTATTTGTGTGAGGTGCCTGCAGGGCCAGAAGAGGGTGTCAGAGTCCCTGACTCGAGTTACAGCTGGTTGTAAGCCACATGTTGGGGCTGGAAACCAAACTCTGGCTCTCTGGAAGAGCACTAAGTACTGTTATTGCTGAGCCATCTCTTCAGCCTAGTTATGCCGGAATGAAGAGAGCCATGCTCTGTATGTAATAGATTATGTTGGAGACAGTTGGTAAAATTTGTTACTGTTAAAAAAAAAATCAAAATTTCTTTTGTATGTGTGTGCTTTTGAAACAGGATTTGGTGTATTCTAGGCTGGCCTCAAACTTTCTTTGTAGCTTAGGATAACGAACTTCTGATCCTCTTGCCTCCTCTGTCCAAATGATGGAATTCCAGGCGTGTGTTCACACACGCAGTCTATGCACTGTTGGGTGGCTAACTCAGGGCCATGCATGCGAGTCAGGCACCCTACTACAACCCCACAAGGCACCGAAATTACAAACAAACTTTGCAGGTTAAGACCTAAAAAATATCTACTGGAACCATAAAGGTAGTAAAAATGGTACTGGGACAAGGCAATAGGAATTAATGGACCATGGGATAGGCAGGATAGAGAGAACAGGGGGCATGCAATGAAATTCTGGGGTACAGAATCTGTTTGACACAGGACCTGGTGTAGCTCAGGCAGGCCTCAAACTTGCTGCATAGCTGAGGATGACCTTGAACTTCCTCCTGCCTTTACTTTCCAGACGCTAGGATTACAGGTCACTCTCTCCATTGGCACTAGTTGTCATTCTTTCCTACCCGGACTCTTTCACCGTCCTTCATCACTTGGTCAGTTCCGGCTGGCTGTCCCTCATCTTAACTGCCAGCAGGTCACAGTCCTTAGGGGAGCCCTGTGCAGAGAATTGCCCACCCCTGCCCAGTCTCCACTTTCCTGTTCCTCCTCTCACCCATGACTCTTCATCTCTGCTAGTTTTCTCGGCTCCCTTTCAGTGTTCTCTAGAATTCCTGCACAGAATTTTTCTTTTGTTTTATCTGGGTCAATTCCTTAACAGTCTGTGGGTTGTCTTTCTGCTTTCTAGTCATAGAAGATCCCTGCTGTCCACCATTTATTTTGGCCCTTCATGAGGAGTTTGCTAACATACTCTGGTGTTTGGAGAACACCACACCCCAAGCAATAGGAAGAGGAGGATAATAAAAGGATAATATAAAAGCAGTATCTCAATCTATCAAAAGCCATAGCCATATGATGGACACGCAGAGGGGAGGTAATGAAGAAGTGTGCTCTTCATTACCAAACCATACTTTTCTGCTGAAGATAGCTTCCCATCCACCCCTCCCCCTGGTTATCTTGAGACTCTATTGCCATGGGGGAAATAGATTAGCAGCCTGGGACTCCACTTGGTTTGGGCTTTGCACTTACCATTCTCCTCATAGTGCACTCAGCAGCCTGTTAGATTAGGACCCCCTTCCTGCATTGAGCTGCATGCACACTGACCTCCAAACAAAAGAATAAGTTTCTTCTCACCTTAATGATCATCAAGAATGGGTAGTTTCTAGTTAATGTCACTTTAGGTATCTCTGAGCATGACATGGGTGTCTAATCAGAGTCTGAACTACTTTTGGGTGCATGCACAATAAGGCAAACTGTATCTCCTGAGTGAAGATTTAGGAGGAATTGTCTGTTTACCATCTTAGGTCTATGCATAGTTGGCCATGATATGATATCTGATGCATCACGAGAAAGGACATGCACAATGACCAAAGGCTTACATAATCTATGCTTGTCAATCAAAATAGAACTCCCTGTGATACCCCCTTATTAACCGTACTCCTTCTTTTCTTGAATTCCACAAAAGGGAGCCCCAAATACTAATCAAGGCCTTTGGGTACTCTCTCATGGTCTGTGACTCCTAACCACATATTTCTGATCTGTACCATTGATTTTCTTTTGAATAGTTTTTTTGTTTGTTTGTTTGTTGTTGATCTAATCTGAAATCTGGGTGCCTTTATTTCAATTTCTTGAAGAAGAGGTCAGAATCTAAAAACACCTACCCCAGACTTCAATCATTGGTAGTGCCTAAAAGCTAGCCAGCAGGTCTTCTGCTCCAGCTGCTGTGAAGTCTCCTTTTCATGCACCAAACCAGCGAAGCCCTTAGGAACAGACCAGCCCCACAGCTTTGCAGCCCAGGTGACTGCCTGTACACCGGACTGCTGGACCACCGTGGTGAGAATCCAGTGGCTACACCTAATTGGTAATGATACACCTTACTGGTCATGACATCTGGCATTCCCTGTAAATCATTAAGGATAGCTGAGGATCGAAAAGTATCTCACTCAAGCGAAGTTCTATTAATTTGTACATTTCAAGTGCTTTTTCTAACCCAAGGAGACAGGGAGAAGAAACGAACTGAACACCATTGACCAGGTTCTACGTGAAGTAGCTCCTGCTTGAGATTGGCCATACAGTCACAACCATCCAATCTTCATTTCCTCCAACCAAATGTGGTGTCATACTCGACCCTCCCATTTCCCCTTTCCTTCATATTCATTCAAGTTTCGTGAATTTCACGTCTTACATGCCTCAAGACACCTTCTCACTTTTTACCTTGGCAATTAATTGTGTCAGCCTTCTAACTTCTCTGCACCCAACACTGTCTCCTTCAATCCATTCCTTACACAACAGCACAATGTAGACAACTGCATTCTCAATGCTTCCCTACCTCATGGTCCAGCAGCTACCTGTTCCTACAGCACTCCCACTGTTCCCTGACTACAACCCTGAACTCTCATGACACAGAATGACCCATTGCTGTTTGGCGTTATTGGGAAAATGACAAACAACTGTGTGGTAAGAGTGGGAGGAACATTTAAAGGTAGAACTGCCTTACTTTAAAATCTGAATTTGAATAAACCAATGCTTAGCGCGCTTGAAGAGTATATTTACGGAGACATAAATTTGGGATGGATTTAAATGGAAAGAAGAAAGAATGTGTTAAGAGGAGAAGAACTTAGAAGAGGAAGCCAGAAGCAGAATCCAGCTTTGCTTTTGCCACTTTCTGTCTTTGTGAGTTTGGACATGGACTTAGATCTCTGGACCCCAAAGCTGGATGTGGTGATGCACACTTCTTGCCACAGCTTCTTAGGAGGTAGAGGTATGAGGATGGTTTGGGCCTAAAATTCCAAGGCTAGCATGGCAACATGGGCAGACCCCAGTGTCAAATAAGAACAACAAAAATCTCTAGACATAAGCAAAATTTGTTCCTTATGTATTCTAATCTGTTATTCTGAACTGTATGGCACACACTTCAATGTCAATACTTGGAGCCTGGTTTATACCACAGCCCTCATCTGGACTGCATGACTACAGTCCTCTGGTCACCAACAAAGTTAGTGAATTGAAAAAGGAAGAAACAAAAAAACAGGGCAGAATAGATTTGCTCAAGTCATTCATTAACATTTGCATAGAGCAATGACCTCCCATTCAAAGCAGTCCTTTCTGAGGGGTTGAATTCCCTCACTGAAAACCAGCCTTGAAATTCACATAGGCTGTAACAGATCAAAGGCACAACTGGCAAAGGCAAGGCTTCTCTGAAGGTTCAAGTTCAGCTCCATTCAAGCAATGCCGGACTCACCTGTAAAGATGGCTGCTGAGCTGACTAATTTACAGGCAAAACAGAGTAGAAAGCTATGTGCACCTGCTTACCGGAGCTGGAAGTGCTTGACTTTGGTGACCAGCAACGTATAGTGAGCCCCGTGGGGAGCCATGGACGCTACATCTACGAAGATCAGCTGCTCCAAAGGGCCAGTCTCATTGGTTGCTTTTGAAGGACACAGAGTGCGGCTGACTTCCTGGTAGTTGTAGCTCCTTTGGTATCTGAAGCAGTGGGTGCGGACAAGATCAGTAAGGAGAAGGCAACACAACGAACAGGGCCCAGGAGACTGCTACCTCACTCTACTCCCCTTTAATCTGGCTTTGCGTCCTTATGTTTTCAGTTTCAGCTGGGCCCATGGATAGCAATCCTGGAACCCCCTGTTGTTGGCATCCACTGTGTGGCATGGCCATAAGGACTGTTATATCCTGACCAGTAGACTTAACAGTGTTTATACGGCATTAAGTCAGACCCCCAAGTCATTCAGGGAAAAAACACCAACATTTGAGGGAGGGGCTCTCCTAATTAGGCAACCAGTGGAGTCTTGTCTTCTTCTTTCTTTTTCCCCGTTCCACTGATTTCAAGTTCAAACAGTCAGAACTAGTACTCAACCCGCAAATTCCCGAAGCTTTAAAAACCATGTAACAACCCCTCAGTAGATGCCTATTTCTCTACCTCTTCTTGGGCTTTGTATTGGTCCCACAGTGCTTTAATGAACTCTCCTTGGCAAAATAGGGTCTCTGCCAGGTCAGAGACTTCCGTTGGTTTTTCATAGTGTCTTTGGAACCTCCCACTTGGCACTGCTGTGTAAACTCTACTGAGTGGAGAATGCAGACAGAGGAGGCACACTGAAGAATGGAGTTGGTGCTGCTCATATGTTGACTGGCTATGGGATAATCCATTTTGCAAAAAAAGGAGAACAGAATATTGCGGTAGGTTTTCAAATGGTGTAAATTCTCCCAGGTGCTGAAAATGTAGAATGTTTATCTGAAATTCAGAGAGGATGGAAATGGATAGCACTGACCAGTCACAGGGTATGCACTGTTTACATTTGGCATGCACTACCCTGCCATTCTAGTGTCTTGACTTCTCTTCTGGCTAAGATGAAAACAAAACAAAACAAAAAAAGAATTAGCCCCCCAGCTAAGTCAAAGGACATTGAAGAATGTCAAATGTAGTGACATTGCCTGGGCGGAGAATACTCACAGTCCTTGGAAGGGCAGAGGAACCTGCCAGGACAACACTTCTTTCTGCTGGCGAACCACAACCAGGACGGGGTAGTCCAGGTTCTCAGAGGAACTGTTCACGTGTACCCGCACAGCTGTCACCTAAGGCAGGGGAAAGCAAGCTCACTGATTCCTGACAATTCTTCTCATGACAGGTAACCCAAATGCCCCAGTTGTCTTTTATTATCCAGAGCGGGTCTCAACCCTGACCACATATTGAAGTTGCCTCAGGAAATAACTGATGCTTGAATATAGTCTGCTTAAAACTCTGATTCAATTATTCTTAGATGAGGCCAAGTTATGGAGCCTTTAAATAGCAGGTTGAGAAGTCTGAGCTGAACAGTCAACATAATAACCCCAGAAGAGAAAAGAAAGATATCGATGTAATTTTTTTCTTACTTAAATGTAAATACAAATAATATTAAAACCACAAACAATCCCCAAACCACCTCACAGTCTACAGGGCTCCCAGATGCTGACAAACTTTGAGTATGGTAAATCCTTCTCACTGTATTCCATTTTTTTCCCCCTAATGACCTGATGTTCTGTTGCTCCCTCTTCAGCCTGCAGCACATCCTGTAGGGGCTGAATCCTCTCTCCTCCAGGGTAAACAGGTCACTAACAAGCCCTTTAACACCAGCAGGTCACAACTCTGCCTGACAGCACATAGTCCAATCATGGATGAAGATGGGAGATAATGCTGCTCCTGGAACTACAGGCTTCATGTTTTTTGTTTTGGTGTTTTCCTTAAAAATTTTAACAGTACAATATAAAATATAGAAGATGAAAAAGAAAAATAAAGGCAGGTAAAAGAGAAAATAAAACTTGGTTGTCCACATGACATTTTTTATTAATGGGTCTATTGCCTTTATGTCCTCTTGGAAGCTTCTACATCAGGGGACAGTAAATTGGCTCAGCAGGCAGGCCAGTGGCTAAACAACTTGCCTTGAAACCTGAGTTCAGATCTCTAGAACCCAAGTAAAATGCTGGGTAGGCCAAGTCTCTGTGATTGCAGCCTTGGGACATGGAGACATGAGACCTCTGGAGAAAGCTGGCTAGAGACTGGCTGTATTGGCTTTGGGTTTGACAACTGCCTCAGTGAATAGGCTGGATGAGGTATTGAAGATGCCTCTCATCGACTACCTCCAGGCATTCACCTACACTTGCAAAGGTGTACACACACACACACACACACACACACACACACACACGCACGCACATGCACACACACATACAAACACAAACACACACACTGGAAGAATAAAAAATTTAAAAAAGAAAGTCCCTAGTTGAACCCTGAAGATCTACCAGATATTCTGAGTGCAAGCTGAGTGGAAACAGACCAGCCTGTGTGCTGTACCCCAGCGCTTCCTTCTCTGCCTTCTCCCTGACCAAGCCGCTGCTTCACATTTTTAATGTTAGCACGGCCGAAGCGTAATTTATTAATTTGATAAGAAATGCTTGCTCCTGAGAGAGCATTTCCTGTTTCAACACTGGGTTTCCATGGAAATTGTGCTGCAGCTGATAATTGCTCAAACTATACCTCTAGTGCAGACCTCTTGGTTGAACTCTGAGATTGCCACAGGCCTCTCAACCTCAGCGTGGCTACCTGGGATCTCCCAGTCCCCTCACTCCTGACTCACACTGCTCTTACCTGGGCCTCCCTCCCTGTCAGTGCTAAGCTCAGCCCTTGATGTCCTCTTTGACAGTTTCTTTTCTCTACTGATTTGAGTCCCTCTTCTTGATCTCTTCCGCCAGGGCTACCTTCCCTAGGATGTCAATTTCGTCTGTCACCCCCGTTTACATGGATCTGGAAAATTTTCAGTCTCATGCTAAAGCAACAGGAAGACTACAATAAATAGTTATGGATCGTTCAGCTTTGATAACTATTAACAAGTAAATTTTTATTTTATTCATACTTTCTATTTCTGCACCCTCCTTCACTGTATTCTGAAACACACACACACACACACACACACACAAGTGTACTACTTAATCAAACATATCAATGAATATCTCTAAGAGATAGGGCCTTCATAACAAAACCCATCAGCAGAGGCTGGGGAGATGGCTCAGCAGTTAAGAGCATTGGCTGCTCTTGTAGAAGGCCCAGGGTTGGTTCCTGGCATCCATGTGGTAGCTCACAACTGTCTTTAACATCAGTTCTGGGGATCCAATGCTCTCTTTTGTCCTCCAAGGGTACCAGACATGCATGTGGTACATACATGTAGGTAAGTATTTATACAAAAAACTTAAAAACATAAACAGTGTAATCTTACTTAATACCAAGTCAATGTATCTGATATTTATGTGATGTTTGGAATTTTTCAGTTGTTTTAGAAATTGCTTTTTCTCATGTTTTTTTTTTTTAAACTGGGCTCAAATTAATTCTATCCACACACTGCACCTTGTTTGATACCAATACTTCATTCTTCTTCCGTAGTGAATAATATTCCATTGCATGACTATATAACATTTTATTTATCTATTCCTCAGTTGGTGGATATTTATGTTACTTTCACATTTGGAGTATTTACAACTATACTGTAAGGGAATATTTATGTATCAACCTTGTATGAATCTATGTTTTAATTTCTTTTTAGTAAATACTATGATTGGATTTTTGAAAGAAATGGTAACTCTATGTTCAACTTTTTGAGGAACTGCCAAAATGTTTTCCAGAGTTGTATCATTTTACACTGAAGTAATTTACGTATCCAGCAAATGTTCCTAGTTTCTTTACTTCTTTGTCAGCACTTGCTACTATTGTTATTACAGCCATCCTAGTGGGTAAAAAGCTGTATGTTATTGTAGACTGTACAATAGTTTACTTTTATTTCTTTGTTTCTGTTTTGATTTTGAGACAGGATTTCTCAAGTAGCTCAAGCTCATGATCTTCCTGCCTCAGTTTCCCAAGTGCTAGTATTATACATGTGTGTCCTCGTGCCTAACCGTGCCTAACCCATATTTCAGCTATTAGTTGAGCATCCTGGCTGTTCAAGGAAGCTGCCAACATTGTTTTCAGAATTCTCCGGATCCGAGCAGAATACCTTAGAAACTGGTTGACTTTTGAAATTATAGTGCAAACGTCCCCAGTGCAAGGCAGCATATGCTTTTACAGGGAGGTTTAGCCTATCCTAAACTTTAAGCAGTCAGAATCCAGGCAAACAGAAATGGGCAAGTTTCTTCTTCAGTATGCCTCTTCCTTTTTTATTCACTTAGATGCAACCTCCTTCTTAGGTACTCAGTGCCAGAGGGGGTTGCTCACAATTTTTTTTTTCACACTTCATTATAAGGCAGCATACCGAATGCTAGCAATTCCAGCCTCCCCAAGGTTGGGAGGGAGTGTTTCTGATTCAACTGAGGAAGAACAAGCCTCAAACTGTACACTTTTAGCAAGTGCTGGTGGGCAGTTGGTGTACGTGGTGCAGGGACTTTGGAAACACTCTTCTACAGCCTGTTTAAACACGATTCTAATCTAGTCATGATCCACTGGATGACCCTATGAGTTACTTCGAGATGCCTGACCACGAGCTCAGCGTTGTTACAGAAACCTGGAAGCTGCTTCTATTGGGACCAAAGCGGGAACAGAACAGATACATCATGGCCGTATTAGGCCCCTCCACTGCTCATCCATCTCCACATCCTGATTTTCCTGGTTGGGTTCTCATAATCCACTTACTTTTTTTATTACTTAATAATGATCTTACCATCCATAATAAGAACAAACCCAGAGATACTGATATAACAAACTGCACAAAGGATACTAGAGTAAAGGATGTACGGTACTGGGCAGTTTTGCATGATGAACAGGTAATATATCAGCCAGGGGAAAGGATGAAGAGCCCTGCTCAAAATCCGCTTCGAATTTCCAAAAGCTGACGAGCAGCCGAGAAAATCAGATTATGCCTACCACAGTGAAGAAGGCTGTGTGAAGACAAAGCTTAATGAAGGGAGGACACGGACCATGCCGAATGGACTCTGACACCTTGTAATAGACCATTTTCAAGGTCTATGATTTTCCTCCCGTTGCTTTCTACTTGTTGCCATGGCAAAACAACAACACATAGATCATGTTTCTTCCTGTGTTTACTACAGGCAGGGAATTGCATTATAGGTAATAGAGAATTATGCAAGTTATTTCTACCTCTGGTAGTGTACAAATCACGCTTATGAAATCTCTGAAAGCTCTGAGACCCCCTTTTTAATCTTTCATGTCATCAGGGAAAAGATTAAAATTGGAAGTGATACATCTTACTTTTATATTGAGAATAAAAACAAATTTAATTCTAAGTTGACTCTGTTTTTTTTAAAGTAATAAGACTGCTGCTTCTGTTGGTTGAAACTTCAGATTCAGACTCTGAGGGGGCTGGATTCCATTATTAAACACACAGGTGTGTGCCGGTCTGATCTTGAAAAACAGACTCTACTGGTAAAACAGCTACATAGTGTTGGTATGTAGTCTCTTTGCTAACATGTAACTGCTTTGCCAACTCTGTTGTATTCACTGGGTGTTTATCTGCTGGTGTTTAGCTCCTCCCATCTTCCTCCTTTTCCTCCCATGTGCAGTGACAGTTCTGGAATTTTGGGTTCTTTAGAAAACATAGAAATATAAGAATATGGTTTCTTTGGACTGTCTGCAGCAGCTGACTATGATTTGCCTCGTGCTCTAGCAGAGGCACGGCTTTGCCAGCTGCAGCTAGTTTCTGTGATGTTTGGAATTCTGAAAATTTTTCCTAGAGTATATAATTGCTAGAACCCTGGTAGGCTTGGTTTGTTGGTAGTCGTGCACAAAGAAGAAACAAGAAGAAACTAGGTATCCTGATGGTAAAGATCAAACTTACCCCAAGGAACTCAACACCCCTGAAGCTGGAAGTAGTCTAAAGATAACTTTGCCCCTTTTCTGACCTCTGGCTTCATTCGAGGAACTCTTTCCTTTCCTGTCTATCCTCTTTTCTCTATTATTTAGTATTAGCAAGCTGAAAGGGTGGAAGAAAAGGGGTGAAGGGTGGAAGAAAGAAGAACTCATACATTAGAAAGCTCCGGTTGCACCCATTCACCCATTCTCCTTTTCTCCCATGCTCCAATTAGTCACTGAGGGTAGACCCTGACTCTGGGAGGGGCTTTGGAATGTACCAAAGGGAACCTTCCCACAAAGAAGGCATGCTAGCTAGTCAGAGCTAGGACATATGCGTACATTTGCAACAGACTGGTATTTTAAATAGAAAAAGAACTCATAATAAACAAAAACCCTAACCAAAGAAAATGGGGTTAAAGATGTGTGTTGGTTTGAATAGAAACGGCCTCATAAACTTATGTATTTGAATGCTTGGCTACTACAGAGTGGCATTAATTGACAGGGGTTAGGAGGTGTGGCTTTGTTGAAGCACGTGTGGCCTTGTTGGAGAAAATGTGTCACTGGGTACAGGCTTTGGGGTTTCAAATGCTCAAGCCAGGATCAGTCTCTCTCTCTCCCTACTGTCTTCAGATCTGGATGTAGAGCTCTTAGCAATCTCCAGCACCATGTCTGCCTGCATGCTGCCATGCTTCCCACCATGATGGCCATGGACTAAGCCAGCCCAAATTAAATGCTTTCTTTTATAAGAGTTGCTGTGCTCATGGTATTTCTTCACAGCAATAGAACATTGACTAAGACAGGATGTAAGCAACATGCAAAGAATGATAATGACCTAAAGACATATGAAAACACACTCAGCACTTTAGACTCATGAGAAAGACAAAGCCTCAAATGTACAAACTTACCATGATCACAAGGCTGTAGAGTAAGACAGGAGCTCTTGCATACTGCTAATAAAAGTGCCATTTCATACAACAACTTGAGGAAGCAAGTGAAAAACAGGAGTCAAAGTTGAAGACATTATCTTTTCACTCCTAAGTTTATAGACAAGAGCTCCACCACAAGCACACACACACCCACACATGAAATCTTGAATAAGAAAGTTCATTGAAAGCAAATGAAATAAAAATAAGCTTAGAGAACAGAAGAACAAAAATAAATACAACCTCCACGGGAGGCTACATGCTGGTTGAAAGTGAGTAACAGGAATATGAATCAATGTGGACAAAGCTCACTAAGATAAATTGAGAGAGCATGGTGACATGCTGTGTAGTCCCTTTTAGGTAAACTGAGAGAGTAGGGAAAGCAATGCTGTGTGTGTGTAGATGTGCATATTTAATAAAATATTCCTACACAGAAAGAATAAAGATCAAATGTGAGACGCTAGAGTCTAGAAACTTAAAGGAATCTGAGAGTTTAACCCATTTGCCATCTTCAATGATACCGGGAAAAGACAGAATCTCTCAATTGGAGATGAGCAACTTGTCACAACACAGAGTGTTCGAAACACTGCCCCTTGCCCAGTATTCTGAACATGACACAAGTAGGTCCAGGTAGATGCCTAGGTATGTACCCTAAGTTACTCAACAGGAGAGGAACCCTGACATTAGAGTACCTAAATATTTCACAACAGACAAGAAACCTGCTTGCCTTTAGCTTTAGAGGAAAGGATCACGAACTTTATGAAGCTGTTTGCCTAGCAAATATCCTTAAAATAACAAAATAACCTTTCCTGTGAGAGACCGGTGAAAGACTGTCTCCACAATGGTTGCCTCCAGGGATGATTGAAAAGGACAGAGGTGATGATAAACAAAAACTCTAGTCTCTTTATGTCTCACACTGAGTCTTTGCACAAATGTTTGTCCCATTACTTTATCTACTTTCTCATTTATCTTTTAGGCTTCATAATAACAAAAAGAAGCTGGACATTGTGGCCTTTGTGTTTT
This sequence comes from Psammomys obesus, assembly GCF_907164565.1. NCBI lineage: Eukaryota > Metazoa > Chordata > Mammalia > Rodentia > Muridae > Psammomys > Psammomys obesus. Next base: position 22,546,158 of record NW_026596064.1, read on the forward strand.
TACTGCTTGCTGAGCAAAGAGTAAGGCTCGATTCTGCATGGTGAGGTTAAAGTCCTAGGATGACCATGACAAAATGTCATAGCTAGGTGCTTTAAATAATAGATATTTAGTCTTTCCCATTTCTGGGAACTCGAAGACTGAAGTTGAGAAGGCAGCAGGGCCTTGCTCTCTCTGAGATGCTGGGTCGAATCCTTCTTTGCCACCCCTTAGCTTCACCCTCCTGTCACCCAGGGTCTCTCCATGCATCCATGTCTTCATGTACTGTTTTGCTCTGTGTTCAAATTTCCTTCTTCTCACAGGGAGACCTGAGATCTCGTATCTCACAGGGATACTGGGGCATGTCTCATCTTAATGACATCATCTTAACTTATCTCATCTGTAATGTTCTACTTCTGATGAGGTGCAGAGTCACAGGTTCTAGCCGGTAAGATCCCAACATAATTCTCTGGGACAACAAATCAACCCATCACTGTAGAGTCGTATAATTTTAAAGCAAGAAGTCATTCCCCAGACTCTACCATTAACCCTGACTGTCAACTTGTACTCAGTTGTTAAAACAAATTAAAAATGGACCCCAGGCCTGAAAAACCCCTGGGCAGAGACAGCCAGGTAGACAGCACTTGTGAACTTTCCCTTCCTTGATTTTTAAAATTTACCTGAGCCAGACGTGGTGGTACGTGCCTTTAATCCCAGCACTCAGGGAGGCAGAGGCAGGTGGATCTCTGAGAGTTTGAGGCTTACCTGGTGTGCAAAGCAAGTTCAGGACAGCCAAGGCTCTACAGAGAAACCCTGTCTCAACAAACAAACAAACAACCCCCCCAGAACAAAAAACAAAACACTTTTACCCGAGATGTTTGCTGTAGATGCCTACATGAAAGAAAAATGAAATTTGAAGCTGATCAACCAAGAGCTGCAAACTCACTTATGTTAAAGGGGTCACCTAGTCAAGTATTTTCTTTACTTCTGCAGGTCCTTTGGCTAAGTGCCTGAACCACTTCTGTTTTGGATCTGGCTAACTGGTAAGCAGCCATTTGCCTCAGTGGCCTCTCTAGACCTGTTTTGTGCCTCAGCCTGCCATGAAACATGACCAGTACTCTTTTTGTGTCACAGCTGGTTGAGTGAAGACAAGACCGCTGACACCGTTGCTGTGCAATTTGTGTGGAAAAATAAAAATAAAAAAAACTGTCCCCAAGTAAAGCAGCCTTCAGTACTGAATCTTGTTTCCCTAGAGGGCAAAGTATCCCCTTTCTGAGAGGCTGCTTTTGCCAAGCTTTCCAAACCTGAGGCAGAGCCTGAACTGCCTCAGTCACAGCATACTTCAGCATTAAAATGATCCCTGTGATGGTATGCATAGGATTTTTGAAAATTCCATCAGCCCAGCTCAGTTTTGGAAAACTGTCTTTTACACTCTTGGGCCACAGTAAAGGAAGATGTGGAGACCTGGGTGTTCTCTCTCTCTCTCTCTCTCTCTCTCTCTCTCTCTCTCTCTTTCCCCGTGCACTAAGGCCACTGTGTGGCCTTGAACAAATTGATATAGAATATCTGGGTGGGCCTCAGTTTCCTCAAATATAGTGTGAGACTTGTGACACTCAGACTACTCACTTCCCTGGGTGGCATCACTAATCAGATGACAGACATGAGACAGTGTGTTTGACCTGCAGGACCCCAAGAGGAGAAGAAGGTGGAGCCACATCACCTATGCACTGGGTTCAGATGGCAGAACTTTGAGCTACTCATCAATCATTATTGACTATCTGCTGTCCCCAGTAGAGACAAGCTTACAAGCCTAAATGGAAAAGGAGAAGGATCCATCTCACGCAGTATCTTAGTTTCCTTTTATGGCTTGGCTTCTAGGAACAGCTCATTCATCTCTTTGAAAAGAGCAGTTTATCCCTTGGGATCTACTTATTTTGTCCACTTTCTCAATGTTTTTAGTCCAGAGTATGTCTTGAAGAAAAATGCTGTATAAACCACATCAAGTTGGTTTCATTATTCTATCAATAACCTAGGTATGAAAACATGTCTACAAGCCTTCATCTTCTGGTTTATTATCAAAATGTTGTATTAAAAGTTTCAATTCCAGCACACACAAGGAAGCTATCACAGGGATGTGTAATTCGTGGGCGGGCAGGGAACACTGAACAACGCAGGCAAGCTGGCTGCTTTGGGAAGATCTTCGTTCATTCAGTAAATATTTGATTCCTTTCTGTGTGAGGCAATGTTTGGACAGCAGCGTAGACATGGTTACTATCTTCCTGAAGAAGGGTGGTTTATATGCGGAGTGTCAGTTAAGCAAGTCATTTAATTTACTTGAAAGTTTCTGGGGAAGAGTACAGAAGAGACCATGGGAATAATATTTTTCCTAAAAGCCAAAAAAGAATATAGAGAAGAATGCAAGAAAAAAAAAAATCCAAGTAAAGGGGAGGCCATTTTGGATAGAGGTAAGGGAGGAGGAGAGGAACGGCAAGGAGTATAATGGAAGAATTAAGAGAAAATCCATTTGTCTGGAGCTTGAGATGCATGCAGGGATGTCACAGATGGGACCGGGGGGGGGGTCTGTCTTGTTAAGAAGGTTGGGGTGTTATCCTAAGAACAACAGAAAGACTTTTGAAGGTTTCAAATGCCACTGCCCTGTTGCCACTGCCATCTCTGGAGGACGCTTGGCTCTACTGCTGCTCAACAGCTGCTTTACACGAGGATCTTTGTGGGAAAGACAGAACTGGCAGCACCAAAAGTGCACGCACATGTCAAAACAGCCTGGTGGGGGTGGGGAGGGGTGGGAGAAATCAGATATTTGTGTTCCACTTGTGAGGTGGAAGGGGCTTTGCCTCCAGCTGGGTCCGTGACAGGATTGCTAGCTTGATGTCACAACTTTCAACAAGTATTTATGAATGTGAGTATTACTAAGGAAATTGACATCTCTTTAAACAATATGGAACTAATCATCTAAGGACAGCTGACCCTTCAAAGTCCATAGGAACAATTCTTGAGACAAACGGAAGGGATCCTAGAAAGGCCACATTGAAGAGTATAGGCCATTTCTAACTGTGTAGTGACATTATGGCAGAGGTGACCTAGCCTTGGATTCTTCTATGACTATCAGATGAGAATTGTGTTTTTAAATGACTCCCAGGTGGAATGTTTTGGCACCTCAGCTTCCTTCCTTGCCATCTGGATCTCTGTCTACGTCTTGGTCCACACAGTCCAGCAAAGGTTCTAGCCTGAGAACCATCCATGAGGACTGGTGGTAGAGCTGGTTTCAGGGCAAGCCACTGCTGCTGGTGGTACAATACCGCAATGGCTTTTTTTGGGAGATGAGATTACCTAAGACGTCAAAGGGACAGATGCATGGCCCCTGCTCAGTAGCCAGACGCATCTACTCAGCACTTTCAACTCTGAGCAAATGGTACAAAGATGGGGAGAGAGTTTATACTATGCTGGTGATGATGACAACAAAAAAGACTTGGTAGTGACAATCTCTAATAACAGGCAAGGTGTTGCCAAGTTGAGCCATTCCTTGGACCATTGAACTTGAACCCTTCCTCTTCTTCACGACAGTTGCTGTACTATCTTGCAGCTTAGTCTTCTTTAATCTCCAAATGCTGTTAAATGTTTTCTAGGCTTGATAACTCATTCTTATGACCTATTCAATATCCTGTGTGTATGTGTCTGTGTGTGTACATGTCCATGTGTATGTGGGTGCACATGTATGGGTATGGGGGCCAGAGGTCAACACTGAATATCTTCCCCCATCACTCTCCACCTCATTTTTTGAGACAGGGTTTCTACTGAACCTGACACTCATCCTAGCTAGGCTGGCTGGCCGGTGAGCTCAGAATCTGCTTGTCTTCGTGCCTTCCCAACTCTGGGGTTTCAGATGCGGCTACCCCAGCCTTGACATGGGTATCTGGGTATCTGAACTCAGGTCCTCATGTTTGCATGGCGAGCACTTTGCAGACTGGGCCACTGCTCTGGTCCAAACCTACTAATAAACTCTCTGCTTTGCTAGTCAGTTGTTTCTCCTATTTGTAGCTAAGGATCTTGCTTGATCCCATGTAATCTTTTCTCCTACATCCATTTCCCTAACAGCTCGAGCTGCTTTGGAACTCCTCTGTCTACAAATCTCCCCAAACCTCTGTGTACCTGGATTTTCCCCACTGTTGTTTGACACTCTCCTCATCCCTCAAGTGCTGCCCTTTGTTACCTCAATAAACAATGCTTTTCTCTTGAAACCTGTAATTCTTCCTCTGATAAAGGGGCTGTGGAAGGAGAAGGAAGACAAACATGGTTTCTTTTAACAAGCGGTGGACAAGAATAAAATAAAATTGTGACATTCCCATGTCAGAGCCCATAAAATTTTCCCAGCCAGGAAATAAATCAAAATAGCCTTGAGTTACCCTGTCCAAAATAAGACAGTTCTTTTAGAGGGACAGAAAGAGTGAGTTAGTCTAGTCCTGTTTGTCATGACTTTTCTTCATAGCTACTCAGTGAAGATCCAGAAATACTAGTTCTTAAGAATAATACCTTGAAAGAGCAGGCTGGGCGCTCAAGCCTATGACACACCGCCCCTGCCTTCAGGAGAACAAACTCTGAAGGGATAAAGACTGGCCTCCTAAGCTCTTGGAGGCAGCAGAATGTCCTGGCTGATGCTGCTCATGGTTCTGTGAAACACTGAAAGAAATACGCCATTTTCACAGTTTGGCTTAGTGCGGGCTCTGCTTGTGGAGATAGATATACAGATCAATGGATGTTCAAACAATTCATGTGGAAAATAACCACAAAGCCCTTGTAATGAAGTCAGACACAAGGTTTTTAAATTTCATAATGAAGACGTGTGACTGAAAGCCTGACCATGGTATTTTGAAGTTATTTTTGTGGTCAAGAATAAGTATAATACTTGCGCTCTTATGGGAGGTAGGAACATTCTGGGGAAAGATGCTGAGGAAATATTCTCAAAAACTTGAGTTGTGTTCTTGGATTTCAAACTAGTTACTTTTTTTTTTTTTTTTTTTTTTTTTTTTTTTTTTTTTTTTGAGATAGGGTATCTCTATGAAGCCCAGAATGGCCTTAGCCATTTGGTCTTCTTACCTCAGCTTTCTGAGTGCTGGGATTGCAGACACAAGCCACTACTGCTAGCATGTGGTTTTGGATAAGAAATTATTAATATATAGCTTCATTTAGTGTCCTTTCATGTAGATGGGAAGCGACTGAATAACTTAAAAGGTCCTTTGAACCCTTAGGTTAAAAATCCTTTTGTTCTTTAGATTTTAAAGACCAGTCTCTGACAGAAAAAAAGAAGAGAGGAAAAAGTCCAATTACATTTCCAAGGCTAAGCAGAATTAATAGACAACCAAGTTGAAGAAAGGAAATTATAGTGCATGAAATCAACACAGACACTTACTGACAGTAAAGAAAACGCAGAAGAAGAAGAAGAAGAAGAAGAAGAAGAAGAAGAAGAAGAAGAAG
>NW_026596064.1:22551633-22577769 GCF_907164565.1 Psammomys obesus
AGAAGAAGAAGAAGAAGAAGAAGAAGAAGAAGAAGAAGAAGAAGAAGTCATTTCCCTCTTTCATCACTGTTGTTATTGAAACTCTGTAGCAAAATGTTGACAATTGAGAGAACAACACTTGTTGTTCTCCTGGAATGAGTGAGACAGAAGATCTTTCCTATTTAAGGAAGCATCATCCACTGGAGACCACACCCAGAGAGGGCATCTTCATGGCTGACCTTGCTCATGAAAGATCTCAAAGCCAAGAAAGCTGAGGAATACATATACATAAGACACCGAGAGGAAGGAGATAGGAGAGAGGTTAGAATTCACAGGTGGCGGCATCACGAGGAGGCTGAGGCTGGTGAGAAAGGCCTCAAGCAGCAAACGCTGGTTCAGCATCTTTTGGCATACAGTCATGTTTGTTTGTTTTTTTCTTCAGCAAATGGTGTTGGAACAACTGGACAATGTAGGCAAGGTAATCCAGAGATGGCTCTCAACCTTCCCAATGCTGTGACCCTTTAATATAGTTCCTCATGTTGTGGTGACCCCCAGCCATAAAATTGTTTTCATTGACACTTCATAACTGTAATTTTGTTATGAATTGTAATGCAAATATCTATATGCAGAATATCTGATATACAACCCCTGTGAAAGGGCAGTTCAACCTCGCAAAGGGTTGTGGCTCAGAGGTTGAGAACTGCTGATCTAGATAGAGCCCTTATTATATCTTTTCTCACATATTTAAATATAAATATGCAACATTATAAAACTTTTAAAACATAACACAGGAGGTAATCTAGGTGATGTTCGGTTTGGTGACACCTTTTTAGATATGCCAAGAGTATAATCCTTGGCCAAAAAGGTTGATAAATGGCACCCCATTAGAATTTAAAATGTATGCCCTGTATATGACAATGTTGAAGACATAAAATGACAAGTCACAAGTAGGGAGAAAAATATTACAAAACACATATTTACCAAGCATTGGTATCTAGCATTAAAAAAAAACCCTCAAAGCTCAACAATAATGAATTAAAATTTTCAATAATCAAAAGAATAATCAAAAGGTCTAAACATCACTTCACTTTAAGAAGCTAACTAGATAGTAGTTAGGCTTATGGAACAGCGCTCAACAACACACATTTTTAAAAGATCTGCTGATGAAAATGATGAGTCAGTACTGTGCATCTCTGTGAAGGGCTGGAATTCAAAACACTGGCAACAAATGTCCTGAAATGTGTGGAGTATCAGGGGCTCTTATTATCACTGCTAGGAGCACAAAATGACCATTTTGGGAGATGATGTTGACAGACCTTACAAAGCTAAATATAGTCTCTCTGATCCATCCATCAGAGTCCAGATATTTAACAAACAAAGATGAACACTTATATCTACACAAATATTTACAACAGCTTTACTCATAATTGGCCCAAATTGGGAGCAACCAGTATGCTCTTGAACGAGACCACAGATAAATGGACCATGGTTTATCTAGACAATAGAGTATCATTTAGCTCTAGAAAGCCAACAAAGAATATGGAAAAACCTTCAACACACACTACTAAGTGAAGGAAACAAATTTGAAAGCCTATATGTTGTGTGGTTGCAACTGTAGATGCCAAAGTCTGTCTCTGACATTTTACTGGCCTGGCACAAGTCTCTAGGTTGACGTGACATAGACTAATAGTAGAAAAGCAAACAGTTACTCAACATTTTGTTTTTATGTAGAAGACCTCATGAATACATGAAGATCTGAAGATAGATTTACAGCTGAGTGATTATACTCTGAACTAGGTGAATAAGGGTGAACTGTGAAGCTGTGATGTGCTTTGGTTTGGGTAGTTGCTCCAACAGATTAGTGGGTAGGAAGGTAAGGGTTTGTCTAAGAATGCACAAAATTCTTTCTGCCTCACCTTGTCATCCTTGATGATATTCTTTTAATATGAGGAGGAAACATTTCCCGGAAGATTTCACTGGCTGCTTTTAAGAAATAAAATGAGGGCTCAGGGTCCAGGTGATCTTGATGTGCTGTTTCTCATGGGGCTCTGAATGTAAAGGACCAGTGTGCTGAATAAGCATATTGGGAGGTGATGAGTTTGTACCTCCTTTGTCCTGAGATGGCCAAACTTTATAGAGATATTTGGGAAGAAAAGAAGGCAGAATTCTATGTGTTTAAAGAAAGAAAAGAGATGTAATTGTAAAGACATGTGGAATTTTTAGAAGATAAAAGAATTCTGTTTAATACCATAGCGGTGAGGCACGACACCAGCATTTTTTTCAGGGCCATAAAACTTTGAAGACTAATGGGTGGAAACACTATGGACAGTATGCTATGGACAGTCAATGGGTAAAAAAAAATACAGTGATGTAGCAATATTGGGCCATCATTCATGTAACACGAGTTATTAATACTAAGAGACCAAGGGCAGAAGATGTCTGTGAGAAAGAACACGTGTGTTACCTATCAGAGGGGAGGAGTAAACTTTCAGTTTTACTTTTGCAGGTCCAGTATACTAACTTAAGTGCCCGGATGGCCAGAGAAGGCTTTTACTAGCTTGATATTAGGTAATCTCATTTGCCTCCATTTTTAGAAATAACGTGTTTTATCTAGACACTTGGAATCTTTCCAAACCATAGGTAATTGTCACCACTTGCTCTGGCAGTACTCTCTTAAGTACAGGCTGTCACTTCTGACCAGCCTTGGGGCTAACCGTAGAGAGCCAGGTGCAAAACAGAGTTCTTTAAAGTGAAGGTTTGAGTACTAGCTGCTAAAAAGCTTTTTGGTCATCTAAAGAGAAAGAAAATGTCCCGGTTCTGGCAGCTGGGACAGAAAAGTGAATTTCTATAGCCCTCGGTAAAAAGAGTGTGCTTTCAGCATTCTCCACACACATTTGCAGTACAAGCCAGCTTCAAGAAGTTAAACAGTCAGCTGAAAAAAGTCCTGTTCAATCGTGTACAAGATCAGCATCTCCATGCCCTCCCTCCAACTCAAATATATTGAAGGAATGAAAACTCAAAGTAAAAAAATTACTTCAGCAAATAATTTGTTGGTCATTTTACCATTAACAGTTTGTTGTCTGCTTGTATTTTTTGAGACAGGGCCTCACTATGTATCTTTTGCTGGCCTAGAACATGATCTGTAGCTCAGGCAGGCTTTGAGCATGTAGCAATCCTTCTGTTTTTGTCTTTCAGGAACTAGGGATATGTATGTGCTGCTAGAGGTTAGCATTTAAAATGTAACTTACATCTGCTACATAAAACTGCTGTTTGATTTTGCTTCCCCAGAAATGAAACACTATTTTTTTTCATTTCTAATTACATTTATTAATGTATGTATTGGGGGATGGGGCATGCATGGGCCATAGCGTGCTCATAGAAGCCAGAGGACGACTTTTGGGAGGAGATTTTGTTCTTCCACCATGCGGGCCCCTGAAATTGAGCACAGGTTCTCAGGCTTGACACAAGAGCCTTTACCTGCTGAGCCATCCCACCAGTGCCCAAACACTTTCTTTTAAAATATAAATCTATTGCTTTTGTATAAGTGAGTTTATACACGTCCTAGAAACTTGTTTATTTAAGCCAGAGGATCTCAAAATTTTCTATTTTCAAAATAGCTCAGAGAAAGACAGAATGGTTATTAAAAATGTTTTTATAAGTTTGGTGAAATAGATGGCTCTTTTTCTATCTCCTGTTCGGGTAGTCGTGTGCCGTGTTTGATAATTTCCTTTGCAGACACCCAAATCAGATGGCTCATTAGCTATGCCCTGGAGCCGCTGGCACACCATGCTCTTGCTGTGTTGACATGGAGCTTCTGTTGGCTCCAGAGTTAAACAAGGCAGGAAGGGCTAACCCGCATACTCTGGGGCGCTGCGTGGCAACCTGCAATACCATTACCACCAAAGGGGCTGGTTCCCTTTGAAAAGCAGACAGAAATGCTGGCTTCTCCCAGCAGCAAAGAGATTTGAAGGCGTCACACATTTCTTTGGGTCTTGTAGACCGAGATCTACAGCAAGTGAGGACAGGGTAGATACTGCAAGCAGCCAGCTGCGACCACAGTGGGGGAGAAAAGCAGAGAATCTTTGCATATTGTTTCAGATGTTTAAAATACCCTCCCAGAAGAGACCATCACAACAGTAAAACTACAACAAAGAATAAGCCCAAACAAACACCCAGCATAGCAAGTGTATTGATGTGCCGCTCAGCAGGAAGGACAGCAAGAAAGAACAAAGGAACTGGAAACCAAGTTCAGCTCACATGCACATGGCAGGGAGAGAGAGAGAGAGAGAGAGAGCGAGCAGTTGGAAACAAAACCACTTCTAAGCAGTGGAAAGACCTATAGGAAACTTTCCAAATTAGAAAAAAAAAAGTTAGAAAACAGTAAGCTTTGTATGGTTTTGGTTTTATAAAACAAAGAGGGGTTTTGAAGGTAGTGAAAGGGATAAAAACACACCTCCTAAACTCTTTCCTCATGTTTTCCCCAGTATTGATCACCTCTTAGCTGTTTACTGTCCTGATTTAGGTGGGAATGAAAATATTTTCACTGAGAAATATTTGAAAGATTCATAAAAGCACAGCAGGAGCCTTAAAACCTCCTAAAGAAAATGTGAAGTTTATCATATTTCAGAGACCACGAATAAAGATGTATATTATGAAAACGATTCTGAGGATTGTGCAACCCACGACTTGACTGGGTAAAACCGTGGATCTGAAATAGTTTGGGAATCCTCGCCTCAGCTGTCACAGGCAGGATTAGTTGCAGTAGTCTGGGTTTCAGATTCTCATGGGGGAAAGAAAGTGTTCTTTCCTTTAACTGCAAAACCGAGGCTTCCCATGCTTACATGGTCCATAGAGAGTTGACCAGGGGACTCAATAGCTGACATGGCGGTTGAAACTCAAAGCTTATCTCAATGATAACTGGTAATGAGAGTCTTTTTGGTGATTCTTTAAAGTCCTTTGAAATCTCAAAACCAAAATTCAGAAATACAATAAAACAAAAGAGCCTAACACGTTAATAACACTAGTTCGTCCATAGGACTTGCTATGTTACCTTAAGCACAGCAGCTCAGCATTGTGATATACTATGCATCATTTACAAAGAACTGTACAAACACATCAAACTGTTCCTATTAATTGTGGTAACCAGAAAAAACGATTTCTTGCTCTAACGTGGCCAACCTGAAGGCATGCTTGATGGCAGGTTAGGAGCAAAAGTAACTTTCATGGAAGCAAGCGAGAGATCAGCCAGGTGTGGTGGCACATAGTTGTAATCATAGCACTTGAGTGGAAGAGGCAGGAGGATCTAGTTCAAGGTCACCCTTGGCTACATAGTGATTTCAAAGCCAGCCTGGGCTATATCAGAGCCCTTTTCAAAAATCAAAACAACAAACATCACTATTTAAAACAAATGTTTTTGTACTGTGGAAGAGAATGAATGTGAAACCAAGCTTATCCTGTTGAGAACAAGGATTTGTGGCCCCAAAAGAAAAGGGTTGTAGATGGAATATCAATGAGAGCAAGTTAAACCTCAGATTTCCAAATCTGAATTGGAAGTAACGATATTTACCCATGATATAATGCATTCCTTAGATCTCTTCACTGAAAAGGCTTGGAAATGTAGTTACCAATCATTGGTAATAAGGAACTCTAGCTTTTGTACTGTGAGAAATGGAAAACCATTTCTCACTCTAACTAACCTGTATGGTGGCACTTGGGAGGTGGAGCCAGAAGAATCAGTATTTCAAGGTCATCCTTGGCTATATAGTGATTTAAAAGCCACCCTGGGCTTCATGAGACCCCCTTTCCAAAAATCAAAGCAACAAACAAACAAACAAAACAAAACGAAAAAAAAAACCAAACAAACCCAGATATGTAAAAATAATTCAGAAGCCAGATTGAATTGGCCTTCACTTCCCAATGGGTGATTTTTCCTTAAGTAAAAATAAAAGCAGTAATGACCTAAAATGCATCCAGTATGTTTAAATCAATAACTGATAATTGTGTATCATTATAGGTGCTGGGGACCAATGCATTATCGTCTAATTTGGCAAGTAAAGAATGAAGCATTTGTCTCATGTTTTGTTTATAAGCAGCAGATTAAGCTAACCAAACAGCCACCGAGAAGCTAGTCATTATGAGGCCTACAGTTGGTGATAAACAATCTTGTCAGAAAAGAAATCAGGTTACTTGCCCATGACCAGAACACCTTCCTCCTTCTTTCTGATTTCCTGTTGTGACCTTTTAAAGCTTAGTTTCCTCCAGCTGAACTGTATGCAGGATGTAGGATTTCTCTAAAACACAGTAGTTGAAGGTGAAGTGATGTCCCAGAAAAGTAAAACGTGAGTGCATGCCTATTTAAAAGTCTTCTAACGGCTAAATTAAAAATGCAAGAAAACAGATAGGGGAAATGAATTCTTATATATAAAAAAAAAAACAGTTCAATCTCAAATGTCTAAAAATACTACCATTTAAACACACACACACACACACACACACACACAGAAATCAGCAAAACATTTAATATTGTTTTTATCTGGTCTTTGAAATTGGTGTGTGTGCTTTATACTTCAGTTTAGCCACACCAGCTACATGTCTCTACACAACACCACAAATTTACGGAATCCATTCTACATCTCAGCATGTAATCAGGCTGTGCCCTCCAGAATATCAGCTCAGCCCCAAGCAGCCTTATGACCTACTGATGTCATTTTCACAGTAAAAGAAAAATAGAGGAAGTGACTTCTAAGGACTGAATGCTTGTGTTTCACACCTCACCCCCATTCTTCACAGGTTGAGGCCTAATCCCTCAAATGACTGAAATTGGGCCTTTGTTAGTGGTTAGGTCACAGGGCTGATATGGGTGCCTTTATAAGAAAATACCTCGAGACCTTGCTTCGCGTGAGACCTGCCTCTCTCTCTGCCCTCTTGACCCTTCATGGATGCAGCAAGGGAGCGGCTATCTGCAAACTAGGAAACTGGCTCTTACCAGACACCAGGCCTGTCAGTGGGATTGTGCTGCTGCAGGGCTGTTCGTCCAGATAATGTGTTTATGAGATGTTCTTCCCTCCAACAAGCAGTGGTCCTGTTTAGAAGGAAGCCGTGGGGGTTGGGGGACAGCAAAGGACGCTTCTTGGCCTCAGTACACACTGAACGACCATGTTCTGGCTCTTCACAAGAAAGGGAAAAGGGAGGCCACCACACCCAACCTTTCAGCTCTTCTATGTCACTTTCAATGTGTGGTATGGTTGTATGTTAGCATCCTTGAGACTGTTACAGAGACCCTGGTGATACCAAATTCTGCAGATGCTCCGGTGCCTTATATAACATGCACAGTATTTTCTTACAACATATGCACAGCCTATGCATTCTTTAACTCACCTCTACTCACAACAGCCAGGACTATACAAATGCTGGGCCAAACATTATTATGTTGTATGGTTTAGGGAATAACATCAAGAATAAAAATTGCCAAAGTTACATTAAGTGTTTTAAAAATGTTTCCCTTTAAAAATTATGCACGTGTGTGTGTGATGATGGTGATGATTGTGTAAGTGGGCTTCATGTGTGCCATGACATCTGTATGGAAGTCAGGGGACAACTTTTGGGAATCAGTTCTTTCCTTCTTTCATCTTCCACTGTGGGCTTGAAGGATTGGAGCCAGACCACCAGGCTTGTGAAGCAAGCACTTTTACTTGCAGAGCCATCTTGCTAGCCCTTTAAAAATAGTTTCAATTTGAGTTTGGTAGCTTTATACACAAGGAGACAACAAATATGAGGGTTATGCCTATTAATATATGGCTAAAAGTTAGCACTGGAAAGTCCAGATACATACTTCATTGATTTGTGGGGACTGGATAGTGTTCTTTGAAGCTGAACTCAAATTAATGTTACAATACAATCTAGATGAACAACTGCTGGTTTGTGTTAATGAAGCCAAGGATTGTTCTTTGACTATGGAAACAAATACTATACATATCACTGAAAGATTTAATGGACAACACTGTACTAAACTAGAAAAAAACTGAGAGAATTGTCTTTAAAATACAGACTTAGAAAAGGATGAACACTGTTTCTGCTCTTACTCAATATAGCAATTGAAGCCTTCTAGAGAAGAGGAAGACAAAAAGAGGTGTAAAAAATAAAAAAAAGTCAAATTATCTCTATTTGCAGACAATATGATCTTACACTTAGAAAAAAAAAGAGAAAGCTTTTAGAACACATTCAGTAAAGTTGAAGGATACAAAATCAACAACAACAAATGGTAGCTTTTCTAAATGTCAATAGTAAACCTGCAGAGAAAAGAAAACGGGATATCTATCCCATTCACAACAGCTTTAAAAATACCTATGAATAAACCTAAATAAGATGATAGGCGCTCTCTCTCTCTCTCTCTCTCTCTCTCTCACACACACACACACACACAATGTTGTTTTACTGAAGTTATGATACTTGGGTTCATAGTGTTCCACACCCAAGAGCCATAGATCATCTAACAAACCTCCAGTGCCTAGCATGAGAAACCTTTCCTCAAGTTGTTGGTCAGGGTACTCAAAGACACTCCCAAAATAATATAGGCTATTGCTGTTGCCCTTGGTTGCCTCCCAGAATTTGAAGGTTGGATTCTAGTGCTGAAGAGAACACATACTTTGGACACGCCACTTGGAGGAATCCAGCTGGAACTGACCTGGAAGCCATCTCCCCTGAGGACTAGCTCCATGGTATCAGAAGGTACTATGTAAGCTGCTAGGGTAGAAAGCAATCAACAGTTGTACCCAACTGTAAAGTCCATGAATCACAGTAACGGCAAGATGTCCCCTAGGGTACGATAGTGGTACTTAAACCTGGCGGGAGGGGTTAACCATCAGGCATGCGATTGGACTTAAGGGCCGCTCAATAGGAGATAATTTATGTTTGAGACTGTAAACACAGACAACTATCTGTGGCCATTGAGGTCATGGCCCCTCAAGGAAACTCACTACTTCCACTTTCCTAAACCAGTGTAATTTTTAACTGCGTTGCAAATGTTTATCCTTATGCTCACAGATAAATGTAATTCTCACCCCTCATCCAAGAAGCTCCTCTCTCCAGCGAACGACGCTCATTACATTAAGCTATAACTAGCCAAAACTGCAGAAAAGAACTGACTATATGAGATGCTCAACACTAACTGATATATCTACAACACAACCCTGAACCTAGGGGTTAGGTAACATCAAACAAAAGGAGGAAGAAAGATCGTAAGAGCCAAAGAATCATCGTGTCTACCATGAGGTAGTGTCTTCTATACATGGCAAGGAAGCTGAACCCATGAAACCTTTAAGATACAGTCACCCGAGTAAGACCAACACAATGACAACATAAGCCCTGCCTCGAAGATGAAGTGCTATATAGATAATTAATGACTGCTGGGAAAAGCAGAATTACTCTTCTCCCGGGCTGAGTCCCTTCTGCACATGTGCACACACGCATACACATAACAATTAATCGTTATTAATTATTATCACACACACCAATAATAATTAAGAAAGAAGTAATGACTTTGAGGGAGAGCTTGGGATACATGGCAATAGTTCTAGGGGTAAAGAGAGAGTTGGAGATGATGCAAGACCAGGACTCATTCATGTCTGACAGTTTCAAAAATATTCTAAAAATCGGATTAAAAATAAAGTATTTTTAAATTCATTCTCTCCAAAAAAGTAGGAAAATGAAAAATAAATTGAAGAAGACACCAGGCATAAGACAGATAATCCATGCTCCTTGAATGGCAGAATTGACTTTGTGAAAATTACTACATTAGCAAAATCAAAATGCCTGATCTCAAATTATACTACAGAGCCAGAGTGACGAAGAAAGCATAGTATTTAAACAGAAAGAGAGACGTAGACCAATAGGACATCATAGAAAACCCAGAAGTGAACCCACACATCTTATGGTCACTAATATTAGAAATGGCATTGAAAATATACCCTGAAAAAAAATACAGCCTGGTTAACACATGATGTTGGTAAAACTGGATGTCTAACGACAGAAGGATGAAATTATGATTGTATCACTCACCCTACACTCATATTGGTGTGAGTATAAACTGGGCAGCCACTGTGGAGATCAGTATGGGGAGTGGTGGTTCTCAAAAAAGGACAAATAGAACTATCATAGGGCAAACTATACTGCCCCTGGGCATATAGAACCAAAGGAGTCTATATCCTAGGCAGAGATTCTCACACATTCCCGTACATAGATGTTCCACTTACAATCAGGAAATGGAATTGGACTAGATGTCCATCAACAGATGAACGACTAATGAACATGTGATACATACAGAGATTGGAATTATATTCAGGGGTAAAGAAAAGTGAAATTATGAAACTTGAAAAAATGGGTAGACCTGGAAACTATTACATTAAGTAAAATAACTCAGACTCAGAAAGGCAAATACTGCATTAACTTTTCACGCATATGTCCAAGATATTAATTTTTATATGTGTGCTTATGTGGATGTAGCTATAGGTTATATAACTAGGAAGGGGCCATAGAACAGAAAAAGAGATTTTTAAGGAAGGAGGGTTAACAGAACACACCGTATGAAAGTAAAATGGGACTACTGAGGACTGAGAGTACGAGGGTAGGATGGGGTGCAGGCACTCAATGGGAGGAAGGCAGGAGGAAGGATCAACCCAAGCAAAATTTGAAAAACAACAAAACCTATTACTTCCCATGCTAATTTAAAAGCAAACAAATTGGAAGAGGTAACAAAAAGAGAGACATGATCAGCTTAGCAAACAAAAGGGATGTTCTTAGACAGAGACCTCAAATTCTATGGCCAAGGTAGAGTTCTGTCCCTGCAAACCTCAGAGAAGACAGCCTGTGGGGCATTGGTTACCTTTTTCTGTTAGGGTTTCTGATGGTGAAACAGGCCCAGTGGGGACATAGATTGATTCCTCCCCACCTCCACTGCAGTGTTCTCATTTCCTTGTAGACTTGTGTTTGTGCCCTTGTCCCAGTCCACACATCCCTAGTGACTTTCCTGTGAGGTGACTTCCTGTTGGTTGACTGAGCCCAGTGGTTCTACACCTGTTTGCAGAGTGTAACTCTAACTCCCAGTCAAGGGAGAAATGAAATGAATCCTACCTTGCTGAACCTGAACCTTTAACCACCATTTCCATTATTTGTCTTTAAACTGGTCAGTCCATCCTTTCCCTGGTTCGTTTTTTTTTTAAATGTCAACTTCATATTTACATTCGTCCCTGCCTCAAGGCATACCAGAATCTTCCTGGTGCTGAGTTCAGCTAACATAGAGTGACACAAGCTGGGTGAAATTATGCATGGGGTAACAAAGAGGCAGTAGAGGGCTGGAAAGGCCCTGGAGCAAAGTCTTTTTGCTGCCTTCTCTCTAGCAAAGCCTGAATTTAGTACAGACTTTCTTTTTCAAGACAGAGGAAAAGCAGAGACAAACAAGAATGTCTTGGAAAGAAGAACAAAAAATAAAAAACTTAAAACAAACCCAAAAATATTGGACACTTTTTTCTTCCCAAACTAAACTCTTGACTGAAGAAGGATAGGGAGAAGTGAGCCCAAACTGTAGGGAGTCCTGCCTTAAAAACACACTACTCAGGTTAAGGGAAAGGCAGTCCTGGCCAAGCTCCTCCTCTAGACACAGTAGATCTCTATTTAACTCTTCACTGAGTTAGGAGTTGGAAATGGGGATAAAATGAGGACAATAAGAAAAATTTAGAAGATGGTGGCCAGTATTTGGGATTGGGAGGAGAGGGGTGGCCAAGAAGATGGCCAAGTCCGACTGGAAAGAAGGAGCAACTTCCTCAGAAATTCTTCCTGCCCTCCATGGGGGATCGCTGGTTGGTTAGAACAGTATTGCAGATTTCTGGTTTAACCCACCACCTATCTTGTGCTATGCAATAATTCCCTCACATTATTACAAACCTTCAGTAAACTTCTGCTGTAGAGCACGTTCATGGTGTTGGAAGGAGGGGCTACTAAAGCAAAACATACTAAGAAGGGAGACAGCCATGGGTAGGAACCCAGAATAATAGCTTGGTCATATGGATGGAGAAAATACCATCTGGAGAAATAAACAATAATATGACTGGAAAATGAGGATGCTAGTTTCTTAGATTAAAAGTTCAATGATTCGCATCTCTAATACATTTATTAAAACTCTGTCTCAGAAAGCTGGGGTATATTAAAGCACACTGGCATTAAAATATTTGAAACCTGCCACGCCCATGATTATCAACTTTCTGTTCTAGAACTAGGAGCACATTAGTAAAAATTCTAAGGATTGTTGTTGACTTTATCATAGTAGGTGAAGATGTTTTTTTTTGGAGTTATCACCATTGTTCCATAAACAAAGAGCACTTTATTACACGTATACGCAAAATAGAAAGAACATAATGAAATATGTTCCAATATGTGTTTGATTTTATTTAACTTCATCTTAACTATTCTTTAGGCTCTTGCTCATTGCCTCATCTAGTTTGGCAGAAAGTGTTTATAAAACTCTGAATTACTGAGCAGAGCACAACTGTGCCCCTGGCCTCAATATTTCAAGTATTCAAGGAAGGTCAAGCAGGTGAGCTCAACTGCAGACAGACCAGCCTGTGTGGAGTAGAGGAATTTCCACAGTTCTAAGGGGGAAAGGCAGAAGCAGGAAAACAGACAGACAGACAGACAAACCCCGCAGCGCAGGGGTTAGTCCTCCTGAAGGGATACATTCCTGTAATCTCAGCAGTGAGAAAGAGGTGGTAAATTTGAGGCCAGCTTGGTCTTCTTAAGAGGACTCTACTTCAGCAAGCAGGCTTGAGAGAGGGCTCAGCAGTTAAGAGCACAACATATTGCTCTTCCAGAGGACCTCGGTTCACTTCCCACTATACTTACGTTAAGTAGCTCACAATTGCCTATAATTCCAGTTCCTGGGGCGGGGGCGAGAGGTGGAGAAGTGGGGGGGGCAGGGAAGGGAGGGGGGGCAGGCGGGGGGGGGGGGGGGGGTACAGAGGATAGGGTGGGGGTCTGGTACCCTCTTCTGTTCCTCTGTAGGCACCACACAAGCGCGGGGTGCACATACGTAAATGCAGGCACTCACATACTGATACAATAAGAACAAAGTAAACCTTAGAGAAAAGAGAGGCAAAGAAGAAAAATAAACAAAGCGTCTCCTTTGTCTCCCAGCAGAACTGCGAGAAACACCAAAGCCTGTCGTGGTTTTCTTTGCCCGTGCTATTTCATGCAGGACCAAGCTGACAATATACCACAGAGACGCTGGGCTTTTCAAGACTCTCATCCAGTTCCAGGAAACCACAGGGTTAGAAATCTATCTTAGACATCAGCCAGCTGGTGGGCATCCCACAGCTGGCAGGAGAAGTCCCTTGTGGGGGGTATAGAAAATTAAAAAAAAAAAAAAAAAACCCTGCCCCCTCTCATCTCTACACAATGGAATGGCTTTGCACCGGCATCTCTGCTTACTGCCGGGAATTACCTTAGGTTACAGGTCAGGCAGTGCAGGGAGAGAACTCTGCTGCCATGGAGACAATGCCATGGGATTTGGTGCCAGGTGAGAGATGGAGAACCTGGGGTAGTTTCTCAGCGCGCGCAGCAGACAGGCACTGGACAGCAATGGCATTCTTCAGGAATGGAGTTTCTGAATTGCAACCCTGACTGAGTATCAGGTACGGAAAGGTGGAGAGGTGTTCTAACACCTGGTTTTGAAATGCCCCAAGGTGCAGGGCATAGCGAGGGACGCATAGGCGCATTTATACAGGAAGTAGACACAGACCAGGAGGCATACTGGAAAGCCACCACTCTTAAAGCTATCGTGTTTGAAGGAAAATGCGAATTATATGCACTACCTTACATAATCAGATAAGCCAGAGGCACGGTTGCTGAAATGATTCTCTTCACTCCGTCTCACCACAACTCTTGTCAAACAGAACTTTCACGGAAATTTTCACTCTTATTTATAATCAAAGCTTGGACGGATCACCTGAGCATCACAGTTACGTCTTGACTGTTTTTTGTTTGTTTGTTTTTTGTTTTTTCTTTTAAACACAAGCAAACGATGTCGTAACGGTAGCGGAGACCTGTCCACTCTGACACGGTTTCCGTTTCTGAGCACCTCTGCTTTCCCGATGGATGGATGGATAGATAGATAGATAGATAGATAGATAGATAGATAGATAGATAGATAGAAAGAAAGAAAGAAAGAAAGAAAGAAAGAAAGAAAGAAAGAAGGATCCGCAGGAGGTTAGGAACAGGCTTGTCCTCCCCCTCCCTCCTCCGTCCTCCCCAGAACAGAGCCATCCAGACTTCCTGGAAAAAGGCCGAGCCTGAGCCAGGATCCGCAGAGGACGCGGGTCCCAGCGTGTCCGCAAAGCCCGGGAACGGTAGCGACCAGGCCGGGGTGGGCGCGAGGGGAAGCGGCGCGGTGCCCGGAGCGGTGCCGGAGCGGGCGCCCAGGCTGAGGCAGGGCAGAGACTGCCTCGCAGGAGAGGTCGGGAGAGGGTTCCCCCTTCCCCCGAGGTCTCCCGAGGGCAATTCCGAGGGCAGCCGGTGGTACCGAGGGGGCCTGGCCATGTCGTAAGTTGGGGTCAGCGGTCGGAGCGCGCTGCTTACCTGGCCGGGAAGGCTGGTGTGGTTGAAGGCGTAGATGTCCTCGGTGCTGAGGCTCACCACCCCGCCGTAGACGCGGTCGAAATCGGCGCCCCTGGCGGGGTTGTGCGGATCGCGGGGCGGCTCTGCCTGGTGGCCGGGGGCCGCCGCCCGCAGGAGCCAGGGCAGCGCGCAGAGCAGCGCCAGCCGCGGGCGGCCGAGCATGGTGGCAGCCCGGGAAGGGGGCGAGCGAGCGAGCGAGCGCGGGGATGGTCCCTCCAAAGCTGCCCGTTCAGCCGCTCGGCGCTGTGTGGCCGGGGCCCCGCCGAGCCCAAACGCCCGCGGCGTGCCGGAGAGGCGCAGATCGGACACGGAGGTGCCACCTGGGGGTCTCCAAAGGAGGTCACGCGTGTGGGGAAGGGGGGACGGGAGACGTGAGGGCCGGCGAAGGCTGCTCTTCCCCCGGGCTTTTGAGTCTTCCCTTCCTCATCGCTGAGAGAACCCCCACTTACCCAGAGAGAATTTTCTCTGACCTCTTCCCTCTCACCCTCAGGCTACCAACAAACCCCTCAGAGAAGCGGCTGCTGGACTAGAAGAATCTAGGTGACCGGCCATCAGGGAAGAATTCAGGTGCAAGTCAAATGAATGAGCGCTCGAGCTGCGGGCGAGCGAACAGAAAGCGAGAGAGTGCGGCTCTCAGGAGGGTGCCCCAGCCTGTTTTTACGGTCGCTTCCCCGCGAGGACTCTTGCAGGTGTGAAACGTCGCTCACTGGCTAGCGGCCCTGCCTTCACAGAAGCCCTTCCTCAGGCACCTGCCTCATTTCCTTATTACTCCTGCTCTGCAAGGAGGAGGGACTCGCGTCATCCCTCCCTTGCCATATGTTGCATGCATGTAAATATGCACGGTTACAAAATATAGAGATACGGTCCAGAGAACAGTCCCCGGCTCGGCTTGAAGACTGCTTCCGGAACCAATGAGGGTTCAGTGGCCAGATTTAGGAAGATGCCAGTTTCTTTCCTCCGCACCCTTTTTATGCCCTTTAACTTGGCAGTGTTTTTTTTTTTTTCAGATTCCGGAAGAATTTCCAGGATTCTAAATTGCTTTTGTTGTTGTTGTTTATTTTAATTTTAATTTTAATTTTAATTTATCAAGGCAGGGTCTTCTCATATAATCCAGACTGGCCTTGAACTCGGGATCTTTCTCTCTCTCCGTCTTCCAGGTGCCGCCCCACCCTCTAAGCCCCGGGGTTTTGAGAAACACAACACAATAATATGAGCCAGAACTGGGGTGACTTTAAACTGTAGCATTGAAAATATTAATACAATGTCCCCAAAGTTTAATGACATTTAATAAACCTGAAAATTTGGAAGGCCTTTGAGACTCACTGCCGTAGCCAGTTCGATCAGGTTTTGAGATGGAATGTCCGTCCCTATACAGGGCATCACGTGCTTTTGCGGACTAGCATCTCCTTATTAGAAAGATAATCCGTACCCATAGCGACAACCCGCCCTCCTTACACCCACTTGTGCTGGTTTTGCCCTCTGGAGCCACAGGTATAAAGCTAATCCTTCCACATGATGGCTTTGCGGGTATGAAAAGGGGGCTATGACCTTTCATAGGACCCTTCAAGGTTTTATCCATCTGGAATTTGACTTTGATCCACAGAGACCATCCATAAGAATAAAAGCAACTGAAAAGATCTTACAGTCATGATAAGAAATTAGTACTAAAGAAAAGGTATTTATTTGAAAACGATACAAGTCGGTCTGTATAACAGAAAATGGAGTTTGCTGTAAGTGGTGATTAATATTTACTATTGGTTTATCTTCTGGTAATGCTGCTGTTAATCCTAAACAGCTGTATAACCAAATCACCACACAGACACTGGGTTTATTTAGTTAACCTAGAACACAATAGCTACTCTATCCTAAACCTCCAAGTCCTCATAGTTTCCTAGCATTTAGATTTCCTACATTATACTTGCTTTTTGTGATATCTTAGGTCCAATCCATCTCTCCATGTAGTTCCAAGATCTCTCCTCCAGCTCTTTCTTCTAGCGCTCCTCCAAGCTCCCTCTGGCCCCTTCTCCTCCCACTCATTTCCTGCCCTCTAGGTCCTCCCACTCTTTCCTGTCCTTTGGCTCCTCCAAGCTTAACATTGTGTCTAGTTGCTTTATTTGGAAGTTTACACCAAGTTGAGACAGGATGCTTACAATGAGTATCACAATGCAATATCCGGATTGAAACCAGAGATTGGGGGGGGGGGGTAGAAATCAGCATTTGAATGAACAAGGGTAAGGTGTATACATTTTAAAAGAACATTATGCCAACAGGAGTTGGCTTCAAACTAACTCCATCAATCTGCTCTAATTTCTATGCTCCCTCTCATTCTCTGGCTCACTCAGTCTTCACCTGAGTTGTCTCTCTGTAACCTGTCTCTCTATTACAGTCCTGGTAAAAACTGCCTCCTTTCTCTCATTTCTCCTTAAGTAGCTTCCCTTTCTTCTCTTTTCTCGTGAGAGTTGGGTGTATCCTATTCTGTCAAGTCTTTCTCTGATTCATCACTTTTTCTGCCACTCAATTAGACATCACTTTCAAACGTGGATGTTTCCTTGCAAACTAAATTTACCTTCATTGTTTGGAATTAAAGGCCTTACCACCAGGTCTGGACCTAAGCTTTTCTTTTCCAGATACTTGCTCTATACCAGGCTGGCCTTGAGCTCAGAGCTGCCTCTGTTTCCTGGATTAAAGGCATGTCTGTATTGCAGCTGGATCACACAGACCTAGAAGGTTTTGGGGATGTGATGTCTTTCCAGAACAGCCACGTTCTAAATTGAAATTCATCTACATTCCCTCATCTTCACTCTAAAACTTTCTTGCCCCCTTGCCTGCCTTTAAACCTCTGCCCTCATTCTTAGATGAATCACTTGCCATAGCAAGCTTTTGACGACTTCTGTTTTCATTTGGGGGAAAGAAAATATTTATTTCCAGGTTTTGCTGAAGATCCTACAGAAATGTGATTTGCACTGTCCATCACTGAGGGTTCTAGTTGTCTATCAGATATGGTCCCACTGAAGTCCCTTGTTACTGCTTGCAGCTTTCTATGTCTGTACTGGTGTGTGCCAGGTCAGTGGCACTCCTGAACTTGGCTGTGTTGGTCTTTGAGTTGTTTGGCTAATTATGGTACCTAGGTTTTGTTGCTAGCTTCCATTGTGTAGTGCCTTTGCTTGGCTCCTATCAATCATTTTTATCCCCTTTTGCTCTTTGTTGAGCTTCTGTTCTGTGACGTGTTGTCTAAAAGTATTGCCATGGAGCAAAACACAGATGTGCGCTCCACAAGCCCTTCACTTGAGCCACCTTTACAGATCAGTGTGGTTTCCTCTCCACCATATTCATTTGGACAAACCAGAAGAAGTCATTCTTCCATCTGGAATTTGACTTGGATCTACAGGGAACATTCTCTTTGGTGTTCTACCTGTTTGGAATCACAGATTTCTTCACTGAGAAGCAACTAAGCTTTCAGTCAGGGTTTATGAGGCAAAGCATGCATGCATCACTTTTTTTATAAAGGGGCTTTTAGATTTATTTTATGTGTGAGTGTTATGTCTGTATGTATGTATGCATGCATGTATGGACCGCATCTGTGCCTGGTCTCCATAGAAGTCATAAGAAGGCCTCAGATCCCCTGGGACTGGAGCCCCAGATAGTTGGGAGTCACCAAGTGGTTGCTGGGAATGGTACCCAGGTCTCTGCAAGAGCAACAAGTGATGTTAATAGCCGAGGCATATCTCCAGCCCAAACTTTACTTTCGCCCACCTTTGCCAGTTCTTTTAAGATCACCTAAGTCTAATTTTCCTTCTTCTTATATGCACATTCAGTACAATCTTAATCCTTGTGACTACCTTGCTAAATGTATAATTTTATTAAAGATGATTTGGGCCTTCAATGACCACCCTAGGGAATTCTTGCACTTCAACAAAATTGTTTGAGAGGCACCATAGAAAATAGTGGAATATAATCTCTCACACTCAGTGGGGAACATTTTTTGACTGATATATGTATATGTATATGTATATGAATATGTATATGTATGTATGTATCATGTTAGAATCCAGCAGCTGCTCAGGCCACAATGCTTTGCAGTAGCTCTTTCTCTTTCACAGGGGTAAGGGCCTGTGCTTACTTACCAGGCCAACACCTTGAGGAATTAAATGAGGCCGGTTGGAGGGGCCACAGCACAACTGAGGCTGTGACAATTTTATTGAGAGCAAGCAGTCCTTTGTCCCGCCCCGCGGGACTCAGTTATTCGTGGGGACGAAGGGGGTCAATCCTGAAAAAGATGGGGGAGAGAGAGAAAGGACACAAGCAGACGGTTGCCGGTCAAGTGTCTCCTTTAATGAACTTTGGTGTTTCTTTTAAAACGTGGTTTTGGTAGGGCGGGGGAGAGGGGCGAGAAAGGGGAGTAGTGGTGGAAAAATACCAAGGCCCTTGGTGGGAAGTTCCCAAGGCTAAGAAGGTGGGTTAAAGAGTTACAAGGCCCGAAGATAACATCGGTGGTCACATTGGTGGTCACGGATGTGTCCCAAAGCAAACAGTTTTGGGAACAATGGGTTGTAAGAAGCTATGGCCTGCTGGCGCCCAGTGCTTTTCTGGCAGGTCAGGCCCTTAGGAAGGGTCCCAGGGCTATGTTCCCAACAGTCCTTTTACACCTTTATCACAAAGAGGATAAAATGTCAGTTTCCAGGATCAATACAGTTGTAGTTGCCAGGATACGGTGAAGTTTGCAAGTTATACAGGGTACACAAGATTAATGCCTAAGACCAATTGTCCTGTCAGGTTTCCTTGACTCCTAAGGGAACATAGAAAAAACACAAAGCAGCCTGAACATTTCACTGCCCGAGAGAATACATCAGTCTCTCAGGAACTCAGGGCACATTGAGCCCCAGGAGCCATGGGCTCTAACCTAAAAAACCAATAATGAATGCCTCTCAAGGCATGTAGATCAGGCCAACTCCATGGTTCCCTGCACATAGGTACTGACAAGCATCCTATGAGGACACTGCCTGTGAGTCCCCAGCTAACAGACTTCCAGGTGCCAGGATTTCTCACCTGGAAGGTGCATTTACGTCAGAGAAGGATATTGGTCTCCACCACCTTCCCTGCCTCCCTGGGAATCAGAGAGCTTGGCTGCAGGTTTGGGTTGTGACACTTTCCCCAGCCTCAGCTAGATACTAGAAGGGAGCCCCACTTCGGCCACACTGGCCCTGAATTCTTCTCTTCAGAGTCCCCATCACACTGTCTGTCTCTGGTGCTCAGAGCTCCCCACCCCCACCCCCAGTGTGCTGTTGGATATCTGTCTGACTGTGGTATTAAATAAACCTTGTGGCCTCAACGAACAATCTCTGTTTCAGTGTCCTCTAAAATATTTTTAGATAAACAGCTAGTTATCGACTTTACCAAGTTAACACCAAAATAAGAGCTATTCTATCCCTCTTGGTCTCCACTTGACTTGACATCTTGTCTCTCTTTCCCCCTTTATCTTTTGATTGATGTTCTTCCCCTCTTTCCTTTTCTTTTCTCCTCCTTCCCCAGACTTACTGTCTTTCCCCCAAACAACCCTCTTAAAACGCCAAATGCCATGCTTATCTAAGGAGCTGTGGCTTTCCTAAGTCAGGCATGCAGGCAAGTATAAAATTTAGGCCTCGAATCCAAGAGCAATTAAGAGCTGCAATTATAGAGCTCTCCAAGCTCCAACAGGGAAACAAATATGCACAGAAAATCTTGAAATTTTGGGGGCGCATGTGACCCAGGAGTACCTCACTGTGATGGTTTGTGTTCATTGTCAGCTGGCTAGGATCTAAGCTCATGCAGGAGACTGGCCACTAATCTCCCAGTGGCATGCTTGTGGAGAGTTATCTTGATTAAATTAATTGATTGTGAAAAGATAGATCTTTGTGGTGGGCAAGACCATTCTCTGCATGTAGGTTCTGAAATGTGTAAGGGGACAAGTGTGCTGAGCTCTAGAATGCATGCATCTCTGCTTGTTTACTGATTGTGAATGTGGTGTGGCCAGCTCCTTCAAGCACCTGCTGCCTTGACTTCCATGTCATGATGGTCTGTACCCTTGAACTGTAAGCCAGAATAATCCTGTTCTCACTTACAGTGATTTTTGTCAAAATAATTTTATCATAGCAACAGAAAAAGAAACTGAGACACTGACCTTTATCAACGTGTATGTATGTTGCTTAGAACTTCAGATGCTAATCCTGGCTGGCAGAAGCTTATTGGACCGGTGGAGAGAGGAACCTACAGGATTTTTGTTTTCCCAGTCAAGCTGAACTTAGATCAAATAAAATGCACAAAAACTTTTGAAGGAATCCAAGGTGGCAATGCCCAGCGCGAACGGTAACTGAGTAGCAGAAGATTGGAGACTGCAGACCAAGCAAGTGACCTGGCTACTGACTCCAGTGTTTCCATGATGAGGCATCCTGGGAGCTAGGGGCACACAGTTTCAGGCTCCACTGGACAGCTCCCAGATCCAAGAGACACACAGGGTCCTAGGCTCCTGGCACCCAGTGCCTTCTGCCTCCCTGAACATGACCCCTGAGTTCCAGAAACACACGGCTTGGCTCCAGCATGGCTCCAGCATCCGGACACCTCAATTCTGAACATCTATGCCCCAAATACAAGGGGACTTACATTAGTAAAAGAAACATTAAATACACATTGATCCCCACACATTAATAGTGGGAGACCTCAACACTCCACTCTCACCAATGGGCAGATCACTGAGACTGAAACTAAATAGAGAAATAATGAAAATAACAGATGTCAGGTATCAAGTGGACCTAAAATTTATCCTGCCTACAAGATTTGGAGGATAAAGATAGAGCAGAGATTGAAGGAATGTCCAACCAATGCCTGGCCCAACCTGAGACCCACCCCAGGAGAAAGCCAGCCCCTGACACTCTGCTATGCAGGCAGACAGGAGCTTAACATAGTTTTCCTCTGAGGGGCTCCACCCAGCAGCAGATCGAAATAGATGTTGAGACTCACAGCCAAACATTGGGTGAAGTTTTCTTGGGGAAAAGTGGGGGATGGATAGAAGGACCTGGAGTTGACAAGAGCTCCACAAAAAGATCAACAGAGCCAAGTTACCAAGGCCCATAAACGCTTGAGCAGACTGAAGCATCTAACCAAGGACCATGCAAAGAATGGACCTAGGCCTCTTACACAGATATAGCCAATGGGCAGTTCCAGCCTCATGTGGGTGTCCTAGTAAGGGGAGCAGGGGCTGTCTCTGACATGGACTCTGTTGCCAGTTTTCTGATCACTTCTCCCTGCCTTGCCAGGCCGTAGGGGGAAAGGGTACACTTAGTCCTGATGCAGCTTGATGTGCTGGAGTGGGTTGGTAGGGGGGCTCCTTTTTCTGAGGAGTAGGGGAGCAGGGAGGGAGGAGAGGGAGAGAGGGTGAATCTTGGAGGAGAAGAGGGAGGGGTTTACAATTGGAATGTAAAGAAAAAAATAATTTTTAAAAATATGCAGAAATCAAAAGTAATTTAAAGTTCAAAGCAAAGACATGCTGTACATATTTTCACTAAGACTTATTTGAATTTGACCCTGAAGATATGGCTTAGTGGTTGAGAGTACTTGTTGCTCTAGAAGAGCATCCTGGTTCCATTCCCAGCTCCTACATGGTGGCTCACAACCATCCATAACTCCAGTTGCAAGGGATCTGATGCTCTCTTCTGACCTTTGTTGGCATCAGGCATACACATTGTAGAAATGCATACATGAAATCAAGACCACATGCATCAAAATAAATAAATTGGGACTGGAGAGATGCCTCAGCAGTTGAGAGCACTCACTGGCTGTTCTTCAGAGGACCAGGGTTCGATTTCCAACACTCACATGGCAGTCTACAATGTCTATAACTCCAGTTCAAGATCTGACACCCTCTTCTAGCCTCTTCAGGTACCAGCTATTTACTTGGTACACAGATGTACACTCAGGCAAAACACATATACGTAAATTAGTAAATAAAACAAAAAATCTAAAAAAAATAAAGAATTACTCGGGCCATTATTCATCAGCATAAACAAAGAATCAACCCAACAATGTAGATATAGCTAAAATAACTTTATTATTGGGATGGATATATTATAAAATACATTCTGACGGCTCATCTATTTCTATATTAAACATTTCCACATTTGGCTTTTTCCTTATATTAGATAGAGCACAAAGGTGATAACCTTTCAAATAACCACAAAATTTCACTATATCTCAGGTTGAACACTGTACTCTTCACTGAAAAGTATCCTTAATGTCTCTCTAATCTCACACCTATAAATTTTACACAGTAATGTTTTACAAATGGAATTATAGCATTGCACACACACCAGGGACTATTTTGTGAGGTTTCAGAGCATTCTTTCCATAACTGAGTTTCTTCTGTACTCCGTGCACATTTGCTTTCTGTATACATGCGCACGCACACAAACACACACACACACACACACAAACGCATGCATGCACACATCCACTAAATTTTATTATTTTATGCATGTAGGTGTTTTGCCTGCATGTGCATTTGTGCATAACATATGTGCTTGGTGCTCATGGATGCCAAAGAGAGCATCAGATTCCCAGGAACAGGAATTACAGACAGTTCTGAGCCACTGTGTGGTGCTGGAAATCAAACCCAGATCCCCTGGAAGAACAGCCAGTACTCTTAACTCTGGACCAGCCTCTTTCCCTCCGTATTTGATGCATATACCAGACAAAAAATCTTGGCATTCTGTTTGATTCTCTATAAGCTAATAATTACATTGATATAGAAAAACTTGGAGCATATGGGAAACCAGACCAATCTGAGACTTTCTCCAAGGCCCTGATAAAAGGACAAAGGGAACTTTATTTCTGTGTCCTTATCCAGGAATGGACTTGGCAAAGCCAGTCTAGGGCTGGAGCCAGTGCCTCACAGGAGTCAAGGTGTGAGTTTCTGAGGACCCAAATCTTCCCCCTGGGCTGTGGTTATCAGTCCTTAGACAGTTGTCTCTGGGGTATCCTGTGTTCTCTTTACCAGCACTGTCTGGTTTAGCTCTCTGCTAGTGTTGGCCATACCCTAAGATGCTGTACTTCTTAATAAACTTGATTGGTATAAGTCGTCAGCTTATGCAAGACTCCTTGGTTCCAGATACTGCTTTTGTCTCATTTATTTCTTATTCCCAGTTCTTCCACTGGACACCTCAATGTTTGGGACCCTTATCCATGCGGGTTTGGGTCAGGAACAGAATACATGAAAGTTCAGATAGAGCCTATCAAACTGTTATCCAAGCTTCCTCAATATCTTTTGAAACTAAAATCAACGTAAGTCCCAGACTTACTGTTGGGTGCTTTATATACAATGATGTGATGTGACTTTTTGCCTTGGGGTTATGTAAAGAGATGCCTCTTCACCACAGACCGAGAGGACATCAAGAGACAAAGACAGGATTCAGTTCACATCTGGCTTGCTGAACCAAAAAGTTTGGTGGGCTTACACAGAAGAGCCTGGGTGACTCAAAGGCAGCTCTTACCACCAGGAAGTCTTTCAGGTAGCTGACAGGAAGCTACATTGCTATAGAATCCCTGCAGCATAGACAAAGCATGAAAAATTGTACCATCAAAAAGACACCTGGGTGAGGATAAGCAGCTGCACTATATTCTAGGCAAGTGTTTGTCTCCTATAGACTTGAAGAATGGAGGAACCCTGTGAGTAGCCTTTGAAAGCTTCCAATAGAAGGGCAATCTCATGTCTTTGCTTTATAGAGAACCCTTATTCAGATTTCTCAGTAGCTCCCATTGAATATCCTTATATCATTTGCTGATGAATTATACCTCAAAGTTGAAACTGGAGATTGAAGAGCTATTTAAATGCCATCACTACATGAGCTTTTGTTAAAATATATTTCTTGCGAATGAGGCAAAATCAGCTCAAATTGTAGAATTTTTAAAGCTTCTTTTTCCTTCTACCTATTATATAAGTACTAAACTAAAACCTACTATTTTAGCTCAGTTATCAGATTATCCCAACTAGTAACTCCCTAACATCAGTCTTACCATCTGTGGGATGTCTATTACCAAACCTTCAGGGTAAAAGCCAGTGGATTATTCCAATTCTATCAAATGTGATCTTTGGGACCTTTAGCCAAGGTCAGTTACATTTATACATGGCCAATAACAAACACACGAGTTTGCCTCTTGCCTATTTACATTCTCCTAAGAAAAGAACCACTTATTAAAATCTGGTATCAGAACTCAAGTAACTCTGAATTTGAATTCAATAGCATTTAATAGTTGATAGACCAAATATTTGCCACCTGTGAAGGACTGGTAGAAAAAAAAAACTGTCAGACTTTTTGCTGTTGTGACATAGCTGAGATAAACAATTAAAATTTAGAAAAGATTTACTTGGCTTATTTTTAAGAGGTTGCAGTCCAAACCAGGCTAGCTCTGCCTGTAATGAGAAAGACTGTAGTGGCAGGCGTATCTCTATGGCAAGCAGGAAGCACAGAGAGATAAAGGGACAAGGTAAGTGGTATATCTTTCCCATCCATGGTGCTAGTGATGTATTTTCTCCAATTGGGTCCAATCTCTCAATAATGTCTCATGTTCTAATACAATCAAGGGATTAGCCCATTAAATATGTCAGAGTACTCAGGATTCTGTCATGTCTTCAGTCCAAGATGGAGACTACAACTACAATATACAAACTATTGGGGGGGGACACCTCATATCCAAAGCACAATATTTTACCTCTGTCCTCTGCCTCATAGTACAAAATTCATATATGCCATCCCTAAGAGTCCCCGTTACCTTAACATTTCCAACATTGTTCAAAAGTTCAAGTCCAAGGTATCTTAGAAGTGAACCCCTAAAAAATCAGAAAGAAAATTAGATGCTTCCATTATATGATGGCACAGAATAACCATTACTAATCCAAATGCAGGCATGGAAAGGAGAGGTAGGAAGAATCAAGATTCAACCCCAGCAGGTAGAAGCAGGTCTGTTCTCTGTAGCATGTAATAGAGTGACAGTCTTAAATGCTTCTTATAGCGACTCTTGCTCATCTTATAATCATTATAAGAACACAACAGGAAGGTTAAATCTTGTAATATAGTCGACTACAGACAAGACTAGAGAATCCTCTAGTGGTGAAAATGTCTGTGTCTAGTCTTCCCTAAATTGGCAAAGCTCTTCCAAGCAAGAGAATAAAACAAAAGGTGCAGCTAATATAATGAATGTTCAAATGGATAACAGCTAGACCATAGATAGAATAGATCATCAGATAGATGGATAGATAGATAGATAGATAGATAGATAGATAGATAGATAGATAGATAGAATTGGATCAGCAATTTCTGCAGCATCCTGCTTTTAATGGTCAGGATTTGGCCACAACTGATAGTTTTCCTATGGTTTTTCCTTCCTTAATTAACCAGAGATTCCTACAAGTTATATTCGAGTTTCTATCTATCTATCTATCTATCTATCTATCTATCTATCTATCTATCT
>NW_026596064.1:22577779-22584203 GCF_907164565.1 Psammomys obesus
TCTATCTATCTATCTATCTATCTATCTATCTATCTATCTATCTATCTATCTAATCTTTATATTTTAAAAAAAACAAGGAATATTAAAAATGTTCATCCATACAGGGATACTCAAAATGGTCTTCCTCATAA
Organism: Psammomys obesus; assembly: GCF_907164565.1. Lineage (NCBI taxonomy): Eukaryota > Metazoa > Chordata > Mammalia > Rodentia > Muridae > Psammomys > Psammomys obesus. The sequence goes on from NW_026596064.1 coordinate 22,577,911, forward strand.
AACAATAAAAGTAAAATCATACACAGCCAGAGTGGTACACCATATATTTGGCTTCTTCCATTCAGTGCAATAATTATGAGTTATATAAAGACTATTGTAAGCAATAGTTTATTGATATTTCTTACTGAGCAGTGTTCTGCATAGATATACAACAATGTGTTTTTCCATTTGTCTGTTGATGAATGTTCATCTGGTGGAACAGCCTTTGGCTATGACAAACAAAGCTGCTACAGGCATGCATGTATGAATCTTTGTAAGGCCATATAATCTCCTCCCTCTTTGGTAAACATCCAGAACTGGAATGAGTGGATCACACAGGAGGCTCCAGATACCTTATCTGTTTCTTGTAGGCTTAGATTTTTCAAACACCTACTTTATTTAAGGTTCTTGAACACCTCTACTTCCCTTCCCATGCCCTGACCTTAGGTAGAGAAGGGGGCTGTAGACCTCTTTCAGCTTCTACCCGATGATAAGGGTCTATAAGTCCTTTGGGGATTACCAAACTCAGTTGTCAGGATATCAGCAGTCTAGTCAAACAGCAAAGCAGCAGCAGCAGCAAAAGCGTCAGCAGCAGCGGAACAATTCAGAGGAAGTGGCAGACTCCGCCCAAATGGCACAATTCTGCTGAACTGGCAAAACTCTGTCAAAGCAGCTCAAGAAGTGCTCTGGAGGGTTTCTCTCTGAAAAGACCAGTGAAAGATGCGAACTCTTGCAAAGAGTAGCAATGTAAAAGCATCGTCTCACTGTCTGTGGTCTTCTATTTATCCCTTCTCAGAGGCTACATGAGGTGGTTTTCCCCGCTCGCAAAAACCGTGCCCCTCGCACAAGGTAGTTTTCAGCTGACAAACATCACTCACCTTTTCACGGGGGCTGTTTTCCATGGAGGATGTTTTCTGAGGGGGCAATCGCATTCCCACATGCCACACTTGGATCCAAAACAAACAAACAAACAAACAAACAAACAAAAAACATATTCATATGACACAACTGAGTTTCTGAAGAAAGCAGAAACTCCCACTTCGGTTTCTTATTGTTGAGTTTTTCAGATATATTTATATATATCAAAATACAAATCCCTAATTAATATATACTTTGGAAAGATTTTTTTTTACTTGGTCTGTGGGCTTTTTGATTTCTTGACAGAAAGTGTGGAAAAAATTAAATCTTGATGAATATGATTTATTTTATATTTATGAATTATGTTTGCCCAATCCACATATTTTCTTTAGTGTTTTCTGGCTTATAGTTTTAGATTTTATATTTAGTTTTACAATAATTGTGTCTGTGTGGGAGTATGTGTGTGTCTGAGTTGTGTGTGTGTGCATGTGCACACATATGGAGGTCAGAGATTAATGTCAAGCAAATTATTTCACTGTTTCTAAGGTTATTTTTTTGGTGTAGTATCTCTCACTGTACCTGGAGCTCCCACTCAGCTAGACTGGTGAGACAATGAGCTCCAGGAATCCACCTGTCTTTGCCTCTCAGCACCAGAATTATTTTCTAGTTCCTTTTGCCTTTACTTGATGAAACACCCTGATCAAACTAACACAGAGGAGGAAAAGGTTTATTTGGTCTACAGTTCCAGATTACAGTCCAGCACTGGGGGAAGTCAGGGCAGGTACTCAAGGCATGAACTGACTGATATACTTGCTATTCCACATAGCCCAATCTCAGACCTTGGAACTCACTTTCCAAGGTCTGAAGCACAAGAAGCACAAGCAGGGACATTGAGAATGCTGGTTGCTAGGTGGCTTGCAGGCTGGCATCTATCTTCTTAATACAGTTCAGGGATGAACTGCCTGCCCGCCTGGAATGGTGCCACTCAGGGTGGGCTAGGCTCTTCTACGTCAATTAATAATCGAGGTGATACCCCCACAGACTGCCAACAGGCTAATCTGATCTAGGTAATTCCTCGGTTGATTCTAGGTTGTCACAAGTTGATACTTCGAATGAACCATCCCAGATTACAAGTGCATATCACCATGCCTGGTTGGGGGATGTAACTAGGGTCTTCATTTTCAGGCAGCAGGTTCTTTACAAGCTGAGCCATATCTCCAGCCCCATGATCGTTTTTTCAACTAGCTTCTTGAATGCGGTAGGAATATGTTTAGATCCATTATTTTTCATATGGAGATACAACTATTCCAGCAAGATTCATTAAAAAAATTTCTCCACTGTATTATCTTTGTATTTTCCACACTTGTATGAGTTTATTTTCAATTTTGTATTACTCTACTGACATATTTGAATGATTCTCTAGCACTATCATGATGTTACGATTATTATAATCTTTATAGTAAGTTTTAAAATGAGGCATCTTTAGAAATCAAATTTCGTTCTTATTTTTTGGCTATTGTAGGTCTTTCTTCATTTTCACAAGAATTTTAGTATAAATTTGTTAATTATTTTTCTAAAGTTTGTTTTGTTTTGTTTTCCGAGACAGAGTTTCTCTGTGTAGCCTTGGCTGTTCTGGACTCGATTTATAGACCAGCTGGCCTTGAACTCATACAGATATGCCTGTCTCTGTCTCCGTGAATTCTGGGATTACAGGTATGTGCCACCGCGCCCAGCAAAAATGTATTTTTAATAGGTATAAAGTACATAATATAAAACAAGACAAATTTCAATGCCTGCGTATATGACAGTAAAACAAAGGAGGAAATAAATGGAACAACACATGTTATTGTCCTGTCTAGTTTTGTTTCTAAAGAGAAATTGTTATTATCTTTATTTTGGTTCTTGTGGACATCTAGTTTTCAGATTTTTCTTCTTCATCACTGGTTTTGATCATTTTGATTATTGTGTACTTTCTAGTTTCTTTATTGTGTGTGTGCTCATGTTTCATTGGGCTTCTGAAGCTGAAGTCTGTGGGTAAATACGTTGTTAGGAGGACTGAAGCAGCGATGGAAGCTGATAGCAGTTTTCTTAAAATTAATTCAGTTTTAAAGAATGAAGTAAGAAGCAAGTCCATAGGCTGTTATGAGGTTGGAGAAGGAGATAAATAAGAAATTATACCGCTGTCGCCTAGGAGAGGGAGAGAATTATTGCAACAAGGACCCGAACAAGATAATCAACTGTAGTGGCCTAAAATTAGTGGGCATGAATCAGTCAGCATGGATATTTGCCTTAAATGTGCAGCTACAATAATGCAAGCAGGTAGGAGACCCAGTGCCAGGTAACTTGCCAAGTGACTACAGCAAGTCAGAACAGAAGGTGTTAGGATATATGCAAAGAATGCCACACACAACAGATCTGGATATGAAGAGATTTGGGGGTGGGGGTGGGGGAGAAGGAAAGCAGGGAGTAGTTAGGGCCTGAGTGAGCCATGAGGGTAGAGAGAGAAATAGAATGAGAGACAGCGGAAGGGCGTAGGATAGGAGAAAGAGGAACATGGGGAGGGGGGTGTCAAGAAAGAAAGTCAGAGAGGAAGGAAGGGGAAAGAAACCGAGGCAAAGAGCTGTGGGAGTGGCAGACGGGTTATATCTGGAGCACCTAGCTCAGGTGATGACATAGGACGCAGACGATAACAGGACCCGAAAGGCACCTGAGGACAGGCCAGTTGAATTGCCTGCACAATAAACAGAAAAAAGTGACTATGATCATTGTACGTAGACCAACATTCACATCATGTCAGAGTGGAAACTCTCAGAAGGCATTTCCTTGCACCTAGATGCACCGAAAGCTTGTTGATCCATGGGTTGCTTTTTCTTAACAACAGAAGCTCAGGGGCTATAAAGGATGTTAGCAATAGTAGGAAGTTCGTTGTAAAGTCTTTAACACGCTCTGTGAAGTTATGCACATCTTGGCTCGGTCCAGCAAGCACAACCACAGTTTCCTCAACTTCTACTCTTTCATTGCAATTGGTCAGACATCCTTGCGCAGGTAAAAATGCTCTTTCTTCTTCGATGGTCTGTTCCTCCTTGCATTTCAGCTTTTCTGCGAAATCGAAATTTTTCCCGTAAGCGCACTATCTAGTTTGTACCGTTCCTTCTTAGAATCAGCCACTGTTTTCACCGCAAACGTGTCTGTCGTCAATAGCTTTCTGCTACGGTGCTGTAAACTTCCTGAGGGTGGGGTCTGTTTTTAGCCTGCGGTGAACCAAGTGTATTTGGCGCACCAGCAGGTGATAAGAAATATTTTTAAGTAGATGAACAAAAGCGAAGGTAAGTAAGTGCGGTGTGAGAAGGCTGGCGTGCAGAGCAACGTTTCTTTTGGCGACTCCTCGAGGCTTCCGACGCTCGCTCCCTTCAGCCCTTTGGCTGAGAACCGCACAGCGCTTTCCGTAAAAACAAAAACAAAAACAAAAAAACCAAACAACAACAAAAACAAGTGAGAAAGCAGCCCTAAACCCACAAATGAACCGGCTCTGGGACGCCCCGAGGCACTCGCCGGATGTACGCAAGGCGTGGGGGCGGGGCTCTGGTAACCCTGGCAACAGCCCGGAAGCCGCCCTCCGGGTTCCTCCGTGGCGGGCTGTGCGGTTCTGGAGGCTGAAGTTTTAGTCGGGGTGGAGGCGGCCGTCGGCCAGCGGCAAGGCAGGTTGGGTGAAGAGGGGCAGGCCTGACCTCCGTGCACAGGGTGAGGAGAAGCGGCCGGCGCCTCCGGGGATCCCGGTGGCCGGGCGGACGTCCTCACCACACGGCCGGGCGGCTGCTCCCCTCCCGGAGCCCGAGCGCGGTTCCGGGTAGCGCCTGGCGCGCAGCTTGCTGGCGGTAGACATGCCTAGACTGTTGGCTGTTCCAAGTGTTTGTCGTCCAGCAACGGAGCGGCAAAGTGCTCAGGGTGTCGGGACGGGGCGCGTCCTTTAAGTTGAGCGGTTAGGACAGGGTTTCTAAGAGAGGGAGCAGCTTCAGAGTTTTGGGCCGGCTTGGGGTTGAGTATGAAGTTGTTCCAAACGGTGCTTGGCACTGCATGGGAAGGTTGGAGCTAGGTCTTAGGATGTGCGGGAGGGAAAACTGGAAAGAAAAGTCAGTCGGGCCACACGAAGAGAAGCTCTTGAAGTTGGGTTATTATCTACAGTGGCCTCCATTAAAATCTTAGGAGGAAGTAAGATCTATGTTGAGACCTGTATCCCTGGATCTGGGTAAGGTTGATGGCAGGGACAGTGCTCTTGTTGTTGTCCTCCCGTTTGTTTTCATACTAGTTAAGGTAAATCTGGTCGAATCCCTCCATTCCTTCATAAAAGCCTGCCTTTAATATGAAACTGTTTCACTGTGTTTGCATGCCCAGTGTATGTGTAGCTTTGCTCAGAGCCACATGATCACCGAGGGGAGCTCTGAACCTCTTAGGGGTCTAGAAAGCAAGCTCGGTTGGCACATTACCAGACTCATTTGCAGTTTGACTGCCATTGCCTATTTAGTTGTGGTCTGGAGAAGGGTTCCCTGGTTTTTGGTGAAGGGGCATGTCTATGAGGAAAACGAGGACTGGGATGGAGCTAGAGGAGGGTCTTGGTTAAGTTTTATGTGAGAAGAGGCCAACGTAGTCTGTGAAGAAAAAGAGAAAAGAGTAGATGAAACATCAGAAAAAAGAATGTTGTGGAGGCCAAGGGAAGAGGTCTATGAGTGAGTATGCATAGCAACAAAGAGCCTGAGAAATAAGAAATGACTTGTAACCTTAACAAGAAGCAAGTAATAGTTCTCATTTTTTCACTCAGGCCCCAATTCTTCAGGGTATGGTGATTATTTACTGTCCTTAAGATACTCTAGTTTCTGTTAGAATTCAAAAACACTGCTTCTTTTGTTAAGTTTCTGACACTGTTTTTTTGGAGGGAGTCAGGCACATGGACCTTTTGACCCCTGTTTTTAACCACTCACAAGCGTTTTGTATACTTCAGATTCATGACTGTTTTCAGGGTTGAGGTTGGTTGAGTTTTAGCTTATGAAAAATTGTAATATTTTAAATATAATTTGAAATAAAAATACCCTCCCTTTTAAAAGAGTTGCCTGTTTTGAACCAGTGTTAATCTATTGTTTGTAGCTTCCTAGCGTGTACTTTATAGTTAGTCACATATTGAGTGTCAGTACTTTACTCTCTTCATTATTATTTGTGTCACTTTGAGCAATGTGATTACATTCTCTAAGCCTCATTTAACTCATCTGAGAAAGGAATTAACGATTGTCACTGATGTCATCAACACTTAAACAGGACTCAGTTTGTGTCAGGCAGGTGTTCCAACCAGCTTACATATTTAGTCAGTTTCATTTTAGAGTTTCATTTTAGAGCTTTAGACAAAGCTCAAGAGTGAATCCATACAGTTTGATTCCAGGTTGTACTCTTAGCCATTATACCATGCT
>NW_026596064.1:22584303-22613436 GCF_907164565.1 Psammomys obesus
TGTCAGAGGTTGATATCTGGTGTCTTTGTGGCTTTTTTTTTTTTTTTCTATCTTACATGTTACAGTCTCTCCCTTGAATCTAGAACTTGCTGATTTGGCTAATGCAGCTAGCCAGTTTGGGGATTGCCTATCTGTCCTCCTGAGCCCGAGATTACATGGTTGTCACGCCTTCCTGGTGTTTGCCTGGGTACTGTGGATCAGAGCTCAGGTCCTGTGGCTTTAAGGCAAGAAATTCACCTACTGAGCTAACTTCTCAGCCCCGTGTTTAACTTTTTTCTGTTATTAAATTTTCTTAATATAATTTTTAGGGATATGTAATTTGTCCAGAGAGTTACTGCAACTTTGTGTTTCTGTGTAGTATATTGTAGATCTAAGTGAGTGTTTACAATATATTAGGCTTCCTTTCTTTGAACATATTGTATTTTCCATACTTAAAAAATCAGCAGCTTTGAGATATAACTCATGTACCATAAAAATCCATCTATTAAATACATTAAGTACATTCACAGTTGTACAAACATCATTAGCTAATTCCAGAACATTTTCAACTCTCCTCCCCAGGAGAAAAACAAACCGTACTCCTCTCTCCCCAGGCAACCACTAGCTTACTTTATGTTCTGTGTATATGCCTACTGTTAACTTAGGTTAAAAGGTATCATGTGATACTGGCTTTTGCACTTAGCCTTCTCATAGTTAATATATTCCAGCTTCATCCACATTGTAGCATAGGTCAATACTTCATACCTTATTGCCAAATAACATCCCATTGTATATGTATATCATATATTTATAAGTCATCAGTTAATGGGCATTTTGAGATGTTTCCACTTTTGTCTATTAGCTGTAATATTGTGGACATTCACTTACAAGGTTTCTTATGGACTAATGTTTTTATTCCTCCTGAGTGTTTGTGTAGGAAAATTGCTGGGTCACATGGTAATGGTGTTTAAATTTTTGAGTAACTTCCCATTGGTCTTCCAAAGTGCCTATGTAAGTTTACATTCCAATCAACAAATACATGAAAATTCCATTTTCTCCATATACTTGTCAATACTTGTGTGTGTGTGTATTTTTTTAATTAAAGCCACCCTAGAGTTCTGGCTGTCATTTCATTGTTTTCCTTTTTTTTTTAAATCTTATTTTATGTCTATCTTATGTGTCTGAGTGTTTTGCCTGTATGGATGTATGTGCACCATGTGCTGCCTCTTGCTTTTTGTGGTCAGAAGAGGGTGTCAGATCTGGAGTTACAGGTGGTTGTGAACCACCACGTAGGTGGTGGGAATTGAACTCAGGTTCTCAGGAAGACCAACAAGGGTTCTTAACCACAGAGCCATCTCCCAGCCCCTGTATTGACCATCTTTTTGTGTGCTAATTGACCATCTGCAATATCTTATTTGGAGATATTTATTCAAGATCTATATCCATTTTTAAATTTGGTTGTTTGAATAGTCCAGTTATGAGATTTCTTTATATATTCTAGATACAAGGTAAATGATTTGCAGATATCTTTTGCCGCTGCGTTAGTTATCTTTTCAGTTTTTGATTATACCTTTGAGTACAATGTTTAAAAAATTTGATGAACTGCACTGTCCTCCCCACATCTTGGTTTCTTGTGCTTTTGGCTTTATACTCCAGAAACTGTTCCTTGACCTAAGGTTCACAGCAATTTGTATTCATGTTGTCTTCTGAGAGTTGTATAGTTTTAGCTCTAACATTTTAATATATGACTTAATATTAAGCTAATTTTTATGCCCTGTGTGAAGTAGGAGGCTGAGCTTCTCATAGGAATATTGAAAACAGTCCTTTTTGAATTGCATTGTTGGGCACCCTTTTTGGAACGTAAATGCAGTGGTTCATTTTATGTAAACCACTTTTCCATGTTCCGTGTCCTGTTAAATGCTGGCTGTTTCTACTACAGCTGAACTTCAAAGTTGGCTAACTCTTTGCACCTTAATTTTCTCATCTATATATATATATATATTTTATTGAGTCAAAGTAGTAACCACTTCATGGAGCTCTTATATTAAACTAGCATGTGCAAATAGCTTAGAACAGTCTAGTGGATAGTAAGTGCTCAGACAGGCTCTGCTGATGCCTCATTACCTCACTACAGCTGTTATTGTCATCACCATTGTAAAACTTAATTGTTGGTGACAGATGGTGCTGAGAAGATTGTGTTCATACACAGAAACTGAAACCATATCCCTTTCCCCACTTAGTAAAACTTCTATTCAAATTGATCAGAGACCTTAATGAAAGACATGACCCTCTTAGAGGAAACCAGGGAAACATGTCAAGATAATGGCACAGGCAAAGACATTCTGCACGAGACTGTTAACAAGTGTGGGCTAATGAGATGGCCCATGGCCCAGTGGCAACCCAACCTAACATCCCTATGGTGGAAGGAGGAAACCAACTCCTTATTCTATGGCCCTCATACATGGACTGTGCTTGTGCTCCTTATTTGTCTCCAGAGATAAGTAAATCAACGTAAGAAAAGAATTGACAAATGATAGTATACCCTATTAAGAAGCTACACATTTGGAACTCAAGGAGTAAAGAAACAGCCACCAGTATGGGGAAAAGCCTTATTTCTCTAATATATTTCAGTTGTTTGACAGGCATTATATCCAGAATATAGAACTCCACAAAACTAAACACCAAAAGAAAACATTTACTAATTAGTGGGCAAATGAAGTGAATAGACAGTTTTCAAAACAAGTACAATAAATATATGAGACTGATAAATATATGAGAAAAACGTTCAGTTCCTGGACAGAGATGGCTCAGTCGTTAAGAGCATGCACTGCTCTTCTAGAGGAAGGAGTTTGGTTCCTAGTATGCATATTGGGTGGTTCATGCCCACCCATAACTCCGGTTCTGACACCATCTTCTGACTCCCGGGGGCACCCATACATACATACAGTCTCTGTCTCTCTCTCTGTCTCACACACACAAATAGTTCTCTTTAAAAAACATGTTCAACATCTTCAGCCATGAGCGAAATGCAAATCAAAGCTACATTCTATCTCACCAGAATGAGTATTGTCACCAAGAAAACAACAGATATTGGTGTGAATATTGGGAGCTGAAGAGGAGCCCCTGTATGTTGTTGTAGGGAATGTAATTAGTACAGCCAGTGTGGAGGTTCTTCAAAACTAAAAAGAAAGAACCATGGTGCATGTACTGCTCCTGGGTATATACTCAAAGGAGTCTAAGGGTGCCATAGGCATACCTGTGCATCCAGGTTTGTGACAGTGTTCTCAATAGTCAAGTTATGAATTCAGTGTAGATGGCCATCAACAGATAACTGGATAAAGAAAATGTAATATGTATTTGCAAGGGAGTATTATTCAACCACAAAAAGAATGAAACCATATGTGCAAGAAAATAGAACTCGAAATTATGCTAAATGGGAGGAAAGCCAGACTCAGAGAGATAAGTATTACATGTTTTCTCTAGCTTTTGGGAAAAGATGTGAACTGGAAAGGGAGATACTTGATTATTTGTAAAGAGGCATGGGACCAGCTTGGGGCGGGGAGAAGAGAAGGCAATTGGGGAGTGATATAATCAAAGTACATTATGTACATGTATGAAAATATTATGAAACTCTTTATATATATATGTATATTTAACAAAACTTAAAATAGGTAAAGAAAAATGGCCTCAGCATGGGAGAACAAGTCTTATTTGTTTGTCTGGGCGTAGAGCTCAGTGTGAGGGAACTTGCCTGGCATATTTTACACCTGGCCATCAATCTAAGCTCAGTATCACAGGAAAAAACAAAATAACTTGTCATTTTCTAACCTTTTGCGACTTACCTCCTTTGGATTGTAAACTCTGAAATTAGACAACATGTTTAAAGAGTAAAATGTCATAAGAGAAAGACAATATAGAGAGTGAGGAAGATTGTTTTAGAGAAACACTGAAGTTTAGGAATCTTTATTCCAGTAGATTATTTTGTTAAAGTACTTACTGAAAGGGGAAGGGTCGCTTAAGGGTAGAAACTTGCCTAGTTTGTGCAAGGCTCTGTGTTTAATCTCCATTGGGAAGACAGATGGTGTAGGAGCTGTGACTTACGGCACTGTAGGCTAGTAGGGAATATGAAGGTTGGCCTGAAAGTTCTGTAATTATTTTGGTAGGTTGTGCGGATTATATGCATTAGTGATTGACTTTGAGTCACCAATAATGCATTAACACTTTAAGGAAAGAAAAGCATTTCCCCTTGGCAGTCATTTAACCAAGAGTGAGTAAAAATTTTAGTGCTCTACTTCATACTCCCTGTGTCTTCTGTCCTCTGTTGTGTGAGTCTGAATCTGCTTGCCTAAAGGCTGTCTTGTCAATCTGTCCCAGCGTTTGTATGTCTGTGTATGAAAGTATCTGTGTTTGTGTGTGTGTCTGTGTGTTTTGTGTGCTTGTCTCTGTCTGTCTCTAACAAAGGGTTTTGCTCTGTATTTACTGAACAGCACAGAAGGTATCACGTGGGAAAGAGTGGGGGAAAGAAAGATATCTTAACAGAAATCTTTAAAAGATTTTATAACAGATTAAGTAACTGGCTCTAAGTGATCTTCACTGACCCACACAACAAACTACTATGAACACCATTGTTTATTAGCCAACATTCAAAAGTGGTTATTCATTTTAGAAGGTTGTTTTCAATCTCTATATTAGTTGCTTTCAGCAAAAGATACACATGCATTGTTTTGGGCCAGGGGCATAAAAGGGCACATTAGTTTAGGTTGCAAAAGTTGATTACATAGGAAATTCAATACAAATAGGCTTATTGTTACATTGTTCTCTTACAGGCAGATTAAACAAACAGGATGAGTACATATAATAAAGAAATCTTTGGGTCTAGAGAGATGGCTCAGAGGTTAAGAGCACCGGTTGCTCTTCGAAAGGTCTTAAGTTCAATTTCCAGCAACCATATGGTGGCTCACAACCATCTATAATGAGATCTGGTGCCCTCTTCTAGAGTACAGGCATACATTCAGGTAGAACACTGTGTGCCTAATAAATAAGTAAATCTTAAAAAAAATTTTTTTAAGTGACTTCAGGGTGTATTAATTAACTTTGGCTAACTTTGGCTGTGAGGCCCAACAAAAGTTTGAGTCTCTTAGAATGTAAGTGATACTTTCATATTGAATTGCCACAGTAGGTAAAGATCTTCTGAAGTAGAAGTCACGTGTATTTTTGTTTTGTTTTTGCAGTGATACCTATGGATTGTAAAAACCTTGATTTTCAAGGACTGTGGACTGTGGGCCTGGCCTAACTTTTTATGATGTTTAGTCCCACATGGCGATTTTGATTGCCAGCAAATGCTGGTAATTTACAAAATCAGCTCTATTCAGTGCTGTGTGAAGATTTACTAGAGGTGGAATCAGACCTTAAGGTTCTCTAAAGTCTGTACCCCTCTGTGGTGAGCACAGATGTGCCTGGCAGGGATGTGTTAGCATGCTTAGAACTGCACTGCCTTCCTCACATTACCCAGCTCTGGCCTTTGCTCCACTAATTGTGAACTTTGTATCTGTTGACAAAGATATAACCATTTTAGTCTTCTATTTTAGGTCATAATTTCTATATTTATAAAGTTCTTTATTAAGCAAAAGGTTTTGTCATTTAAAATCTTTTTATCATGGTTATTGGTTTCATTCTATATTAATTTTGTAAAGTGAGAAAATCAAATGTTTAGATAGCCTATTCCTTTCATCATGATTAAATTCTGATATTTTGAGAGTGATTTTACTTGTCCTAGATGCCCCCTTCCCATGATGCAAAATTATTTCTTTGCCTTTATTAAAAAATGTTAATATTCCTAGATGTCATTGATCAGAGTGAATCGCTTTGGTCCCCGGGGAGGTGGAAGAAAAACTCTGAAAGTAAAGAAGAAAGCTGCAGTGAGGCAAGAATGGGATGTAAGTATCAGGGTTGTAGGCAACATGCTCTGGAGAGTGGGTGTTCTGATCAGTCGCTAACACGGTCAGGTGAGTTTCCGGGCAAGTTTTGGTCTTGGAGGGAATGGCAGGATGTTCATCCTCCCCATCCTAGAGGACACATAGTAAGGGAAATAGCTTCTATTTCCTTCCAAGAATTAGAGTTTTAGTGAGAAATCATGTCCTCAAAAAAAGGTCCTTTTGCAGCTCACTGTAGTGACCACACTTTCTTTGTTAAAACACTTTACAATTGCCTCATGGAATCCTAGTATCTGAAAACAATAGCTTCAGTTAAGTTTACTTATAATATTTGCTACCCTGTTTTATAATAATAGAGTAATTTATTTCCTGTATAACACCTAAAAATAGTCTGTTTTCTAGAAGATACTTAAGAGTAATCTGTTTTAACATTATATTGATAGTGTTGGTTCCTTAAAAAAAAAAAAAGATTTTTTTTCTTTCATTTTGAATTAGTTTTCAGCTACTAAAACTCAGTAACTGTTAATAATTCATAAGGATAATTTGAAAGCTCATGCCTTTTTTTTTCTTTTTCTTTTTAAAGAATACTGTGAATGATCTAACAGTTCACCGGGCAACTCCTGAAGATCTGGTAAGTTTAACACTGAAAGTTATGTCCTGGATTTTATATTTTACTTGGTGTCTGGTTTCTAATCTTTAGAACAGAAACCATTATCAGTTCTTAGAAGTTGGGTAATTTATTATTTATAGTTTTATATTTATATATATGCACACCTGCAGGCCAGGAGAGGGCACCAGATCTCATTATAGATGGTTGTGAGCCACAGTGTGGTTGCTGGGAATTGAACTCAGGAACTCTAGAAGAGCAGCCAGTGCTCTTAACCTTAGAGCCATCTCTCCAGCCCTGGAAGTTGTCTAATTTTATTTAATCTTGTTCACTGCTGTATAAAACCTAAAAGCATATCTTAAGGAATTTCTGATTTTAACAAGACTTAACCAGCCACTGTTAGAATTTTGCTCAACAGTTTTGGCTTACAGTTGCAGCACTTACCTAGAATTGACTTATAGATCTCTGTCTTTTCTGTCTAGATGTATCTTTAGCATTTCTTACTATCGTTGTTATATTTTCAAGACAGGTATGTGCTGTGTAGTCCTGGCTAGCCTGTCCATCCGTGGCAGTGACTAATTTACTTTCTGTCTCTGGATTTGTCTAGCCTTGACTTCTCTTAGAAATATAATGCAGTATGTGGTATGTTACTTGGAGCCTCTTTTTCTAGCGTGTTTTACAGATTCATCGACGGTATAGCGTATGTATCTACTTTATTCCTTAGTGTTGTGAAATAATGTGCCATTGAATGGAGATTCCAGATTTGATTTATCTGGTTGTCAGTTGTACATCTGGTTTATTTCTTCTTGTTGTCTGTTACGAATAATACCACTGTGGACGTTCTTATACAGGTCTCTGTGTGAACACACACAGTCAGTTGTGTATATCTAGACTAGACTGGCTAGGGCATGTATCTTCATATTGGAATCTATGAAAACTGCCAAACTGTTTTCCAAAGTGCTCATGTGATGTAAATTCCACCAGCACACGTGGGGTTTCCAGTTCATGCAACTATTGTCACCTTTAGATTCTATTTCTCCTGTTGGATATAATATAAAGTACTGGCTCATTGTGTTTCTGATTTGCATGTTCACAATTCTTGATTGCCAGTCTTTTTGGTAGTTTACATGATTAAAACTTCATTAGATGGCCCCAGTTTTGTTCATATTTACAATTCTGAGCACTTGAGTACCTATGAAGGTGGAGTGTCTGTTTTTACTCCTCAGTCGCTCCAGTGGACTCTTTCCTTCCAACTCTTCAGGAGCTCTGGCTCCTGTTTCTTCTGCCTCAGGAACTCTCCTCCATGGATAGCTGTATCAGCTATGAGCTCACTTTCATGCGAAGCTACTTCAGAGCTATAAGTTTTAACCTGTGAATTGAAGGACACTAGAGGTTTTGGTAGTCTGTACAAATGAAGTAGAGTTTATTTTTGTGATAGACCTCTAAGTTACAGTTATTTCTCTTTTAGATCATTTTTGAAAACTTAGAAGACTATTAAAGTGTTAGCTATGGATGTACATGCATGAACACACTCATGCACACACATGTGAAAGCAGAGAGAGACAAGATGTGGTGAACTAGTTTAAGTGTCTTATATAGGAACATGTAACTTCTTTGTTACTGAAGACATTTCTTTACAGTTTTTCCTTCTGTGTAGGCACGCCGTCACGAGATACACAAGTCAAAGAATAGAGCATTGGTGCACTGGGAACTTCAAGAAAAAGCTTTGAAGAGAAAATGGAAGAAACAGAAACCAGAAAATTCAAGTCTTGAAAAAAGAAAATTATCTATCATGAAGGAGGTAGTGCAAAAATTCATTGCCTTTAGAGCTCTTTTTCCATTGGTTTGGTTTCACTGGTGAGACTCTATTATTTACTGCAGCCTTATATAGTGAGCTGTGTAGGGGCTCTGCAAGAGAGTAGCAGGATGATGAGTGGAGCTAGTGCAGGGAGCAACAGAATGAGGGGTGGAGTCTAGTTCAGGGAGCAGCAGGATGAGGGGTAGAGTCTGGTTTGCTGCTTGAAAAGTTCCTTCCACAACTCATTAGCTCTGTAGCCTTAGATTATATAACTCCTTGGCCTGGAATTTTCTTTTTTCCTTTTTCTCTTTCTTCCTTTCAAAATTAGCTTACAGAGCAGCATGTTCTTCTGCGATTGTCATAACACTTGTCGGGGATGGTTGTCTCCTACCCTGTCCCCTCTTCCCCCACCCTTCATCCTGTCTTACTGAGTTGTCTATCTCTAGCATTCCCCATTCACTTCATATCACATGTATTCATCCCACCTTTCCTCTAGTTTCATGGTTCTATAAGAAACCTCTCTGGCCTCTGTACACACTTACTTCCACCTAAACCGCATACTTAACAATTAGAAGCCAGGATTCACACATGAGAGCATACATCAGTTCCCATCTGTCTAGGTCTCCGTTGCCTAACCTAATATAGTATTTTTTTAGTTCTATTCAATTTTCTACAAATTTTGTAAAGCAAATGGCTTTAAATTAGTTTGACTTTTTATCCTTAAAAATTTTGGCCATGTTGTTAGGAGATTTTAATGGCATAATACTTGTTTTTTAATTTTAAGTGTATGATGTTTTACCTTCATGTATGTCTGTGCATGCCAGAAGAAAGTGTCAGATCTCCTAAAACTGGAGTTACAGACAGTTGTGAGCTGCTATGTAGGTGCTGGAAATTGAACTTGGGTCCTCTGTAAGAGCAGCCAGTATTCTTTCTTAGCCACTGAGCCATCTCTCCAGCCCTGGCATAATGCTTTTAAAGAGATTAACAACAGCCTTTGGCAAATGATTAGTTCTGTGTATCTGTAAACTGCTGTAATTCTGTCTCAGTTCAGCAGTATAGTAGAATTACTTGGCAAAAATGAAATGAAATCAAATCATTTTGTGTTTGTGTGCCTGTTGATCTAGGTCTTAAGCCATTAATCTCTGGTTTAACCTTTTGCCTGCTTGCATGTTTGAAGAAGTAATCAGATATGTAGGGTGAACAGTGATCAAGCAAGAAGGAACTATAGCAGAGCAACCTTTTTTATTTGAGCTGAAGTCACAGTAAAGGAATGTGCTGTGTATGTGGCTCCTTGCTCAGGCTAAGCTTGTGGTGCTTGCTGTCTACATGGACTTTCATGGTGGCTTTAAGTTACAGGTGGCCTGTTGGGAAATGAGTTCTTAGAGGAATCTTATGCGTCAGGAAGAACTGTAGCTCCCAAATAAATGTTTACATAACCTGAGAAAGGAACAGTGGATTCAGAGAATTTGACTTTTCATCTTGTGGCCTTGGACCACTCATGCGAATGTGTTAGTTATCATCTAATGGCCTAAAACCATAAATCTGACCTAGAAAACCTCTTTGGGAGATGTTGGACTTGGGGGTTTGGTTTTTCTCTAGTTCTAATTTTCTTTTCCTCTTATTTTTTGAAGATTTTTTAATTTTCATTTTTTGTGTGTTGTTGTTTGCCTACATGTATGTATGTGTGTGTATGTATATATGTATGTATGTCTGGTGCCAGTTGAGGTCAGAAGAGGGCATTGGATCCTATAAAGCCAATTGGGTGCTGGGATTCCAGCCTGGTTCCATGAGCCATAAACAATGTTAATTCATGATAACCATTATGTCTCTTCACCCCTCCTAGCTTTTCACCCAGGTGATAAATGTGGTAGAGCAGAGCAAAGAGAAGACTAGTGAGAGGACAGGCAAAGGGTCCCAGTGTGCCACTTCCTGCATCTGTAGTGTACTGCTTCTCAGTCCTTACTGCACCTGAGACTTCACCATGACTCAGATGCTCCTAAAGAGGGCAGCCAGTGTCCTCAGTTTCCCATAGTGTTCTCATGTTCTGCAGGGCTTCAGAACCGCAGCTTTTGATGAGATTTAGATGTTTTTGTTTAACAACATATCTTACTTCGTAAGGCTAGTACAGCGATGTTTGGCCACATAAACAATCTGCTCCAAGAAATGTGACAGAGACTTAGCAGAAGAGGGAAAAGCAACAGCTTCGCTTGAAACCTGATTGTAATTACTGCCCAGTGTCAACATGATTAGCAAGACTATCCCTCCACTTTCTGCCTTTGTCAGTTATTACTGTAGCCATAGCCATGCTGATCTGCTATACATTATGTCCATTACAAGTTATATTTCCTAAGCTTTTAGTTGCATGGACTTGGAAGATATTTCATGAAAAATAGAAATTTTGTTCATAAGATGATATAGTTTGTATTGTAATAACACTCCAAGCTTTGCTGGCATATAGTTTTTCACCCTGCTGACACTCATGTAGGGTTGAGTAGATTCTGTTGACATGCCAGTGTATCTTGGAAATCAATACTTAGAAATAAATTTACCTTTTTTTTAATGTTGGTTTGGTATAGATTTGCCATAATTTATTATTGATTGTTTTAGTTTTGGACACTTATGTTGTGTATTAGAATGCAGCTTAAGGTTCTGGGAAGAAAGGAACTTAAAATATAGTAATTTAAACATAACACAGATTTGGTTCTCTAATGGAAGAGCTCAGAGGTAGCTGGCTGGTAGAGGACCCTGCAGTTCTTCAGAGTGTGACTTCTGTCTCTGAGTATAGGATAGCCATTACAACTTCCTTCAGTTGTGTGAAAGTCAATAGCAAGTAGAAATAGACAGTGTCTGCTACTCCTTTTATGCCAGCCAGAGATTTTGGCATCATGTCTTGTTCCTCAGAACATTATTGCTTGGCAGTTCCCATATTCAAAGAGGGGTGAGAAATCTGGCTGCATCCTTTACTAAAATGTAGGATTAAGTTGGGCTTAATCCCAGCACTTAGCAATGGGGAGGCAGAGGCAGATGGATCTCTGTGAGTCTGAAGCCAGCCTGGTCTACAAAGCAAGTTCCAGGATAGCTAGAGCTTCACAGAGGAACCTTGTCTTAAAACAACAACAAAAGAAACTTAGAAGTTGTGCAGTTAAATGACAGTATTGGGGATAAGTAGTAGTGTGTGTCACTCACAAATTGCTTCTTACCTTGTCACTTTAAATAATGAAGAAAACAGTTTTATTATGTTTTGGGGTACAGGCTTATTTGTTGAATGAATTATTAAAAAAAGTACAAAGTCAAGAACTGGGGTTTTAGCTTACTTACCTAGGATGCTTGAAGGCTTACTCTCAAGTATTGGGGGGAAAAAGAAAAGAAAAAGTAAGAGTCAAAGAGTATGTGCATGTTTTGTTTCAGTTACTAAGTTTTTCTGTGTTTATGGCGTCTGTATTTAAGGGATGTGATAGGACCATAGGCATATCCATGATACAGAGGCATAGTATGGTTATCACCATGCTAGAAAATCACACTGTGTATTTCCTAGTGGCAATTTGAAGTGTTTACTACCTTTTGTTTTAAAGGCATAATCCTCTGTTAAAATAAAGTCATGGAACTGACAGAAGCAGAAAATAGAGGAATGATCTTATTAATTAATAACCACATTGATGCCCGGTGTCAGTTATAATCAGATCTCAAGTAAAGCACAGCAGGAAACCAAGTTTTAAGTGGTTGGAGTTTGTTTACTGTGTCTGCTGTGGCCCTAACCCCAGTGTTCTACACCATGCGTGCTCTTGGTCTTATGCGGTTCTAAAGTTCTTTGGAAGGAGCAAATTCAAGACTTAGTCTCATTAACTGACCCCGCTGACCTGCTTGGCCATAGCAGAAAAGATAACTTAAAAACACAACTCCCTGGGATTGGGAGGGAATGAGGGAGCGGGATATGGCTGGGATACAGAGTTAATAAAATGTACTCATAAGAAAAAAATAAAATTAAAAAAAAAAAAAACACAACTCCCTTTTTTTGCTGTATCCTAAAATAATAATTGATGTCATGTGACGGACGTAATTTTCTGTGTTATAGAGAAATTCAAGTTGGAGTGTTTATTATTAGATACTTTATTGATTTGAGTCAGTGTTAGAAATGGAACTGCCTTGATTTTTAGATTCCTTTTGGCTTAAGAATGCCATCTGGTGGTGGTAGATAAAATTGATTCGTCTGTAGCCTTTGCTTCTATGTATATTAAAGTCCTTCAATAGAAAGGACGATTGTAGTGGTGCTTTTGTGTAACCATCTCTCCATGATAAATAAAACTAACTTGTTTATAAATACCCAAGCATAACATTATTTGTTTAACCTTAAAACTATACCTTGTTTTTTAAGTCACAAGTCGTGCATGGCCTGTTAGTGGATAATCAGAATACTTCAGTGGTAGGAATACCTTTGAGTTCATGGCTCAAAGATTCTTGCCTTTAATCTTTGTTTTTCGGGCTGCATATTATTATTTATTATGGATTATGAGATCAAGTTAGTGGACTACAGCCATCACTTAACACTAGAAGGAATAAAACTTAAATATAGTCATTCTCATTTGAAAAGACTGTATAAAAGTCTTAATTTAAAAAGGTGTGTGTATGCCAGGTCACAATGTAATATGTATGTTGTAGTAAATAAAAATGAGTGTTGGGCTATATATTATTTATTATTTGCTCTATGATTGTCCTGGTGGTATTATCTAACCCACGATCAATCAGATAAAACACAGATACCCGTTAAATTTTATAATAGCCTATTTTACCTTGGGCAAGGCATATCTTTCTACCTATGCTATCGCAGTAACTTCACCATCCGTCTCCCAGCCTCCATCCAATGCCATCTGCTTTAACCGTTCCTATCTGGGCTACCTTTCATCCATAATCCCAAGATACTTGCTTATATTCTTCATCTGGGCCTTTCCATTATTAGAGTACTTCCTCCTGGCCCACCTGGTTTCTTCTTCATGCTAACCCATCATGTCATCCTCCCTCTTCCTCTTCTGCCATCCATCTGTCTCCCATGATTTTCTTGAACCCAAAGCCTGGGAACCTTAGCCACGCCTACCCCATTCTCTCCTGCCCAGGTATAGGCAGGGGATTGTTTAATAAGCAGTCAGGTATAATGTCTTAGGTAGGTTTACACAACAAGGATAGATGTGTTCGGGCAGTAACCAGATCTTGAGGGCCAGTAACTAGCAGGAATATACAAGCATCAGACCAAACTCCCAACATATGTATTCCTTTGAAACTGCTAATTATTTTACTAGCCTCACCTACTGTTATCTAAGGATGTTGACATTAGAGGATTTTAGGATGGTCATGGCCCATAGTTAAGAGCAAATTCAACAACTACAACCAATAAAGGTTGATAGTTAAGTTTTTAAAATGTTGTTTTTGGTACCTTTCCTTGGTCTTTTTCCTTAGTGATTTTGAAAGTAAATGTATTTTTTTCTGAACAATATTTTTCTTAATATGTGTGTAGATGCTTTCCGATCAGTACCAGACACAGGATATCCTGGAAAAATCCGATCATCTGATAGCTGCGGCCAAAGGACTGTTTGTTGATGTCCCTCGTAAGCGTGTAGGTAAGCTTTCAGTCCACACCAAACCTGCTTTTCTTTCTGAAAGTTATTAGAAGAATTCAATCTGATTTTAGGAATCGTGTTCCTGCTATGTGTTCTAGCTGGATAGTATATGAAGATTATTAGAGTGAAGAATCTTGATTCATTTCCTCTTTACTAGGAATATTAAGTATTACAAATTGTTCAACTAAGGGAATTATCTGCTAAAATGTGGTACGAAGTACAGCACTTTGTTACTATAAAACGTGGCTTAATTATCAGCTTATTAAGCTACCACATTATTAAAATATGTTCATTTCCATGTAGTTTGAGTAAGCTTAGCTTAAAATCTAAAGATGCCTCAGTTTCTTGCTAAAAGAAACATTGATTTTCTTTAGTTACATAGGATAATCCCTGCCCTCCACCCCCAGGGTTCATGTAGCCAAACCTGGCCTTGAACTCCCAATTTTTCTGCCTCTTAATTTCTGAATGCTGTCATTAAAGGCATATACTATTAATTAAATTACTTAAAGGCTTCAGTACTTTTTATCATAATGCTATATAACTTGTTTAATCTTTCAGAAGCATATGATTTATTTTTAGTAAAAAGTTTGAATCTAATAAATGGTCAGCCATTATTAGAGTTATTAGAGTAACTCTGGGCTAGTTACTTACCTTCTCTAAGGTTTAGTTTACATGTCTGTAAAATGATAGAACCTATCTCATGGAGTTTTGTGAAGGTAAAATGGGTTTAGGTATATGGCTGGTACGTATCCACATATGTAAGTAGAGCTGTTTTAGAGTTCCGTGAGGTGAAGGGGGCCTGCAGCCTTGTAGAACTTGCAAAGCCTCTTTAAGCAGATGAAATAAAATAATGACTTGTGTTCGTTCCTTCTGCAGGATTTCCAAATGTAACAATGGCTCCAGATTCTTCTCAGCGTCCCACTGGAGTAAATCAAGACCCTGTTACCCAGTCTCTCTTTAATGAATCTGTCACAGAACCTCAGGTAATGCATTGCGTTCACTGAAATGAGTGAAAAAAGGGCCCAGGCTGAAATGGAATTCAGCTTTGTACAGGCAACGTGGTGGACATTTTAAAAACTTAAATGTCAACCATTGTCCTGTCAGCCATAAAGAGACAGTAGAAAAAGAGAACTAATAAAGAATATTGGAAATATAAGCTAGAAAGAGAATAGAAGGTCCAAGAAGATACGATATGAAGTTGAAGGATGAGTGAATAGTTTAGTATGTGTTGCAGGTGTGTGTGTGTGTTTGCATGTGTTTGCACATGTGCAAGTCCTAGGACATTCTTGGTGTCATTCTCAGGAATACTGTCCATTTCCTTTGAGATGGGGTCTCTCATTGGTCTGGAGTTTACTGCCTAAGCCTAGACTGGCTGGCAAGGAGCCCCGGGGAGCACCCCATCTCGGCCTCCACAGTGCTGAGATTAAAAGCATGCACTGCCATATCTGGCACTTTATTGTGTGTGTTTGGGTATTGGACTAAATTCCTCATGCATATACAATCCTTATCAAGAGTGTAAAGGAACAAGTGATGAGTAAGGGGTAATGAGTCAGAGAGGAAAGGGAACACAGGATTGTCTTCTGGGAATCAACATGCTGATTCTGACATTGTAGAAAGTATTTTTATTTTGAGTGGATTAGGACAAAAGCAAAGGTTCAGAGCATAGATGGTGGGTGCACAATGAGAAATGATCCTTTAAAGAGATTGGCAGTGCCAATGATGATGCCACAAGTGTGCAATGCTAGCAATAGAAAGGCTGAAACAGAAGCAGTTGCGAATTTGCGGCCAGCCTCGGTTACATAACATTGGGTTAGCCTGGAGTGAATAAAAATAAAAGACAAAGAGGAGTATCTCCAGGTGGGCACGTGGTTAGGCCGAGAAGGAATAGGCTTCCTTCTGTTAGATATGGACAGCTGAGTTGGGCAGGCAGCTCTGAAGGTATTAGAAGGACCGTTAGTTGAGGAAGACTGGAGGGTTTGGTAGTTGGCTCACATGAGGAGTTAGCCTTGGAGAGATTTCTGCTGTGGCAGAGAGGATAGTAAGCATATGGTCAACGTGTGCTGCTGCTTTTCTTGTTGAGGTAGGCTCTGAATGAAGTGGACGATGAAGGGGAAGAAAGCACTGCTCACAGCCAGTCAGAAGACAGCGAGACTGAACTGCCTAACTCCCTCAGCTCTCAGCCTAACAGGAGTACAAAGAGGTACGCGTGTGTGCACGAATACACAGGCTGTGTTCTCAGATAGTCAAAGTGTGCACTTACTGCATTATTCCTTAACCAACCGACCGACTGACCACCCACCCAACCAATCAACGAAAACCAGTTGAGTGGACAGTTTTATATGAATGTTTAAAATTCTTCTATAGTGCTTTAAAAGGTGTAGGAATATAAAATGCTTTTTATCCCTCCCGTACTTCTTTCTATAAATATAAGCAGATATATAAATATGTATCTCATTTCCTCTTGTTTCATACATAAAAATTAGCAGTGGTGTATTTGGACTTATCACCTGATATGGCCTGAAATCACACCACAGTCTTCTGTAAGATCTTAGGGATCTCTTGTTTTGTTTTTACAGCACAGTGAAACTGTCAATTGAGTGAATATCAGAGCTGACTGGCAGATCTCTGAGTTTTTGGGTTTGGCATATTGTCATCTACAATGGACAGTTTTTCTTTTCTGTGTCTTACACCTTCTCAAGTTTCCTCTATTCTTTTGTATATTAATTATAGGACTCTGTAAAGTGATAGTAACATATAAGGTGCCTGCTCTGTTCCTTATCTTATAAAAATA
The DNA here is from genome assembly GCF_907164565.1 of Psammomys obesus. Classification (NCBI taxonomy): domain Eukaryota; kingdom Metazoa; phylum Chordata; class Mammalia; order Rodentia; family Muridae; genus Psammomys; species Psammomys obesus. Next base: position 22,601,021 of record NW_026596064.1, read on the forward strand.
TGCTTGTTTTGGTATTGAGATATGTGTGGGCTTGTGCACTGAATCTTCCTCATCATTCGTTTTGGCCGTACTCTCTTAGGATTTCATTGGCCTAATAGTCTAGTTTCTTAGTTTTTCAAAGAATCTGGCTTCAGGCTTATTAAGTCAAGCTTACAGTTGTATTTCTCCCTCCTTAATTTTACCTTTTTTTTTTTTTTTCCTTGTATGTGCTTTCTTTTGTTTTGCTTTTGTAGCTTCTTGAGTTGGGATTATAGTACATTGTTTTTTTTCAGTTGACAAAAATAAGTAGTTTATTCAAGAAATGAGGTCATTTCAGTTGATTTTCCTCTTTTCACTGAGAGTTAAAGATACAACAAAACTCTGGGACTTCCTGACAGGTTTAATCATACTGTGTTCTGGTTATGCTTTGTTATCTTGCTGCCTGTGGAACTTGGTGATGCTCTCTTTGTGAGCCAGTCTGTGATCACAGTTCGGCGAGTGTTTCATGTGCATGCTCGAGAAAAGGCTATGATTCTATTAGAAAGTATAACATTCTGTGCACATCGTAACGCCTGCCTTGCTGACTATGTCTTATTCCTCTGTCTCCTTCCTTAATTTTGCCATATTGTATTCTGAGAGTGAAATATTAAAGACTCCTAGTATATTATGTAGTATGTATAACTTTTGACAGTGTTAAACATAACTAATGCCTGTGCATACAGACAAGAATTCTACCACTGGACTGTTTTGCAGCCCCCTCTGCACACTTTAAAAAACATTATGCATAATATTTTTCACTTTGAAGTCTATGTTCTACATATATTTCTTTTTTTTCCAAAATATTTTTTGTTTACTTGAAAATATCAAAATATCATCATTTAACCAGGTAGCCAATATAGATTAAATCATGAGGTAGTTGAATTATTTTAAGTTTTAAAAAAAGGTTAATTTGTGATTCACTGTATGTTTTTCATGCTGTTGTTGGAATCTGGTATGAATTTCCTATGGATAGCACATCTCTATAGCTCATGTGGCAGTTGGCCACCATATTGCACAATGCTGATCCTCACTGGCTTCTGGACCTTGTACTTGACATTCTTGGTGCCAGCATCAACCCCCAAGGAAGGCTAAGTGTTCTCCTGTGGTTTCTTTTGCTCTGATAAAAACAAAACAACTTGGAAAGGAAAGGTTTTATTTTTACTGGTCTTACAGGTTGAAGTCCATCATTAAAGAAATCCAAAGCAGGAACTCTAGGCAGGAACCTAGAGGGAGCAACTGAAGCAGTGATGACAGAGGAATGTGTCCTATAGTTGAGGGTCAGGTCAGTGTCCCCTTATCTGACACAGCTGGTCCTTTAAGTTGTTGGCTTGCCTTTCCCTGTCCCCATTGCTGGTGCTGGCTGTTCTGCTTCTCTATCAGTAACTAGTTATAGATATGAAGTCTCATCCTGTCTCCCATTCACGTTTGTTATCTCCCTAATCTTACTACCATTCCTGGGTTGCTTTCCTGAAGTGCCTCAGTTCCTTATGAAACTAAATTTTCACTGGACACCTGGGATTAATCTTTATTTCTCAGGTAGATTTTCTTTAAAGAATTTCTTTCCTGCATTCAATAGATCATTTTTCCTGATATTTATCCACTTAAAATTTTAGAATTTTTTAGTTAGTGAATGTGTACACATACATGTGCATACACTCATAACCTTTTGCTTTCAGAAGTGTTTTCCTGTTTGTTTATTGTGCTGATGTATGAACCTTGTATGCTCACATCTTTGTCCCTGAGCTCTGTCTCCAGCCGTTAGTTTTTGTTAGACATGGTTTTTCCCTGTAGCCCAACTGGATCGTCAGTTTGTGATCCTTTTGTCCTAGCTTCCCAAGTGCTAGGATTATAGCATGCACTGCTACCATGGTTTCTTTGTTGTTTTTTAACTGATACTGTGAATCAGATACATACAACTCAATATGCACACATATGTTGTATCTTCAAATGATTATGTAAATATATTTAATTCCATCTTATATGCTCTTGTAGCTTTATTCTGACTTTCTTCTTGGCATCATCAGGGAGGGATGTTCATTAGCTGAATCATTTGAGTTTACATTTTCTGTTTATAATATCACTATTGTATGCATGGATTTTGTGGATACAGTTGAACACTTCTTGATCTAAGAGCATGCCTTTCTTTCAGGCCCGGTGAAGAAGTCCCTAATCCCATCATTAAATAAAGTATGGGAAGACTGGATATAATCCATTCTACCACAGAATTCATTTTCATATGAAGTTCTGTGAAGTTAGTAATATGTGATCTGCTTTCAGAATATAGTGATGGAACATATCTGGGATAAGAGTTATAGATATTCTCGTTGTAAAAGAAGAAAAATTATCGAAAGAAGATATTAGTCAGGAGTTACAAGCAGCTTTGAAATCCTGACAGACAAATTCTGTAAGGTTTCATTTCTGGCCTGAGTCTTCATCCTTAGGGTCCATAGCTCCGCCCACTATTTCTGAGGCTTTTCCCTTGGCCTCTGTGCCTGTGAATTTAACTTTACAGGTTTTTTACATCTGTAGCTCTGGTCTTGGGGCCATTTATTCTTTTGCCTGAAGGATAGATGGCTCATTTCATAGCTGGGTATCTTTGTCAGCTTACACCTCTCTGTGGAAGTTTAGGAGTCAGGCACCAATCCTTTACTCTATCCTATCAGTCTGAGCCAGTGATGTTTCTGCTATTTAAACATTCTGAAAGGCTCTTGTACATGTCTGTGTTTTACCTGAGGTCCTTATGGATCTTTTCTGGATAATCTCTTTTTCTGCCTTAGCTTTTGCTGAGCTCACTGAGGAGATGCAGGATTTATATCATGCCCCTCAGAACTAGCAAACACTCGGCAGCACACGTATTCTCCTCTCTAGAGCTTGCTTTCTTAGCTACAGTTCTAATTTGCATATCTTTTGAGATCTGCAGGCCCAAGCATTTCTCAAAAATTCAAGTCCTAATCCCTTTTTATTTTTTCCAGTACTAGCTATTGAACTTGGAACCTCAAGCATACTAGGCAAGCACTGAGCTGAAATCTTAACCCTGAGTCCTTTTTGCTTAACAGTCTGCCCTCAGTTTTTCCCTTCCCTTCCATGGTGTGCTTAGCACTTTGCTTTGGAGTCTCTTCAGCAAAACTTCTTATAAACTTCTCCTTTGTATGCAACTACAGTATGATTTCTACCACCCCAAGCATTAGCTGGCCTCTGGTTTCTAACAGCATGTTTTTTAGGTCCTTCTGAACTCTCAGACTAGCAGCTCTGCTGACAGTCATATTTCTGTCAACTTTCTATTTACAGTATGGGAATTCTCTAAGTCAGTTTGGGGTTTCTCTACAGTACACCTCTATGTCTTTATTGGAGGAATTACTAATATCTACATTTCTACCGATAGCTTATTTAAGACAATGTAGGCTACTTCTGTCATTCACTTAAAAATTCTAGGCTTACTCCCAAGCCATTTACTTCCAAGCTGTTTCTACACTAGCATTCTGCTCAAGTCATAGTCTGTTTTCTCATGATGCTGTAGCAGATTAGCAAAAGCTTGGCAGCTTAAGACAATACAAATTCATTGTGTCTGTAGGTTTGAAATCTGAAATATGTTTCATTAGGCTGAAATCAGGTGTGTTTAGGGCCATTACACCATCTGGGAGAGGCCAGAAGAGAATCTGTTGCTTTCTTTTTTTCTCCTTTGGTGGCTGTTGGTAGGGACTGTTGGCAGTCTCTGACTTGTGGCTCCATCACTCCAGTCTCTGCCTCCATCTTCACCCTTAAGTGGATCACGTCTTACTTATTCTCTATGGATGCATGCATTTTGCAGTTAGGGCACTCCTCAGTAGTTTAGGAACTTGTCCTTATCTCATGATCTTTAATTTGACCACATCTGCAAAGTTCCCTTTTAATGTGATAAGATAGTATTCACAGACTCTAGGGATTGGGTTGTAGGTGTCTTTTGACAGCTTTTAGCCTACCCTGATTATGTATTTTTTTATGGTTACTATGTAGCCTGACTCTTGGAAGCATTAACATTAGAGATGGTAAGTATAAGAATGTGGTGTTTATTTTTCCAACTTGTAGAGCATTCTTTTGAGATTTATCGTAAAGGTTGGACTTACAACCACCAGTATTGTCTTACAAAGGGCCTTTTCTTGTCATTTTTCCCCATGCAAGGCTCATATTGTGGCTGTTTTGCTAGATACACTTTTTAGCAAATGGTGTTCTAATGTGCTGCTTAAAGTTTGCTTGAAATTGGGCTTTGGAGCAGCTTAATTAGATTACTTACCTCCTCTTCAATTTTCTAACAGTTTGATTTATAGTTCATATATATACAGCTTGTTTATTTATAACATAAATATTCAGTATTTTAAAAATACATTAATAGTCATTTGGTCACCATTGCAGTCAATTTTAGGATATTTTCATCACCTCAGAAAGAAAGCCCATTTCCTCCCAACCCTTTCAGCATTGGATAACCACTGATAATGTTTTCTGTCCTATGGATTTGCCTATTTCCACTTGTCATGTAGAGATCATGCATTGTGCTGTCTTTTGTGTCTGGTGTCTTCCATGTTGTAGTGGATAGCAATGTTTCATTCCTTTCTGTGGCTGAATGGTATTTCATTGAATAGCTATACCACGTTTTACACATTCATTCATTAGATGGTAGATATTTGTTTCTATTTTCTATCTTCCCACTTGTTAAGTCTCACTTTAAGTGAGAAATGAAGTACCTACATTGTCCATGATGGTGATGTTTGTGGATAACGCTAAGCTCTCTCATGAAAGCGCTTTCAAGTATTAAGTCCCTGGGCTCCTCTTCTGACTCCTTCTGCTCCACCTCTGGTGCGAAACATTTCCTTCAATATGAGGAAACTGTTTGCTGTGGAGACTGGCTTTCCTGGAGGGGAGAAGAAGCCACAAGGACAGAATCATTTATACACTTTAGAGAACAAAAGAAGCGTGAGACACAAAGGCAAGCACTCTTGTGTAAGGGACCATGGGACACAGAAACTGCAAAGTAGATAGACTGATTTCTTCCCTGAGATGATGGGCCTTTTGCTTCCTACCTGTGCATATTAGCCTTGTTCTGTTGCTGTGATCAAATACCCATACAGGGGTAAAGTTGCGAGAATACAGTCGTTTATGGCATTTATGGCAGGGAGGCCAGCCTGTCACACTGCTTTAGCTGTCTGAAAGCAGAGAGTGGGAGGAGGAAGTGGGGCTGGGCTATGAAAGCCTGACCTTAGAGCTCCAACCCCAGTGACAGTCTTCCCCCAGAAGGTCACCCCCAGAAGGTCTTATAACCTTCCCAAACAGCACCACCAGCTGGGAACCAAAGTTTGTGAATGCATAAGCCTATGGGGGACATTTTTCATTTAATCACAACATTGTCTTGTCAGCTAAAGTCAATAAAATCATTTAATTGTGAATTGCTAAGAACTTTCAAACACATGAACTGTTAAACAGTTTAAATGATAGATCTATTCTAACTGTTCCATAATTTATAGGTTTCTTCACCAACTAAAGGAAGAGAATTCTGAATTAATCAATCAACTGTGGACTGATATTCAGCAGAAAATAGCTACCCAGTCACAGAGAACTCCTCCAGGAACTCTACCCTTGGAGGTCTCAGCAGAGGAACAGAAAGGCTAGTTGCTCTTTTGCAGTTTTTCTAGTGGCAAACTTTCTTTGGTTTGTTTGTTTTTGTTTGTCTTGAACACAGTAAATTTCAAATGCTACTTAACTTTTGGAGTCTTTATATATTGACTAAACCTATTAGTGGAACTGTTTTTAGAGAAAGCTTACTCCCTTGAAATGCTTTTTGCTGTTTTCTTCCTTTCCAGTTGCTCTGAATGCCACGGATGCTGTCAAGAGAATCCATGCTGGTCTTCAGCCTGAGGAGGCTGCTGAGGCTTTAGACTCCAGCTATGTGGGACAAGTGCTGAACTCAAGGAAGCAAAAGCAGCTGTTAAGTAAAGGTCTACATTTTCTCACTTTACAAAGATGAATTGTTAAACATCCATCTTGTCATAGCTTTATTAATCACTCAGTAAATATTTTTTTCCTGAAACTCATCCATTTGGATTTATTTAAGTATGAGTTTGTTGAGGGGAAGGCAAGAAATCTTTTCTATTCCATATACTGTAAGAGAGAGAGTATCATAATATGTTAGTTATAGATGATGTAAACTTTGTAGGTTTGTATTATAAAATTGTGGTGACTTCTAACTTTTTAAAAATGGTGAACAAGTAAATGTTTTCTTGGTAATTTAGTAGTTGTAATTTTCCTGGTTTTGAAATAGAATGACTTTTGTTGTTTTCAGTGAAAAGGAAACCAGATATATGTGCTCCTTCCAAGCAGACGAAAAACATGTTATCCACCAGCACAACCTCTGCAGATTTACCAACCAACAATAACTCCAGCCTGGATATCCTCAAACACATGATAAATGAAGTGGAACATGAAATGGAAGAATATGAGCGGTGGACAGGGCGTGAGGTCAAGGGCCTGCAGGGTGGTCAGGGGCTCACAGGCTTCACCCTGTCACTGGTGAGCTCTCTCTGCCGCCTAGTTCGGTACCTTAAAGAGGTAAGAATACAAGATTATATGAATCTTCTCTTCAGGCGGAAATCTATGTAGATTCTTTCTCCTTGCTTAATGTACTGCAACCTCCAAATAAGGACAGCCAAATTTGAACAGTTTTATTTTACTGTTTTAGTATATCTGTAGTAAAATTTATGCTTGTAGTTCCTCTCTTATCATTAAACACATGCTTAGATAAATATTCTGATGTTACTGTGAGTTTTAATTGTGAGATAAATCTGCTATGAATAAAGTAATATCTTAGGCCAGTTACAAGTATTCCTACATGGGTATTTTGGTTTAATTAACACTGTTAACTGTAGCTTTATTACATTGTTTTCTTGCTGGCTGCTCCTATATCAGTTCCACTTGTAGAGTTGCTTTTCCTGCAATCTGTAAATTTCATAGGTGGAGAAACTGTTCCTGGTCTCCTGGAATGGGAGTTGTCTCATTGTGAAAGTAATTTATCGAATAAAGAATTGTTTAATTAGAAATTATAATCGGTTCTCAGGTGGTACAGAATTAGTAGGACATTTAATTTTCTATAAAATCTACTTAAGGAGCTAGAAGATAGCTCAGTTGCGAAAGTTTCTTACTTTGAAAGTATGTGGACCTGAGTTTAGTCCCCAAAGCCCTCATAAAACCAAACCAAACTAAAAAACCCAAAATAACCCTGGATCCCTGGGTATGGTGGTACATGCTTGTCCCAGCACTAGGGAAGTGAAGACAGGGCTATCACTGGGGCTCATTAGCCAGCCAGTCTAGCCAATTGGTGAGCTACAGGTCAATGAGAAGCCCTGTCTCTATTTCTGAGAATGACATTTGAGGTTTGCATGTGTGCATACCCTCACAAAAATGCATATATACACATTAAAAATCTACATAAGGCTTACTTATAATGTACTTAAATCTGTTGAACAAATATGACGGAAATGTTAAGAAAATTTTAATTTACACAGTAGTTCTATCACTGTAATTGACATGCCATCTGGGGCTGTTTTCCTAAAACTGCCTTATAATGAAAGGTTTGTTGTACTGTCAGACATGTAGAAGTCTTTTCAGTAGAGCCTTATTCTGTGATTATTTCATCCTTTCCTTCAGAGTGCTGTACACGTTTCTTTTACAATATGAACGGTATGATAGTTAGTGGGTGTCTTCTCCCCACTATTTATCTTTTATTCAGCTTGTTCTTTGACAGTTTCACACATACACAGTACCACCCCATCCTCTCTTACCTCCCTCTCACTTCTGTTACTTTCCCCACTCCAGATGCTTTTCTCTGAAGTCTGTAGTCCTTAAAAATGTGCTAATGCTTCGAAAGCATTGCAGGCTTAGTAGTATGTGCCATTTAACTATTTACTTACTTTCAAAGCTATGCCATTTAATAGAAATAGTCAATATAGTTGAATATACTTGTTTTAAATTATATTTTAACTATCAATTTTGATTGGCAATATATCAGAGAACATGAAATTCAAAGATAAAGATTATAAAATGAAAAACCTAATTCTCATTCCTAACTTGTAGTTACCCTATTTGTTTCCCTGTAGCCTATCATGACCAGATACAATGTGTTTTTCTATAGATGGTCTGTGTATTTAGACAGTATGCACAGCCCTTCACTTGTTAAATGGAAAAAAGTAGTTCTTCAATTCTATAAGTATCATTTATAAGAAGTGTTAACAGCTGTTGAAAGGTGGACAAGGACACAAAAGTGTATTTTTATTAACTAAATATAGCCTTTTAATGCAAGTTTTAAATCTCATCATCGTCATGGTTCATGTTTGTAATTATCTTTGCTCTCTTTGTAGAAATGTAGTTTTCACTGTATGATGCTGCTGGTGGGAGTTTATCTTCTTGTTTTTTTGTAGAGTGAGATCCAACTGCGGAAGGAAGTGGAGACACGGCAGCAGCTGGAACAGATGTTAGGTGATCATCGAGAGCTCATCGATGCCCTGACAGCTGAAATTCTCCTCCTTAGAGAAGAGAACAGTACCACGCAGGTATTCACATGCTCTCCCAAAGGCTCCGTGTTTAGTAGTGACCATGTCTGTGTGCATGCATGGTTCTCCTGGAGTTGCTGATGGCTTAGCCGCTCTGATGTGATCACCTGTCAGGCTCAGCAGCAGCAGTGGGTGTACACTAATGTTTGTTATGTCAGGTCCTGTAGTCAAAACTTAAATGGCACATAATATGCAGGGTAAGTTTGCCATTTCTAAGAAATATGGAGTGGGAATGACAGGATCTACATTTCAGTAGCCACCAATACCGTGGTCATTTATAAAGAGTGTGAAACAGTGTTCTGGTAGCCATTTGTCACTTTAGAGCAGAGGGTAGCTGAGCCTTTGAGCCCTCCTACAGTGATGGCAGATGCTACTTGTGGTTGTTTCAGTGGCTTCATATTTGACGTGCTGCTTGACTAATTGCTCTACAAAAAGGCACACAGTGTCTTTTCTAGAACACTGACTGCCTGCATGCTTCTTTACGTATTCTCTCTCCGTGTGTGCTGTGTGATTATACATGTTCATGTGTATGTGCAAGAATGTGTGGATGACAGAGGTTGATGTTGGTGTCCGCCTCACTCATTCTTCGTCTTATTTTTTGAGGTAGGGTTTCTTAGTGAACATAGAGCTCACTAGACTTTGGCCAGTGAGCTCAAAGAATCTGCCTGCCTCTGTGCCCCTGGCACAGGGGTTATAAACATATACTGCTATACCTGGGATTTCATATTGGTGCTGGGGATTTGAACTCAGGTCCTCATGTTTGTGTGACAAGCACTTTACTGACTGAGCTAGCCCTCTGACCCCCTAGGAAGTCTTCCTCTGCATGCTTTTGATGTGTTTCGATGTGGTATCATTGAATTTACCCACTTATGTTAGACTTACGTCAGTTCTCGTCACTGTGACCTTATTCTGCTTGAGAACATAGAATATTTTATCCATCTTATTGTTGGTGTGGGTAATTAATACTTGCAGGGTGCTTAAAGAACAGGTCAGGCAGAGGAAAAGTAAGGGCCGAGATCTTGAGGTAGAGGTATAATTGCATACCAGTGTGGAGGAAGTGAAGTGGAAAGAGAGAGAGCAGTCAGAGAAAAGATGGGAAAAGTACCGCACATAGGGCACTTTGCATGCTGGTTCAGGCATTGGGCAAGTGAAACGGGGACCACTGAAGAAAAGAGTCACGCTGTGACTTAAGTCTTAGAAAGCTCAGCTGGGCTACTGTGCATGCACTGTGCACCCTCAGACTAGTACATGCACTGCACTGTGCTATGTGTGACTAGAGCAGAGAGCCTCTGTTGGGTCGCTTAGTGCGGCCTGACTCAGGCTCTAACCATTAGGAGCTGTTTGAACAGTAATGTACTTAATTAGTGTTTATAAATACTTAATATATAAGTAGAAATAAAGAGCCATGCATTTATTTTGTTTTTAAATGACTACAGTTATTAGTGAGATATCTGTACCTTTCTGATACTGTACAACTATCCTAAGCTTAGAGTTATTTTGGACATCATTGTCTTTATTTCTTATTTCTTAGTGTGTTTCTACCCAGAACTTGTATTTTTAATATAGCTGTTTCCAGATACCTAGTCATAAGAAGATTTGATTACTTTTAGGTTGGCTTTCTCGTTATTGTTTGAGAGTTGGTCTTACTATGTAGCCTAATGTGGCCTTGACCTTGTGATCCTTCTGTCTCAGCTTCTTGCGTGCTAGAGTTCCAGGCATGTGCTGCCATGCTTGCGTAAGAAGATTTGATACTACTGAAAAGAATATAATGAAATCTCATTTTTAAATTGAACTGCCTCCAGTTAATAGTTGACTAATGCTGCATAGATGGTGCCTTTATTGGTTTCTCTTGAGAACTGAAGGTTTTCTCTGATGTCCCTGTGAAATCACTCCATTGGCTCAGATGTAATCTGCCTGAGAGGAGAGAAGTGCATCTAGGAGTTATGAGAGTGATTCAGATGGGGCATAGCAGCCTGTTCTAGAGTGGAAGTGGGAAACGTGTGAAGACAGCAAATTCAGAGTGTGTTTTGAAGGTCAGCCAATCCCATTGGAAATGTGGTAAAGACAAGAATGTGAGGGGGGGAAGCTAAAGGTAATTGTGCAGTTTGGGATTAGGCATTTAAAAGATGAAGCTGCTGTTTACATTGTAGAAGGATTCAAGAGGAGCTTATTAGCCTTTATATATACTGAGTTTGAGAAGTCTATTTGAGTCCTAGATGGTGATACTCAAAAGACCACTGAATATGTGAATATGAAATTTAGGGAGAACATGGCTGGTGATGTAAAGTTGTCTTATATGCTTTATTCATTGATACTACACTATTGATAATATTTCTGTCTGGACCATACCTACTTTTTTAGGTATGACGTATCGCTAGCTGTCATCACTGATTTCTCTTACTTTGTCTTTGTTATAAGGTCTTGGCAGTTACATACAACTCCTCTTTTCTTTTACCTGCCATTTTATATGCTTCTAAGAACAGTATGCCAATAGTCATGAAAGACTTGCTTTTTGTGGTTATAATCAGACTTGTTGATTTCACATTACCTTTTACATCTACAGTATGGAAAAGATAAAATCCATCTAAATTTCTGGACAAGGAAGTTGGCTTTTAATGTAAAAATGGAATTCTAAACATGTTCAGCTGTATGAGAGAGAGTAAACTTTAAATTAAAAATTACATAATATTAGTAGGTGTATATATGCATAGACAAATGTGAGTATGCGTAAAATACAATTATCTCTCATTTAAAATTGTAATCATGCTACATATAGAATGCTTTTCTTTTCTTTTGCCCTTAAAATTATTTCCTCTACATAATGATATGTTTTTATGACATTAAAGTTTATCCACTTAAATGCCCATGAATGCTCTATTGTGTTTGCCCTATCTATCACTCTTATTGTAGTCAGTCAGTAGAGATGATCTCTATGAAAAGATTTTATAAGTTAAAAGTTCTATTAAAAAGGTTAGGTTTAATTTTTATAGCAGAGTACTTAGTTATAGTAGTTAATGATTTATTTAATTATTTTGTCATCATGATACCTTTTGAGTATTTGTAATTACTAATAACATTGCTCTTGTGTCGCTATTTAAAGTAATGGTCTCTGTCTCCCTGTCTCTTTCTCAACACACATACATACTCACTCCCATCTCTGTATGGCTTACTCTTTAGATAATGACTGATGTCTGTTCTGCCAGTGACGTGTGATTTCCTTTAGGCGCGACTTCAGCAGTACATGGTCACTACAGATGAGCAGCTTATATCGCTGACACATGCCATTAAGAACTGTCCTGTGATAAATAATTACAGACAAGAAAGTCAAGCATCAGAAAGGGCACCTATGGGTAGAAGACTTGTGGATAATGTAGGTAGGTGGAGTCTTATTATTGCCAGACGGTCATTAAATTACCTAATGACCTTAGACTAGTAATAAGCAGAGAAGCTAGAGCTGATGGATTTGAAGAAGTGGCAGACTGTAATAAAATTTATATGAGGTCACTGTCTTCTGGTGGGCTTTGCTATTAGTATCTTGTTAATGTAATGTTGTTAAGCTTTGCTACTAAAAAGCCTTTAGTTACTCAAGGGTGAGAAACCCAGGGGTTATGGTGCTTTAAGGTTATTGAGAATTCTCATTATCGCCTGTTGGAAAGTCAGAAATGTTATGTAGGTGAAATGTGGCTCACATCTTCCTAAATCTCAGTCTTACAACCCTGTTTGGATAACTTGGAATGCACCATGCTGTTAGCACATGACTACGAAGTAGTTGTTGTTGTTATTATTATTATTATTATTATTATTATTATTATTATTATTATTATT